>NW_026089527.1:0-300000 GCF_933775445.1 Argentina anserina | reverse complement strand
CAATTGTGTATCTTTTCATTTCTCGCTTGAGTATCTTTCTGTAAGGCTTTGTGATGCGAGTTTCTATTGTATTTGAGAGTTTTGCAAGTGTGGGAGTGTGTTTCTTTCAAACTGAGTATCTTTACATCGTTTGCGTATCTTTACTATTCCAATTGTGTATCTTTTCATTTCTCGTTTGAGTATCTTTCGGTAAGGCTTCTGATGCGAGTTTCAATTGAATTTGAGAGTTTTGCAAGTGTGGGAGTGTGTTTATTTCAAACTGAGTATCTTTACATCGTTTGCGTATGTTTACTATTCCAATTGTGTATCTTTACATCGTTTGCGTATCTTTACTATTCCAATTGTGTATCTTTTCATTTCTCGTTTGAGTATCTTTCTGTAAGCCTTCTGATGCGAGTTTCTATTGAATTTGAGAGTTTTGCAAGTGTGGGAGTGTGTTTCTTTCAAACTGAGTATCTTTACATCGTTTGCGTATCTTTACTATTCCAATTGTGTATCTTTACATCGTTTGCGTATCTTTACTATTCCAATTGTGTATCTTTACATCGTTTGCGTGTCTTTACTATTCCAATTGTGTATCTTTTCATTTCTCGTTTGAGTATCTTTCTGTAAGGCTTTCTGATGCGAGTTTCTATTGTATTTAAGAGTTATGCAAGTGTGGGAGTGTGTTTCTTTCAAACTGAGTATCTTTACATCGTTTGCGTATCTTTACTATTCCAATTGTGTATCTTTAAATCGTTTGCGTATCTTTACTATTCCAATTCAATATCTTTTCATTTCTCGTTTGAGTATCTTTCTGTAAGGCTTTCTAATGCGAGTTTCTCTTGAATTTGAGAGTTTTGCAAGTGTGGGAGTGTGTTTCTTTCAAACTGAGTATCTTTACATCGTTTGCGTATCTTTACTATTCCAATTATGTATCTTTACATCGTTTGCGTATCTTTACTATTCCAATTGTGTATCTTTTCATTTCTCCTTTGAGTATCTTTCTGTAAGGCTTTCTGATGCGAGTTTCTATTGAATTTGAGAGTTTTGCAAGTGTGGGAGTGTGTTTCTTTCAAACTGAGTATCTTTACATCGTTTGCGTATCTTTACTATTCCAATTGTGTATCTTTACATCGTTTGCGTATCTTTACTATTCCAATTGTGTATCTTTTCATTTCTCGTTTGAGTATCTTTCTGTAAGTCTTCTGATGCGAGTTTCTATTGAATTTGAGAGTTTTGCAAGTGTGGGAGTGTGTTTCTTTCAAACTGATTATCTTTACATCGTTTGCGTATCTTTACTATTCCAATTGTGTATCTTTACATCGTTTGCGTATCTTTACTATTCCAATTGTGTATCTTTTCATTTCTCGTTTGAGTATCTTTCTGTAAGGCTTCTGATGCGAGTTTCTATTGAATTTGAGAGTTTTGCAAGTGTGGGAGTGTGTTTCTTTCAAACTGAGTATCTTTACATCGTTTGCGTATGTTTACTATTCCAATTGTGTATCTTTACATCGTTTGCGTATCTTTACTATTCCAAATGTGTATCTTTTCATTTCTCGTTTGAGTATCTTTCTGTAAGGCTTTCTGATGCGAGTTTCTATTGAATTTGAGAGTTTTGCAAGTGTGGGAGTGTGTTTCTTTCAAACTGAGTATCTTTACATCGTTTGCGTATCTTTACTATTCCAATTGTGTATCTTTACATCGTTTCCGTATCTTTACAATTCCAATTGTGTATCTTTACATCGTTTGCGTATCTTTACTATTCCAATTGTGTATCTTTACATCGTTTGCGTATCTTTACTATTCCAATACAGTATCTTTTCATTTCTCGTTTGAGTATCTTTCTGTAAGGCTTTCTGATGCGAGTTTCTATTGAATTTCAGAGTTTTGCAAGTGTGGGAGTGTGTTTCTTTCAAACTGAGTATCTTTACATCGTTTGCGTATGTTTACTATTCCAATTGTGTATCTTTTCATCGTTTGCGTATCTTTACTATTCCAATTGTGTATCTTTACATCGTTTGCGTATCTTTACTATTCCAATTGTGTATCTTTTCATTTCTCGTTTGAGTATCTTTCTGTAAGGCTTGTGATGCGAGTTTCTATTGTATTTGAGAGTTTTGCAAGTGTGGGAGTGTGTTTCTTTCAAACTGAGTATCTTTACATCGTTTGCGTATCTTTACTATTCCAATTGTGTATCTTTACATCGTTTGCGTATCTTTACTATTCCAATTGTGTATCTTTTCATTTCTCGTTTGAGTATCTTTCTGTAAGTCTTCTGATGCGAGTTTCTATTGAATTTGAGAGTTTTGCAAGTGTGGGAGTGTGTTTCTTTAAAACTGAGTATCTTTACATCGTTTGCGTATCTTTACTATTCCAATTGTGTATCTTTACATCGTTTGCGTATCTTTACTATTCCAATTGTGTATCTTTTCATTTCTCGTTTGAGTATCTTTCTGTAAGGCTTTCTGATGTGAGTTTCTATTGTATTTGAGAGTTTTGCAAGTGTGGGAGTGTGTTTCTTTCAAACTGAGTATCTTTACATCGTTTGCGTATCTTTACTATTCCAATTGTGTATCTTTTCATTTCTCGTTTGAGTATCTTTCTGTAAGGCTTCTGATGCGAGTTTCTATTGAATTTGAGAGTTTTGCAAGTGTGGGAGTGTGTTTCTTTCAAACTGAGTATCTTTATATCGTTTGCGTATATTTACTATTCCAATTGTGTATCTTTACATCGTTTGCGTATCTTTACTATTCCAATTGTGTATCTTTTCATTTCTCGTTTGGGTATCTTTCTGTAAGGCTTGTGATGCGAGTTTCTATTGTATTTGAGAGTTTTGCAAGTGTGGGAGTGTGTTTCTTTCAAACTGAGTATCTTTACATCGTTTGCGTATCTTTACTATTCCAATTGTGTATCTTTAAATCGTTTGCGTATCTTTACTATTCCAATTCAGTATCTTTTCATTTCTCGTTTGAGTATCTTTCTGTAAGGCTTTCTGATGCGAGTTTCTATTGAATTTGAGAGTTTTGCAAGTGTGGGAGTGTGTTTCTTTCAAACTGAGTATCTTAACATCGTTTGCGTATCTTTACTATTCCAATTGTGTATCTTTACATCGTTTGCGTATCTTTACTATTCCAATTGTGTATCTTTTCATTTCTCGTTTGAGTATCTTTCTGTAAGGCTTGTGATGCGAGTTTCTATTGTATTTGAGAGTTTTGCAAGTGTGGGAGTGTGTTTCTTTCAAACTGAGTATCTTTACATCGTTTGCGTATCTTTACTATTCCAATTGTGTATCTTTAAATCGTTTGCGTATCTTTACTATTCCAATTCAGTATCTTTTCATTTCTCGTTTGAGTATCTTTCTGTAAGTCTTTCTGATGCGAGTTTCTATTGAATTTGAGAGTTTTGCAAGTGTGGGAGTGTGTTTCTTTCAAACTGAGTATCTTTACATCGTTTGCGTATCTTTACTATTCCAATTGTGTATCTTTTCATTTCTCGTTTGAGTATCTTTCTGTAAGGCTTCTGATGCGAGTTTCTATTGAATTTGAGAGTTTTGCAAGTGTGGGAGTGTGTTTCTTTCAAACTGAGTATCTTTACATCGTTTGCGTATCTTTACTATTCCAATTGTGTATCTTTACATCGTTTGCGTATCTTTACTATTCCAATTGTGTATCTTTACATCGTTTGCGTATCTTTACTATTCCAATTGTGTATCTTTTCATTTCTCGTTTGAGTATCTTTCTGTAAGTCTTCTGATGCGAGTTTCTATTGAATTTGAGAGTTTTGCAAGTGTGGGAGTGTGTTTCTTTCAAACTGAGTATCTTTACATCGTTTGCGTATCTTTACTATTCCAATTGTGTATCTTTACATCGTTTGCGTATCTTTACTATTCCAATTGTGTATCTTTTCATTTCTCGTTTGAGTATCTTTCTGTAAGGCTTCTGATGCGAGTTTCTATTGAATTTGAGAGTTTTGCAAGTGTGGGAGTGTGTTTCTTTCAAACTGAGTATCTTTATATCGTTTGCGTATCTTTACTATTCCAATTGTGTATCTTTACATCGTTTGCGTATCTTTACTATTCCAATTGTGTATCTTTACATCGTTTGCGTATCTTTACTATTCCAATTGTGTATCTTTTCATTTCTCGTTTGAGTATCTTTCTGTAAGTCTTCTGATGCGAGTTTCTATTGAATTTGAGAGTTTTGCAAGTGTGGGAGTGTGTTTCTTTCAAACTGAGTATCTTTACATCGTTTGCGTATCTTTACTATTCCAATTGTGTATCTTTACATCGTTTGCGTATCTTTACTATTCCAATTGTGTATCTTTTCATTTCTCGTTTGAGTATCTTTCTGTAAGTCTTCTGATGCGAGTTTCTATTGAATTTGAGAGTTTTGCAAGTGTGGGAATGTGTTTCTTTAAAACTGAGTATCTTTACATCGTTTGCGTATCTTTACTATTCCAATTGTGTATCTTTACATCGTTTGCGTATCTTTACTATTCCAATTGTGTATCTTTTCATTTCTCGTTTGAGTATCTTTCTGTAAGGCTTTCTGATGCGAGTTTCTATTGTATTTGAGAGTTTTGCAAGTGTGGGAGTGTGTTTCTTTCAAACTGAATATCTTTACATCGTTTGCGTATCTTTACTATTCCAATTGTGTATCTTTTCATTTCTCGTTTGAGTATCTTTCTGTAAGGCTTCTGATGCGAGTTTCTATTGAATTTGAGAGTTTTGCAAGTGTGGGAGTGTGTTTCTTTCAAACTGAGTATCTTTATATCGTTTGCGTATATTTACTATTCCAATTGTGTATCTTTACATCGTTTGCGTATCTTTACTATTCCAATTGTGTATCTTTTCATTTCTCGTTTGGGTATCTTTCTGTAAGGCTTGTGATGCGAGTTTCTATTGTATTTGAGAGTTTTGCAAGTGTGGGAGTGTGTTTCTTTCAAACTGAGTATCTTTACATCGTTTGCGTATCTTTACTATTCCAATTGTGTATCTTTAAATCGTTTGCGTATCTTTACTTTTCCAATTCAGTATCTTTTCATTTCTCGTTTGAGTATCTTTCTGTAAGGCTTTCTGATGCGAGTTTCTATTGAATTTGAGAGTTTTGCAAGTGTAGGAGTGTGTTTCTTTCAAACTGAGTATCTTAACATCGTTTGCGTATCTTTACTATTCCAATTGTGTATCTTTACATCGTTTGCGTATCTTTACTATTCCAATTGTGTATCTTTTCATTTCTCGTTTGAGTATCTTTCTGTAAGGCTTGTGATGCGAGTTTCTATTGTATTTGAGAGTTTTGCAAGTGTGGGAGTGTGTTTCTTTCAAACTGAGTATCTTTACATCGTTTGCGTATCTTTACTATTCCAATTGTGTATCTTTAAATCGTTTGCGTATCTTTACTATTCCAATTCAGTATCTTTTCATTTCTCGTTTGAGTATCTTTCTGTAAGTCTTTCTGATGCGAGTTTCTATTGAATTTGAGAGTTTTGCAAGTGTGGGAGTGTGTTTCTTTCAAACTGAGTATCTTTACATCGTTTGCGTATCTTTACTATTCCAATTGTGTATCTTTTCATTTCTCGTTTGAGTATCTTTCTGTAAGGCTTCTGATGCGAGTTTCTATTGAATTTGAGAGTTTTGCAAGTGTGGGAGTGTGTTTCTTTCAAACTGAGTATCTTTACATCGTTTGCGTATCTTTACTATTCCAATTGTGTATCTTTACATCGTTTGCGTATCTTTACTATTCCAATTGTGTATCTTTACATCGTTTGCGTATCTTTACTATTCCAATTGTGTATCTTTTCATTTCTCGTTTGAGTATCTTTCTGTAAGTCTTCTGATGCGAGTTTCTATTGAATTTGAGAGTTTTGCAAGTGTGGGAGTGTGTTTCTTTCAAACTGAGTATCTTTACATCGTTTGCGTATCTTTACTATTCCAATTGTGTATCTTTACATCGTTTGCGTATCTTTACTATTCCAATTGTGTATCTTTTCATTTCTCGTTTGAGTATCTTTCTGTAAGGCTTCTGATGCGAGTTTCTATTGAATTTGAGAGTTTTGCAAGTGTGGGAGTGTGTTTCTTTCAAACTGAGTATCTTTATATCGTTTGCGTATCTTTACTATTCCAATTGTGTATCTTTACATCGTTTGCGTATCTTTACTATTCCAATTGTGTATCTTTACATCGTTTGCGTATCTTTACTATTCCAATTGTGTATCTTTTCATTTCTCGTTTGAGTATCTTTCTGTAAGACTTCTGATGCGAGTTTCTATTGAATTTGAGAGTTTTGCAAGTGTGGGAGTGTGTTTCTTTCAAACTGAGTATCTTTACATCGTTTGCGTATCTTTACTATTCCAATTGTGTATCTTTACATCGTTTGCGTATCTTTACTATTCCAATTGTGTATCTTTTCATTTCTCGTTTGAGTATCTTTCTGTAAGTCTTCTGATGCGAGTTTCTATTGAATTTGAGAGTTTTGCAAGTGTGGGAATGTGTTTCTTTAAAACTGAGTATCTTTACATCGTTTGCGTATCTTTACTATTCCAATTGTGTATCTTTACATCGTTTGCGTATCTTTACTATTCCAATTGTGTATCTTTTCATTTCTCGTTTGAGTATCTTTCTGTAAGGCTTTCTGATGCGAGTTTCTATTGTATTTGAGAGTTTTGCAAGTGTGGGAGTGTGTTTCTTTCAAACTGAATATCTTTACATCGTTTGCGTATCTTTACTATTCCAATTGTGTATCTTTTCATTTCTCGTTTGAGTATCTTTCTGTAAGGCTTCTGATGCGAGTTTCTATTGAATTTGAGAGTTTTGCAAGTGTGGGAGTGTGTTTCTTTCAAACTGAGTATCTTTATATCGTTTGCGTATATTTACTATTCCAATTGTGTATCTTTACATCGTTTGCGTATCTTTACTATTCCAATTGTGTATCTTTTCATTTCTCGTTTGGGTATCTTTCTGTAAGGCTTGTGATGCGAGTTTCTATTGTATTTGAGAGTTTTGCAAGTGTGGGAGTGTGTTTCTTTCAAACTGAGTATCTTTACATCGTTTGCGTATCTTTACTATTCCAATTGTGTATCTTTAAATCGTTTGCGTATCTTTACTTTTCCAATTCAGTATCTTTTCATTTCTCGTTTGAGTATCTTTCTGTAAGGCTTTCTGATGCGAGTTTCTATTGAATTTGAGAGTTTTGCAAGTGTAGGAGTGTGTTTCTTTCAAACTGAGTATCTTAACATCGTTTGCGTATCTTTACTATTCCAATTGTGTATCTTTACATCGTTTGCGTATCTTTACTATTCCAATTGTGTATCTTTTCATTTCTCGTTTGAGTATCTTTCTGTAAGGCTTGTGATGCGAGTTTCTATTGTATTTGAGAGTTTTGCAAGTGTGGGAGTGTGTTTCTTTCAAACTGAGTATCTTTACATCGTTTGCGTATCTTTACTATTCCAATTGTGTATCTTTAAATCGTTTGCGTATCTTTACTATTCCAATTCAGTAACTTTTCATTTCTCGTTTGAGTATCTTTCTGTAAGGCTTTCTGATGCGAGTTTCTATTGAATTTGAGAGTTTTGCAAGTGTGGGAGTGTGTTTCTTTCAAACTGAGTATCTTTACATCGTTTGCGTATCTTTACTATTCCAATTGTGTATCTTTACTATTCCAATTGTGTATCTTTTCATTTCTCGTTTGAGTATCTTTCTGTAAGGCTTCTGATGCGAGTTTCTATTGAATTTGAGAGTTTTGCAAGTGTGGGAGTGTGTTTCTTTCAAACTGAGTATCTTTACATCGTTTGCGTATCTTTACTATTCCAATTGTGTATCTTTACATCGTTTGCGTATCTTTACTATTCCAATTGTGTATCTTTTCATTTCTCGTTTGAGTATCTTTCTGTAAGTCTTCTGATGCGAGTTTCTATTGAATTTGAGAGTTTTGCAAGTGTGGGAGTGTGTTTCTTTCAAACTGAGTATCTTTACATCGTTTGCGTATCTTTACTATTCCAATTGTGTATCTTTACATCGTTTGCGTATCTTTACTATTCCAATTGTGTATCTTTTCATTTCTCGTTTGAGTATCTTTCTGTAAGGCTTCTGATGCGAGTTTCTATTGAATTTGAGAGTTTTGCAAGTGTGGGAGTGTGTTTCTTTTAAACTGAGTATCTTTATATCGTTTGCGTATCTTTACTATTCCAATTGTGTATCTTTACATCGTTTGCGTATCTTTACTATTCCAATTGTGTATCTTTACATCGTTTGCGTATCTTTACTATTCCAATTGTGTATCTTTTCATTTCTCGTTTGAGTATCTTTCTGTAAGTCTTCTGATGCGAGTTTCTATTGAATTTGAGAGTTTTGCAAGTGTGGGAGTGTGTTTCTTTCAAACTGAGTATCTTTACATCGTTTGCGTATCTTTACTATTCCAATTGTGTATCTTTACATCGTTTGCGTATCTTTACTATTCCAATTGTGTATCTTTTCATTTCTCGTTTCAGTATCTTTCTGTAAGGCTTCTGATGCGAGTTTCTATTGAATTTGAGAGTTTTGCAAGTGTGGGAGTGTGTTTCTTTCAAACTGAGTATCTTTACATCGTTTGCGTATCTTTACTATTCCAATTGTGTATCTTTACATCGTTTGCGTATCTTTACTATTCCAATTGTGTATCTTTTCATTTCTCGTTTGAGTATCTTTCTGTAAGTCTTCTGATGCGAGTTTCTATTGAATTTGAGAGTTTTGCAAGTGTGGGAGTGTGTTTCTTTCAAACTGAGTATCTTTACATCGTTTGCGTATCTTTACTATTCCAATTGTGTATCTTTAAATCGTTTGCGTATCTTTACTATCCCAATTCAGTATCTTTTCATTTCTCGTTTGAGTATCTTTCTGTAAGGCTTTCTGATGCGAGTTTCTATTGAATTTGAGAGTTTTGCAAGTGTGGGAGTGTGTTTCTTTCAAACTGAGTATCTTTACATCGTTTGCGTATCTTTACTATTCCAATTGTGTATCTTTACATCGTTTGCGTATCTTTACTATTCCAATTGTGTATCTTTTCATTTCTCGTTTGAGTATCTTTCTGTAAGGCTTCTGATGCGAGTTTCTATTGAATTTGAGAGTTTTGCAAGTGTGGGAGTGTGTTTCTTTCAAACTGAGTATCTTTATATCGTTTGCGTATCTTTACTATTCCAATTGTGTATCTTTACATCGTTTGCGTATCTTTACTATTCCAATTGTGTATCTTTACATCGTTTGCGTATCTTTACTATTCCAATTGTGTATCTTTTCATTTCTCGTTTGAGTATCTTTCTGTAAGTCTTCTGATGCGAGTTTCTATTGAATTTGAGAGTTTTGCAAGTGTGGGAGTGTGTTTCTTTCAAACTGAGTATCTTTACATCGTTTGCGTATCTTTACTATTCCAATTGTGTATCTTTACATCGTTTGCGTATCTTTACTATTCCAATTGTGTATCTTTTCATTTCTCGTTTGAGTATCTTTCTGTAAGGCTTCTGATGCGAGTTTCTATTGAATTTGAGAGTTTTGCAAGTGTGGGAGTGTGTTTCTTTCAAACTGAGTATCTTTACATCGTTTGCGTATCTTTACTATTCCAATTGTGTATCTTTACATCGTTTGCGTATCTTTACTATTCCAATTGTGTATCTTTTCATTTCTCGTTTGAGTATCTTTCTGTAAGTCTTCTGATGCGAGTTTCTATTGAATTTGAGAGTTTTGCAAGTGTGGGAGTGTGTTTCTTTCAAACTGAGTATCTTTACATCGTTTGCGTATCTTTACTATTCCAATTGTGTATCTTTAAATCGTTTGCGTATCTTTACTATCCCAATTCAGTATCTTTTCATTTCTCGTTTGAGTATCTTTCTGTAAGGCTTTCTGATGCGAGTTTCTATTGAATTTGAGAGTTTTGCAAGTGTGGGAGTGTGTTTCTTTCAAACTGAGTATCTTTACATCGTTTGCGTATCTTTACTATTCCAATTGTGTATCTTTTCATTTCTCGTTTGAGTATCTTTCTGTAAGGCTTTCTGATGCGAGTTTCTATTGAATTTGAGAGTTTTGCAACTGTGGGAGTGTTTTTCTTTCAAACTGAGTATCTTTACATCGTTTGCGTATGTTTACTATTCCAATTGTGTATCTTTACATCGTTTGCGTATCTTTACTATTCCAAATGTGTATCTTTTCATTTCTCGTTTAAGTATCTTTCTGTAAGGCTTTCTGATGCGAGTTTCTATTGAATTTGAGAGTTTTGCAACTGTGGGAGTGTTTTTCTTTCAAACTGAGTATCTTTACATCGTTTGCGTATGTTTACTATTCCAATTGTGTATCTTTACATCGTTTGCGTATCTTTACTATTCCAAATGTGTATCTTTTCATTTCTCGTTTTAGTATCTTTCTGTAAGGCTTTCTGATGCGAGTTTCTATTGAATTTGAGAGTTTTGCAAGTGTGGGAGTGTGTTTCTTTCAAACTGAGTATCTTTACATCGTTTGCGTATCTTTACTATTCCAATTGTGTATCTTTACATCGTTTGCGTATCTTTACTATTCCAATTGTGTATCTTTACATCGTTTGCGTATCTTTACTATTCCAATTGTGTATCTTTTCATTTCTCGTTTGAGTATCTTTCTGTAAGTCTTCTGATGCGAGTTTCTATTGAATTTGAGAGTTTTGCAAGTGTGGGAGTGTGTTTCTTTCAAACTGAGTATCTTTACATCGTTTGCGTATCTTTACTATTCCAATTGTGTATCTTTACATCGTTTGCGTATCTTTACTATTCCAATTGTGTATCTTTTCATTTCTCGTTTGAGTATCTTTCTGTAAGGCTTCTGATGCGAGTTTCTATTGAATTTGAGAGTTTTGCAAGTGTGGGAGTGTGTTTCTTTCAAACTGAGTATCTTTACATCGTTTGCGTATCTTTACTATTCCAATTGTGTATCTTTACATCGTTTGCGTATCTTTACTATTCCAATTGTGTATCTTTTCATTTCTCGTTTGAGTATCTTTCTGTAAGTCTTCTGATGCGAGTTTCTATTGAATTTGAGAGTTTTGCAAGTGTGGGAGTGTGTTTCTTTCAAACTGAGTATCTTTACATCGTTTGCGTATCTTTACTATTCCAATTGTGTATCTTTACATCGTTTGCGTATCTTTACTATTCCAATTCAGTATCTTTTCATTTCTCGTTTGAGTATCTTTCTGTAAGGCTTTCTGATGCGAGTTTCTATTGAATTTCAGAGTTTTGCAAGTGTGGGAGTGTGTTTCTTTCAAACTGAGTATCTTTACATCGTTTGCGTATCTTTACTATTCCAATTGTGTATCTTTTCATTTCTCGTTTGAGTATCTTTCTGTAAGGCTTCTGATGCGAGTTTCTATTGAATTTGAGAGTTTTGCAAGTGTGGGAGTGTGTTTCTTTCAAACTGAGTATCTTTACATCGTTTGCGTATATTTACTATTCCAATTGTGTATCTTTACATCGTTTGCGTATCTTTACTATTCCAATTCAGTATCTTTTCATTTCTCGTTTGAGTATCTTTCTGTAAGGCTTTCTGATGCGAGTTTCTATTGAATTTGAGAGTTTTGCAAGTGTGGGAGTGTGTTTCTTTCAAACTGAGTATCTTTACATCGTTTGCGTATCTTTACTATTCCAATTGTGTATCTTTACATCGTTTGCGTAACTTTACTATTCCAATTGTGTATCTTTTCATTTCTCGTTTGAGTATCTTTCTGTAAGGCTTGTGATGCGAGTTTCTATTGTATTTGAGAGTTTTGCAAGTGTGGGAGTGTGTTTCTTTCAAACCGAGTATCTTTACATCGTTTGCGTATCTTTACTATTCCAATTGTGTATCTTTAAATCGTTTGCGTATCTTTACTATTCCAATTCAGTATCTTTTCATTTCTCGTTTGAGTATCTTTCTGTAAGGCTTTCTCATGCGAGTTTCTATTGAATTTGAGAGTTTTGCAAGTGTGGGAGTGTGTTTCTTTCAAACTGAGTATCTTTACATCGTTTGCGTATCTTTACTATTCCAATTGTGTATCTTTACATCGTTTGCGTATCTTTACTATTCCAATTGTGTATCATTTCATTTCTCGTTTGAGTATCTTTCTGTAAGGCTTGTGATGCGAGTTTCTATTGTATTTGAGAGTTTTGCAAGTGTGGGAGTGTGTTTCTTTCAAACTGAGTATCTTTACATCGTTTGCGTATCTTTACTATTCCAATTGTGTATCTTTAAATCGTTTGCGTATCTTTACTATTCCAATTCAGTATCTTTTCATTTCTCGTTTGAGTATCTTTCTGTAAGGCTTTCTGATGCGAGTTTCTATTGAATTTGAGAGTTTTGCAAGTGTGGGAGTGTGTTTCTTTCAAACTGAGTATCTTTACATCGTTTGCGTATCTTTACTATTCCAATTGTGTATCTTTACATCGTTTGCGTATCTTTACTATTCCAATTGTGTATCTTTTCATTTCTCGTTTGAGTATCTTTCTGTAAGGCTTCTGATGCGAGTTTCTATTGAATTTGAGAGTTTTGCAAGTGTGGGAGTGTGTTTCTTTCAAACTGAGTATCTTTACATCGTTTGCGTATCTTTACTATTCCAATTGTGTATCTTTACATCGTTTGCGTATCTTTACTATTCCAATTGTGTATCTTTACATCGTTTGCGTATCTTTACTATTCCAATTGTGTATCTTTTCATTTCTCGTTTGAGTATCTTTCTGTAAGGCTTTCTGATGCGAGTTTCTATTGAATTTGAGAGTTTTGCAAGTGTGGGAGTGTGTTTCTTTCAAACTGAGTATCTTTACATCGTTTGCGTATCTTTACTATTCCAATTGTGTATCTTTACATCGTTTGCGTATCTTTACTATTCCAATTGTGTATATTTTCATTTCTCGTTTGAGTATCTTTCTGTAAGGCTTCTGATGCGAGTTTCTATTGAATTTGAGAGTTTTGCAAGTGTGGGAGTGTGTTTCTTTCAAACTGAGTATCTTTACAACGTTTGCGTATCTTTACTATTCCAATTGTGTATCTTTACATCGTTTGCGTATCTTTACTATTCCAATTGTGTATCTTTTCATTTCTCGTTTGAGTATCTTTCTGTAAGTCTTCTGATGCGAGTTTCTATTGAATTTGAGAGTTTTGCAAGTGTGGGAGTGTGTTTCTTTCAAACTGAGTATCTTTACATCGTTTGCGTATCTTTACTATTCCAATTGTGTATCTTTACATCGTTTGCGTATCTTTACTATTCCAATTCAGTATCTTTTCATTTCTCGTTTGAGTATCTTTCTGTAAGGCTTTCTGATGCGAGTTTCTATTGAATTTCAGAGTTTTGCAAGTGTGGGAGTGTGTTTCTTTCAAACTGAGTTTCTTTACATCGTTTGCGTATGTTTACTATTCCAATTGTGTATCTTTACATCCTTTCTTTATCTTTACTATTCCAATTATGTATCTTTACATCGTTTGCGTATCTTTACTATTCCAATTGTGTATCTTTACATCCTTTGCGTATCTTTACTATTCCAATTGAGTATCTTTTCATTTCTCGTTTGAGTATCTTTCTGTAAGGCTTTCTGATGCGAGTTTCTATTGAATTTGAGAGTTTTGCAAATGTGGGAGTGTGTTTCTTTCAAACTGAGTATCTTTACATCGTTTGCGTATCTTTACTATTCCAATTGTGTATCTTTACATCGTTTGCGTATCTTTACTATTCCAATTGTGTATCTTTTCATTTCTCATTTGAGTATCTTTCTGTAAGGCTTGTGATGCGAGTTTCTATTTTATTTGAGAGTTTTGCAAGTGTGGGAGTGTGTTTCTTTCAAACTGAGTATCTTTACATCGTTTGCGTATCTTTACTATTCCAATTGTGTATCTTTAAATCGTTTGCGTATCTTTACTATTCCAATTCAGTATCTTTTCATTTCTCGTTTGAGTATCTTTCTGTAAGGCTTTCTCATGCGAGTTTCTATTGAATTTGAGAGTTTTGCAAGTGTGGGAGTGTGTTTCTTTCAAACTGAGTATCTTTACATCGTTTGCGTATCTTTACTATTCCAATTGTGTATCTTTACATCGTTTGCGTATCTTTACTATTCCAATTGTGTATCTTTTCATTTCTCGTTTGAGTATCTTTCTGTAAGGCTTGTGATGCGAGTTTCTATTGTATTTGAGAGTTTTGCAAGTGTGGGAGTGTGTTTCTTTCAAACTGAGTATCTTTACATCGTTTGCGTATCTTTACTATTCCAATTGTGTATCTTTAAATCGTTTGCGTATCTTTACTATTCCAATTCAGTATCTTTTCATTTCTCGTTTGAGTATCTTTCTGTAAGGCTTTCTGATGCGAGTTTCTATTGAATTTGAGAGTTTTGCAAGTGTGGGAGTGTGTTTCTTTCAAACTGAGTATCTTTACATCGTTTGCGTATCTTTACTATTCCAATTGTGTATCTTTACATCGTTTGCGTATCTTTACATCGTTTGCGTATCTTTACTATTCCAATTGTGTATCTTTACATCGTTTGCGTATCTTTACTATTCCAATTGTGTATATTTTCATTTCTCGTTTGAGTATCTTTCTGTAAGGCTTCTGATGCGAGTTTCTATTGAATTTGAGAGTTTTGCAAGTGTGGGAGTGTGTTTCTTTCAAACTGAGTATCTTTACAACGTTTGCGTATCTTTACTATTCCAATTGTGTATCTTTACATCGTTTGCGTATCTTTACTATTCCAATTGTGTATCTTTTCATTTCTCGTTTGAGTATCTTTCTGTAAGTCTTCTGATGCGAGTTTCTATTGAATTTGAGAGTTTTGCAAGTGTGGGAGTGTGTTTCTT
The DNA here is from genome assembly GCF_933775445.1 of Argentina anserina. NCBI lineage: Eukaryota > Viridiplantae > Streptophyta > Magnoliopsida > Rosales > Rosaceae > Argentina > Argentina anserina. The sequence continues at coordinate 285,215 of NW_026089527.1, read as the reverse complement.
TCAAACTGAGTATCTTTACATCGTTTGCGTATCTTTACTATTCCAATTGTGTATCTTTACATCGTTTGCGTATCTTTACTATTCCAATTCAGTATCTTTTCATTTCTCGTTTGAGTATCTTTCTGTAAGGCTTTCTGATGCGAGTTTCTATTGAATTTCAGAGTTTTGCAAGTGTGGGAGTGTGTTTCTTTCAAACTGAGTTTCTTTACATCGTTTGCGTATGTTTACTATTCCAATTGTGTATCTTTACATCCTTTCTTTATCTTTACTATTCCAATTATGTATCTTTACATCGTTTGCGTATCTTTACTATTCCAATTGTGTATCTTTACATCCTTTGCGTATCTTTACTATTCCAATTGAGTATCTTTTCATTTCTCGTTTGAGTATCTTTCTGTAAGGCTTTCTGATGCGAGTTTCTATTGAATTTGAGAGTTTTGCAAATGTGGGAGTGTGTTTCTTTCAAACTGAGTATCTTTACATCGTTTGCGTATCTTTACTATTCCAATTGTGTATCTTTACATCGTTTGCGTATCTTTACTATTCCAATTGTGTATCTTTTCATTTCTCGTTTGAGTATCTTTCTGTAAGGCTTGTGATGCGAGTTTCTATTGTATTTGAGAGTTTTGCAAGTGTGGGAGTGTGTTTCTTTCAAACTGAGTATCTTTACATCGTTTGCGTATCTTTACTATTCCAATTGTGTATCTTTAAATCGTTTGCGTATCTTTACTATTCCAATTCAGTATCTTTTCATTTCTCGTTTGAGTATCTTTCTGTAAGGCTTTCTCATGCGAGTTTCTATTGAATTTGAGAGTTTTGCAAGTGTGGGAGTGTGTTTCTTTCAAACTGAGTATCTTTACATCGTTTGCGTATCTTTACTATTCCAATTGTGTATCTTTACATCGTTTGCGTATCTTTACTATTCCAATTGTGTATCTTTTCATTTCTCGTTTGAGTATCTTTCTGTAAGGCTTGTGATGCGAGTTTCTATTGTATTTGAGAGTTTTGCAAGTGTGGGAGTGTGTTTCTTTCAAACTGAGTATCTTTACATCGTTTGCGTATCTTTACTATTCCAATTGTGTATCTTTAAATCGTTTGCGTATCTTTACTATTCCAATTCAGTATCTTTTCATTTCTCGTTTGAGTATCTTTCTGTAAGGCTTTCTGATGCGAGTTTCTATTGAATTTGAGAGTTTTGCAAGTGTGGGAGTGTGTTTCTTTCAAACTGAGTATCTTTACATCGTTTGCGTATCTTTACTATTCCAATTGTGTATCTTTACATCGTTTGCGTATCTTTACAATTCCAATTGTGTATCTTTTCATTTCTCGTTTGAGTATCTTTCTGTAAGGCTTCTGATGCGAGTTTCTATTGAATTTGAGAGTTTTGCAAGTGTGGGAGTGTGTTTCTTTCAAACTGAGTATCTTTACATCGTTTGCGTATCTTTACTATTCCAATTGTGTATCTTTACATCGTTTGCGTATCTTTACTATTCCAATTGTGTATCTTTACATCGTTTGCGTATCTTTACTATTCCAATTGTGTATCTTTTCATTTCTCGTTTGAGTATCTTTCTGTAAGGCTTTCTGATGCGAGTTTCTATTGAATTTGAGAGTTTTGCAAGTGTGGGAGTGTGTTTCTTTCAAACTGAGTATCTTTACATCGTTTGCGTATCTTTACTATTCCAATTGTGTATCTTTACATCGTTTGCGTATCTTTACTATTCCAATTGTGTATATTTTCATTTCTCGTTTGAGTATCTTTCTGTAAGGCTTCTGATGCGAGTTTCTATTGAATTTGAGAGTTTTGCAAGTGTGGGAGTGTGTTTCTTTCAAACTGAGTATCTTTACATCGTTTGCGTATCTTTACTATTCCAATTGTGTATCTTTACATCGTTTGCGTATCTTTACTATTCCAATTGTGTATCTTTTCATTTCTCGTTTGAGTATCTTTCTGTAAGTCTTCTGATGCGAGTTTCTATTGAATTTGAGAGTTTTGCAAGTGTGGGAGTGTGTTTCTTTCAAACTGAGTATCTTTACATCGTTTGCGTATCTTTACTATTCCAATTGTGTATCTTTACATCGTTTGCGTATCTTTACTATTCCAATTCAGTATCTTTTCATTTCTCGTTTGAGTATCTTTCTGTAAGGCTTTCTGATGCGAGTTTCTATTGAATTTCAGAGTTTTGCAAGTGTGGGAGTGTGTTTCTTTCAAACTGAGTTTCTTTACATCGTTTGCGTATGTTTACTATTCCAATTGTGTATCTTTACATCGTTTCTTTATCTTTACTATTCCAATTATGTATCTTTACATCGTTTGCGTATCTTTACTATTCCAATTGTGTATCTTTACATCCTTTGCGTATCTTTACTATTCCAATTGAGTATCTTTTCATTTCTCGTTTGAGTATCTTTCTGTAAGGCTTTCTGATGCGAGTTTCTATTGAATTTGAGAGTTTTGCAAATGTGGGAGTGTGTTTCTTTCAAACTGAGTATCTTTACATCGTTTGCGTATCTTTACTATTCCAATTGTGTATCTTTACATCGTTTGCGTATCTTTACTATTCCAATTGTGTATCTTTTCATTTCTCGTTTGAGTATCTTTCTGTAAAGCTTTCTGATGCGAGTTTCTATTGAATTTGAGAGTTTTGCAAGTGTGGGAGTGTGTTTCTTTCAAACTGAGTATCTTTACATCGTTTGCGTATCTTTACTATTCCAATTGTGTATCTTTAGATCGTTTGCGTATCTTTACTATTCCAATTGTGTATCTTTTCATTTCTCGCTTGAGTATCTTTCTGTAAGGCTTTGTGATGCGAGTTTCTATTGAATTTGAGAGTTTTGCAAGTGTGGGAGTGTGTTTCTTTCAAACTGAGTATCTTTACGTCGTTTGCGTATCTTTACTATTCCAATTGTGTATCTTTACATCGTTTGCGTATCTTTACTATTCCAATTGTGTATCTTTTCATTTCTCGTTTGAGTATCTTTCTGTAAGGCTTCTGATGCGAGTTTCTATTGTATTTGAGAGTTTTGCAAGTGTGGGAGTGTGTTTCTTTCAAACTGAGTATCTTTACATCGTTTGCGTATCTTTACTATTCCAATTGTGTATCTTTACTATCGTTTCCGTATCTTTACTTTTCCAATTGTGTATCTTTACATCGTTTGCGTATCTTTACTATTCCAATTATGTATCTTTACATCGTTTGCGTATATTTACTATTCCAATTATGTATCTTTACATCGTTTGCGTATCTTTACTATTCCAATTGTGTATCTTTACATCCTTTGCGTATCTTTACTATTCCAATTAAGTATCTTTTCATTTCTCGTTTGAGTATCTTTCTGTAAGGCTTTCTGATGCGAGTTTCTATTGAATTTTAGAGTTTTGCAACTGTGGGAGTGTTTTTCTTTCAAACTGAGTATCTTTACATCGTTTGCGTATGTTTACTATTCCAATTGTGTATCTTTACATCGTTTGCGTATCTTTACTATTCCAAATGTGTATATTTTCATTTCTCGTTTAAGTATCTTTCTGTAAGGCTTTCTGATGCGAGTTTCTATTGAATTTGAGAGTTTTGCAAGTGTGGGAGTGTGTTTGTTTCAAACTGAGTATCTTGACATCGTTTGCGTATCTTTACTATTCCAATTGTGTATCTTTACATCGTTTGCGTATCTTTACTATTCCAATTGTGTATCTTTTCATTTCTCGTTTGAGTATCTTTCTGTAAAGCTTTCTGATGCGAGTTTCTATTGAATTTGAGAGTTTTGCAAGTGTGGGAGTGTGTTTCTTTCAAACTGAGTATCTTTACATCGTTTGCGTATCTTTACTATTCCAATTGTGTATCTTTACATCGTTTGCGTATCTTTACTATTCCAATTGTGTATCTTTTCATTTCTCGTTTGAGTATCTTTCTGTAAGGCTTTCTGATGCGAGTTTCTATTGAATTTGAGAGTTTTGCAAGTGTGGGAGTGTGTTTCTTTCAAACTGAGTATCTTTACATCGTTTGCGTATCTTTACTATTCCAATTGTGTATCTTTACATCGTTTGCGTATCTTTACTATTCCAATTGTGTATCTTTTCATTTCTCGTTTGAGTATCTTTCTGTAAGGCTTCTGATGCGAGTTTCTATTGAATTTGAGAGTTTTGCAAGTGTGGGAGTGTGTTTCTTTCAAACTGAGTATCTTTACATCGTTTGCGTATATTTACTATTCCAATTGTGTATCTTTACATCGTTTGCGTATCTTTACTATTCCAATTGTGTATCTTTTCATTTCTCGTTTGGGTATCTTTCTGTAAGGCTTGTGATGCGAGTTTCTATTGTATTTGAGAGTTTTGCAAGTGTGGGAGTGTGTTTCTTTCAAACTGAGTATCTTTACATCGTTTGCGTATCTTTACTATTCCAATTGTGTATCTTTAAATCGTTTGCGTATCTTTACTATTCCAATTCAATATCTTTTCATTTCTCGTTTGAGTATCTTTCTGTAAGGCTTTCTGATGCGAGTTTCTATTGAATTTGAGAGTTTTACAAGTGTGGGAGTGTGTTTCTTTCAAACTGAGTATCTTTACATCGTTTGCGTATCTTTACTATTCCAATTGTGTATCTTTACATCGTTTGCGTATCTTTACTATTGCAATTGTGTATCTTTTCATTTCTCGTTTGAGTATCTTTCTGTAAGGCTTGTGATGCGAGTTTCTATTGTATTTGAGAGTTTTGCAAGTGTGGGAGTGTGTTTCTTTCAAACTGAGTATCTTTACATCGTTTGCGTATCTTTACTATTCCAATTGTGTATCTTTAAATCGTTTGCGTATCTTTACTATTCCAATTCAGTATCTTTTCATTTCTCGTTTGAGTATCTTTCTGTAAGGCTTTCTGATGCGAGTTTCTATTGAATTTGAGAGTTTTGCAAGTGTGGGAGTGTGTTTCTTTCAAACTGAGTATCTTTACATCGTTTGCGTATCTTTACTATTCCAATTGTGTATCTTTACTATTCCAATTGTGTATCTTTTCATTTCTCGTTTGGGTATCTTTCTGTAAGGCTTCTGATGCGAGTTTCTATTGAATTTGAGAGTTTTGCAAGTGTGGGAGTGTGTTTCTTTCAAACTGAGTATCTTTACATCGTTTGCGTATCTTTACTATTCCAATTGTGTATCTTTACATCGTTTGCGTATCTTTACTATTCCAATTGTGTATCTTTTCATTTCTCGTTTGAGTATCTTTCTGTAAGTCTTCTGATGCGAGTTTCTATTGAATTTGAGAGTTTTGCAAGTGTGGGAGTGTGTTTCTTTCAAACTGAGTATCTTTACATCGTTTGCGTATCTTTACTATTCCAATTGTGTATCTTTACATCGTTTGCGTATCTTTACTATTCCAATTGTGTATCTTTTCATTTCTCGTTTGAGTATCTTTCTGTAAGGCTTCTGATGCGAGTTTCTATTGAATTTGAGAGTTTTGCAAGTGTGGGAGTGTGTTTCTTTCAAACTGAGTATATTTACATCGTTTGCGTATCTTTACTATTCCAATTGTGTATCTTTACATCGTTTGCGTATCTTTAGTATTCCAATTGTGTATCTTTTCATTTCTCGTTTGAGTATCTTTCTGTAAGGCTTCTGATGCGAGTTTCTATTGAATTTGAGAGTTTTGCAAGTGTGGGAGTGTGTTTATTTCAAACTGAGTATATTTACATCGTTTGCGTATGTTTACTATTCCAATTGTGTATCTTTACATCGGTTGCGTATCTTTACTATTCCAATTGTGTATCTTTTCATTTCTCGTTTTAGTATCTTTCTGTAAGGCTTTTGATGCGAGTTTCTATTGTATTTGAGAGTTTTGCAAGTGTGGGAGTGTGTTTCTTTCAAACTGAGTATCTTTACATCGTTTGCGTATCTTTACTATTCCAATTGTGTATCTTTAAATCGTTTGCGTATCTTTACTATTCCAATTCAGTATCTTTTCATTTCTCGTTTGAGTATCTTTCTGTAAGGCTTTCTGATGCGAGTTTCTATTGAATTTGAGAGTTTTGCAAGTGTGGGAGTGTGTTTCTTTCAAACTGAGTATCTTTACATCGTTTGCGTATCTTTACTATTCCAATTGTGTATCTTTACTATTCCAATTGTGTATCTTTTCATTTCTCGTTTGGGTATCTTTCTGTAAGGCTTCTGATGCGAGTTTCTATTGAATTTGAGAGTTTTGCAAGTGTGGGAGTGTGTTTCTTTCAAACTGAGTATCTTTACATCGTTTGCGTATCTTTACTATTCCAATTGTGTATCTTTACATCGTTTGCGTATCTTTACTATTCCAATTGTGTATCTTTTCATTTCTCGTTTGAGTATCTTTCTGTAAGTCTTCTGATGCGAGTTTCTATTGAATTTGAGAGTTTTGCAAGTGTGGGAGTGTGTTTCTTTCAAACTGAGTATCTTTACATCGTTTGCGTATCTTTACTATTCCAATTGTGTATCTTTACATCGTTTGCGTATCTTTACTATTCCAATTGTGTATCTTTTCATTTCTCGTTTGAGTATCTTTCTGTAAGGCTTCTGATGCGAGTTTCTATTGAATTTGAGAGTTTTGCAAGTGTGGGAGTGTGTTTCTTTCAAACTGAGTATATTTACATCGTTTGCGTATCTTTACTATTCCAATTGTGTATCTTTACATCGTTTGCGTATCTTTACTATTCCAATTGTGTATCTTTTCATTTCTCGTTTGAGTATCTTTCTGTAAGGCTTCTGATGCGAGTTTCTATTGAATTTGAGAGTTTTGCAAGTGTGGGAGTGTGTTTATTTCAAACTGAGTATATTTACATCGTTTGCGTATGTTTACTATTCCAATTGTGTATCTTTACATCGGTTGCGTATCTTTACTATTCCAATTGTGTATCTTTTCATTTCTCGTTTGAGTATCTTTCTGTAAGGCTTTTGATGCGAGTTTCTATTGTATTTGAGAGTTTTGCAAGTGTGGGAGTGTGTTTCTTTCAAACTGAGTATCTTTACATCGTTTGCGTATCTTTACTATTCCAATTGTGTATCTTTACATCGTTTGCGTATCTTTACTATTCCAATTGTGTATCTTTTCATTTCTCGTTTGAGTATCTTTCTGTAAGGCTTCTGATGCGAGTTTCTATTGAATTTGAGAGTTTTGCAAGTGTGGGAGTGTGTTTCTTTCAAACTGAGTATATTTACATCGTTTGCGTATGTTTACTATTCCAATTGTGTATCTTTACATCGGTTGCGTATCTTTACTATTCCAATTGTGTATCTTTTCATTTCTCGTTTGAGTATCTTTCTGTAAGGCTTTTGATGCGAGTTTCTATTGTATTTGAGAGTTTTGCAAGTGTGGGAGTGTGTTTCTTTCAAACTGAGTATCTTTACATCGTTTGCGTATCTTTACTATTCCAATTGTGTATCTTTACATCGTTTCCGTATCTTTACTTTTCCAATTGTGTATCTTTACATCGTTTGCGTATCTTTACTATTCCAATTGTGTATCTTTACATCGTTTACGTATCTTTACTATTTCAATTATGTATCTTTACATCGTTTGCGTATCTTTACTATTCCAATTGTGTATCTTTACATCCTTTGCGTATCTTTACTATTCCAATTGAGTATCTTTTCATTTCTCGTTTGAGTATCTTTCTGTAAGGCTTTCTGATGCGAGTTTCTATTGAATTTGAGAGTTTTGCAAGTGTGGGAGTGTGTTTCTTCCAAACTGAGTATGTTTACATCGTTTGCGTATCTTTACTATTCCAATTGTGTATCTTTACATCGTTTCTTTATCTTTACTATTCCAATTATGTATCTTTACATCGTTTGCGTATCTTTACTATTCCAATTGTGTATCTTTACATCCTTTGCGTATCTTTACTATTCCAATTGAGTATCTTTTCATTTCTCGTTTGAGTATCTTTCTGTAAGGCTTTCTGATGCGAGTTTCTATTGAATTTGAGAGTTTTGCAAGTGTGGGAGTGTGTTTCTTTCAAACTGAGTATGTTTACATCGTTTGCGTATCTTTACTATTCCAATTGTGTATCTTTACATCGTTTCTTTATCTTTACTATTCCAATTATGTATCTTTACATCGTTTGCGTATCTTTACTATTCCAATTGTGTATCTTTACATCCTTTGCGTATCTTTACTATTCCAATTGTGTATCTTTACATCCTTTGCGTATCTTTACTATTCCAATTGAGTATCTTTTCATTTCTCGTTTGAGTATCTTTCTGTAAGGCTTTCTGATGCGAGTTTCTATTGAATTTGAGAGTTTTGCAACTGTGGGAGTGTTTTTCTTTCAAACTGAGTATCTTTACATCGTTTGCGTATGTTTACTATTCCAATTGTGTATCTTTACATCGTTTGCGTATCTTTACTATTCCAAATGTGTATCTTTTCATTTCTCGTTTGAGTATCTTTCTGTAAGGCTTTCTGATGAGAGTTTCTATTGAATTTGAGAGTTTTGCAAGTGTGGGAGTGTGTTTCTTTCAAACTGAGTATCTTTACATCGTTTGCGTATCTTTACTATTCCAATTGTGTATCTTTTCATTTCTCGTTTGAGTATCTTTTTGTAAGGCTTCTGATGCGAGTTTTTATTGTATTTGAGAGTTTTGCAAGTGTGGGAGTGTGTTTCTTTCAAACTGAGTATCTTTACATCGTTTGCGTATCTTTACTATTCCAATTGTGTATCTTTTCATTTCTCGTTTGAGTATCTTTCTGTAAGGCTTCTGATGCGAGTTTCTATTGAATTTGACAGTTTTGCAAGTGTGGGAGTGTGTTTCTTTCAAACTGAGTATCTTTACATCGTTTGCGTATCTTTACTATTCCAATTGTGTATCTTTACATCGTTTCCGTATCTTTACTTTTCCAATTGTGTATCTTTACATCGTTTGCGTATCTTTACTATTCCAATTGTGTATCTTTACATCGTTTACGTATCTTTACTATTTCAATTTTGTATCTTTACATCGTTTGCGTATCTTTACTATTCCAATTGTGTATCTTTACATCCTTTGCGTATCTTTACTATTCCAATTGAGTATCTTTTCATTTCTCGTTTGAGTATCTTTCTGTAAGGCTTTCTGATGCGAGTTTCTATTGAATTTGAGAGTTTTGCAAGTGTGGGAGTGTGTTTCTTTCAAACCGAGTATGTTTACATCGTTTGCGTATCTTTACTATTCCAATTGTGTATCTTTACATCGTTTCTTTATCTTTACTATTCCAATTATGTATCTTTACATCGTTTGCGTATCTTTACTATTCCAATTGTGTATCTTTACATCCTTTGCGTATCTTTACTATTCCAATTGAGTATCTTTTCATTTCTCGTTTGAGTATCTTTCTGTAAGGCTTTCTGATGCGAGTTTCTATTGAATTTGAGAGTTTTGCAAGTGTGGGAGTGTGTTTCTTTCAAACTGAGTATGTTTACATCGTTTGCGTATCTTTACTATTCCAATTTTGTATCTTTACATCGTTTCTTTATCTTTACTATTCCAATTATGTATCTTTACATCGTTTGCGTATCTTTACTATTCCAATTGTGTATCTTTACATTTCTCGTTTGAGTATCTTTCTGTAAGGCTTCTGAGGCGAGTTTCTATTGTATTTGAGAGTTTTCCAAGTGTGGGAGTGTGTTTCTTTCAAACTGAGTATCTTTACATCGTTTGCGTATCTTTACTATTCTAATTGTGTATCTTTACATCGTTTGCGTATCTTTACTATTCCAATTGTGTATCTTTTCATTTCTCGTTTGAGTATCTTTCTGTAAGGCTTCTGATGCCAGTTTCTATTGTATTTGAGAGTTTTCCAAGTGTGGGAGTGTGTTTCTTTCAAACTGAGTATCTTTACATCGTTTGCGTATCTTTACTATTCCAATTGTGTATCTTTACATCGTTTGCGTATCTTTACTATTCCAATTGTGTATCTTTTCATTTCTCGTTTGAGTATCTTTCTGTAAGGCTTCTGAGGCGAGTTTCTATTGTATTTGAGAGTTTTCCAAGTGTGGGAGTGTGTTTCTTTCAAACTGAGTATCTTTACATCGTTTGCGTATCTTTACCATTCCAATTGTGTATCTTTACATCGTTTGCGTATCTTTACTATTCCAATTGTGTATCTTTTCATTTCTCGTTTGAGTATCTTTCTGTAAGGCTTCTGATGCGAGTTTCTATTGTATTTGAGAGTTTTGCAAGTGTGGGAGTGTGTTTCTTTCAAACTAAGTATCTTTACATCGTTTGCGTATCTTTACTATTCCAATTGTGTATCTTTACATCGTTTCCGTATCTTTACTATTCCAATTGTGTATCTTTACATCGTTTGCGTATCTTTACTATTCCAATTGTGTATCTTTACATCGTTTGCATATCTTTACTATTCCAATTGTGTATCTTTTCATTTCTCGTTTGAGTATCTTTCTGTAAGGTTTTCGGATGCGAGTTTCTATTGAATTTGAGAGTTTTGCAAGTGTGGGAGTGAGTTTCTTTCAAACTGAGTATCTTTACATCGTTTGCGTATCTTTACTATTCCAATTGTGTATCTTTACATCGTTTGCGTATCTTTACTATTCCAATTGTGTATCTTTTCATTTCTCATTTGAGTATCTTTCTATAAGGCTTCTGATGCGAGTTTCTATTGTATTTGAGAGTTTTGCAAGTGTGGGAGTGTGTTTCTTTCAAACTGAGTATCTTTACATCGTTTGCGTATCTTTACTATTCCAATTGTGTATCTTTACATCGTTTCCGTATCTTTACTATTCCAATTGTGTATCTTTACATCGTTTGCGTATCTTTACTATTCCAATTGTGTATCTTTTCATTTCTCGTTTGAGTATCTTTCTATAAGGCTTCTGATAAGAGTTTCTATTGAATTTGAGAGTTTTGCAAGTGTGGGAGTGTGTTTCTTTCAAACTGAGTATCTTTACATCGTTTGCGTATCTTTACTATTCTAATTGTGTATCTTTACATCGTTTGCGTATCTTTACTATTCCAATTGTGTATCTTTTCATTTCTCGTTTGAGTATCTTTCTGTAAGGCTTCTGATGCCAGTTTCTATTGTATTTGAGAGTTTTCCAAGTGTGGGAGTGTGTTTCTTTCAAACTGAGTATCTTTACATCGTTTGCGTATCTTTACTATTCCAATTGTGTATCTTTACATCGTTTGCGTATCTTTACTATTCCAATTGTGTATCTTTTCATTTCTCGTTTGAGTATCTTTCTGTAAGGCTTCTGAGGCGAGTTTCTATTGTATTTGAGAGTTTTCCAAGTGTGGGAGTGTGTTTCTTTCAAACTGAGTATCTTTACATCGTTTGCGTATCTTTACCATTTCAATTGTGTATCTTTACATCGTTTGCGTATCTTTACTATTCCAATTGTGTATCTTTTCATTTCTCGTTTGAGTATCTTTCTGTAAGGCTTCTGATGCGAGTTTCTATTGTATTTGAGAGTTTTGCAAGTGTGGGAGTGTGTTTCTTTCAAACTAAGTATCTTTACATCGTTTGCGTATCTTTACTATTCCAATTGTGTATCTTTACATCGTTTCCGTATCTTTACTATTCCAATTGTGTATCTTTACATCGTTTGCGTATCTTTACTATTCCAATTGTGTATCTTTACATCGTTTGCATATCTTTACTATTCCAATTGTGTATCTTTTCATTTCTCGTTTGAGTATCTTTCTGTAAGGTTTTCGGATGCGAGTTTCTATTGAATTTGAGAGTTTTGCAAGTGTGGGAGTGAGTTTCTTTCAAACTGAGTATCTTTACATCGTTTGCGTATCTTTACTATTCCAATTGTGTATCTTTACATCGTTTGCGTATCTTTACTATTCCAATTGTGTATCTTTTCATTTCTCGTTTGAGTATCTTTCTATAAGGCTTCTGATGCGAGTTTCTATTGTATTTGAGAGTTTTGCAAGTGTGGGAGTGTGTTTCTTTCAAACTGAGTATCTTTACATCGTTTGCGTATCTTTACTATTCCAATTGTGTATCTTTACATCGTTTGCGTATCTTTACTATTCCAATTGTGTATCTTTACATCGTTTGCGTATCTTTACTATTCCAATTGTGTATCTTTTCATTTCTCGTTTGAGTATCTTTCTATAAGGCTTCTGATAAGAGTTTCTATTGAATTTGAGAGTTTTGCAAGTGTGGGAGTGTGTTTCTTTCAAACTGAGTATCTTTAAATCGTTTGCGTATCTTTACTATTGCAATTGTGTATCTTTACATCGTTTGCGTATCTTTACTATTCCAATTGTGTATCTTTTCATTTCTCGTTTGAGTATCTTTCTGTAAGGCTTTTGATGCGAGTTTCTATTGTATTTGAGAGTTTTGCAAGTGTGGGAGTGTGTTTCTTTCAAACTGAGTATCTTTACATCGTTTGCGTATCTTTACTATTCCAATTGTGTATCTTTACATCGTTTGCGTATCTTTACTATTCGAATTGTGTATATTTTCATTTCTCGTTTGAGTATCTTTCTGTAAGGCTTCTGATGCGAGTTTCTATTGTATTTGAGAGTTTTCCAAGTGTGGGAGTGTGTTTCTTTCAAACTGAGTATCTTTACATCGTTTGCGTATCTTTACTATTCCAATTGTATATCTTTACATCGTTTGCGTATCTTTACTATTCCAATTGTGTATCTTTTCATTTCTCGTTTGAGTATCTTTCTGTAAGGCTTCTGATGCCAGTTTCTATTGCATTTGAGAGTTTTCCAAGTGTGGGAGTGTGTTTCTTTCAAACTGAGTATCTTTACATCGTTTGCGTATCTTTACTATTCCAATTGTGTATCTTTACATCGTTTGCGTATCTTTACTATTTCAATTGTGTATCTTTTCATTTCTCGTTTGAGTATCTTTCTGTAAGGCTTCTGAAGCGAGTTTCTATTGTATTTGAGAGTTTTCCAAGTGTGGGAGTGTGTTTCTTTCAAACTGAGTATCTTTACATCGTTTACGTATCTTTACTATTCCAATTGTGTATCTTTACATCGTTTGCGTATCTTTACTATTCCAATTGTGTATCTTTTCATTTCACGTTTGAGTATCTTTCTGTAAGGCTTCTGATGCGAGTTTCTATTGTATTTGAGAATTTTCCAAGTGTGGGAGTGTGTTTCTTTCAAACTGAGTATCTTTACATCGTTTGCGTATCTTTACTATTGCAATTGTGTATCTTTATATCGTTTGCGTATCTTTACTATTCCAATTGTGTATCTTTACATCGTTTGCGTATCTTTACTATTCCAATTGTGTATCTTTACATCGTTTGCGTATCTTTACTATTCCAATTGTGTATCTTTTCATTTCTCGTTTGAGTATCTTTCTGTAAGGTTTTCGGATGCGAGTTTCTATTGAATTTGAGAGTTTTGCAAGTGTGGGAGTGTGTTTCTTTCAAACTGAGTATCTTTACATCGTTTGCGTATCTTTACTATTCCAATTGTGTATCTTTACATCGTTTGCGTATCTTTACTATTCCAATTGTGTATCTTTTCATTTCTCGTTTGAGTATCTTTCTATAAGGCTTCTGATGCGAGTTTCTATTGTATTTGAGAGTTTTGCAAGTGTGGGAGTGTGTTTCTTTCAAACTGAGTATCTTTACATCGTTTGCGTATCTTTACTATTCCAATTGTGTATCTTTACATCGTTTGCGTATCTTTACTATTCCAATTGTGTATCTTTTCATTTCTCGTTTGAGTATCTTTCTGTAAGGCTTCTAAGGCGAGTTTCTATTGTATTTGAGAGTTTTCCAAGTGTGGGAGTGTGTTTCTTTCAAACTGAGTATCTTTACATCGTTTGCGTATCTTTACTATTCTAATTGTGTATCTTTACATCGTTTGCGTATCTTTACTATTCCAATTGTGTATCTTTTCATTTCTCGTTTGAGTATCTTTCTGTAAGGCTTCTGATGCGAGTTTCTATTGTATTTGAGAGTTTTCCAAGTGTGGGAGTGTGTTTCTTTCAAACTGAGTATCTTTACATCGTTTGCGTTTCTTTACTATTCCAATTGTGTATCTTTTCATTTCTCGTTTGAGTATCTTTCTGTAAGGCTTCTGATGCGAGTTTCTATTGTATTTGAGAGTTTTCCAAGTGTGGGAGTGTGTTTCTTTCAAACTGAGTATCTTTACATCGTTTGCGTATCTTTACTATTGCAATTGTGTATCTTTACATCGTTTGCGTATCTTTACTATTCCAATTGTGTATCTTTACATCGTTTGCGTATCTTTACTATTCCAATTGTGTATCTTTTCATTTCTCGTTTGAGTATCTTTCTGTAAGGTTTTCGGATGCGAGTTTCTATTGAATTTGAGAGTTTTGCAAGTGTGGGAGTGTGTTTCTTTCAAACTGAGTATCTTTACATCGTTTGCGCATCTTTACTATTCCAATTGTGTATCTTTACATCGTTTGCGTATCTTTACTATTCCAATTGTGTATCTTTTCATTTCACGTTTGAGTATCTTTCTATAAGGCTTCTGATGCGAGTTTCTATTGTATTTGAGAGTTTTGCAAGTGTGGGAGTGTGTTTCTTTCAAACTGAGTATCTTTACATCGTTTGCGTATCTTTACTATTCCAATTGTGTATCTTTACATCGTTTGCGTATCTTTACTATTCCAATTGTGTATCTTTACATCGTTTGCGTATCTTTACTATTCCAATTGTGTATCTTTTCATTTCTCGTTTGAGTATCTTTCTATAAGGCTTCTGATGCGAGTTTCTATTGAATTTGAGAGTTTTGCAAGTGTGGGAGTGTGTTTCTTTCAAACTGAGTATCTTTAAATCGTTTGCGTATCTTTACTATTGCAATTGTGTATCTTTACATCGTTTGCGTATCTTTACTATTCCAATTGTGTATCTTTTCATTTCTCGTTTGAGTATCTTTCTATAAGGCTTCTGATGCGAGTTTCTATTTTATTTGAGAGTTTTGCAAGTGTGGGAGTGTGTTTCTTTCAAACTGAGTATCTTTACATCGTTTGCGTATCTTTACTATTCCAATTGTGTATCTTTACATCGTTTGCGTATCTTTACTATTCCAATTGTGTATCTTTTCATTTCTCGTTTGAGTATCTTTCTGTAAGGCTTCTGAGGCGAGTTTCTATTGTATTTGAGAGTTTTCCAAGTGTGGGAGTGTGTTTCTTTCAAACTGAGTATCTTTACATCGTTTGCGTATCTTTACTATTCTAATTGTGTATCTTTACATCGTTTGCGTATCTTTACTATTCCAATTGTGTATCTTTTCATTTCTCGTTTGAGTATCTTTTTGTAAGGCTTCTGATGCGAGTTTCTATTGTATTTGAGAGTTTTCCAAGTGTGGGAGTGTGTTTCTTTCAAACTGAGTATCTTTACATCGTTTGCGTTTCTTTACTATTCCAATTGTGTATCTTTTCATTTCTCGTTTGAGTATCTTTCTGTAAGGCTTCTGATGCGAGTTTCTATTGTATTTGAGAGTTTTCCAAGTGTGGGAGTGTGTTTCTTTCAAACTGAGTATCTTTACATCGTTTGCGTATCTTTACTATTCTAATTGTGTATCTTTACATCGTTTGCGTATCTTTACTATTCCAATTGTGTATCTTTTCATTTCTCGTTTGAGTATCTTTCTGTAAGGCTTCTGATGCGAGTTTCTATTGTATTTGAGAGTTTTCCAAGTGTGGGAGTGTGTTTCTTTCAAACTGAGTACTTTACATCGTTTGCGTTTCTTTACTATTCCAATTGTGTATCTTTTCATTTCTCGTTTGAGTATCTTTCTGTAAGGCTACTGATGCGAGTTTCTATTGTATTTGAGAGTTTTCCAAGTGTGGGAGTGTGTTTCTTTCAAACTGAGTATCTTTACATCGTTTACGTATCCTTACTATTCCAATTGTGTATCTTTACATCGTTTGCGTATCTTTACTATTCCAATTGTGTATCTTTACATCGTTTGAGTATCTTTACTATTCCAATTGTGTATCTTTTCATTTCTCGTTTGAGTATCTTTCTGTAAGGCTTCTGATGCGAGTTTCTAATGTATTTGAGAGTTTTCCAAGTGTGGGAGTGTGTTTCTTTCAAACTGAGTATCTTTACATCGTTTGCGTATCTTTACTATTCCAATTGTGTATCTTTACATCGTTTGCGTATCTTTACTATTCCAATTGTGTATATTTTCATTTCTCGTTTGAGTATCTTTCTGTAAGGCTTCTGATGCGAGTTTCTATTGTATTTAAGAGTTTTCCAAGTGTGGGAGTGTGTTTCTTTCAAACTGAGTAGCTTTACATCGTTTGCGTATCTTTACTATTCCAATTGTGTATCTTTACATCGTTTGCGTATCTTTACTATTCCAATTGTGTATCTTTTCATTTCTCGTTTGAGTATCTTTCTATAAGGCTTCTGATGCGAGTTTCTATTGTATTTGAGAGTTTTGCAAGTGTGGGAGTGTGTTTCTTTCAAACTGAGTATCTTTACATCGTTTGCGTATCTTTACTATTCCAATTGTGTATCTTTACATCGTTTGCGTATCTTTACTATTCCAATTGTGTATCTTTACATCGTTTGCGTATCTTTACTATTCCAATTGTGTATCTTTTCATTTCTCGTTTGAGTATTTTTCTATAAGGCTTCTGATAAGAGTTTCTATTGAATTTGAGAGTTTTGCAAGTGTGGGAGTGTGTTTCTTTCAAACTGAGTATCTTTAAATCGTTTGCGTATCTTTACTATTGCAATTGTGTATCTTTACATCGTTTGCGTATCTTTACTATTCCAATTGTGTATCTTTTCATTTCTCGTTTGAGTATCTTTCTGTAAGGCTTCTGATGCGAGTTTCTATTGTATTTGAGAGTTTTGCAAGTGTGGGAGTGTGTTTCTTTCAAACTGAGTATCTTTACATCGTTTGCGTATCTTTACTATTCCAATTGAGTATCTTTACATCGTTTGCGTATCTTTACTATTCCAATTGTGTATATTTTCATTTCTCGTTTGAGTATCTTTCTGTAAGGCTTCTGATGCGAGTTTCTATGGAATTTGAGAGTTTTTTAAGTGTGGGAGTGTGTTTCTTTCAAACTGAGTATCTTTACATCGTTTGCGTATCTTTACTATTCCAATTGTGTATCTTTACATCGTTTGCGTATCTTTACTATTCCAATTGTGTATCTTTTCATTTCTCGTTTGAGTAACTTTCTGTAAGGTTTTCGGATGCGAGTTTCTATTGAATTTGAGAGTTTTGCAAGTGTGGGAGTGTGTTTCTTTCAAACTGAGTATCTTTACATCGTTTGCGTATCTTTACTATTCCAATTGTGTATCTTTACATCGTTTGCGTATCTTTACTATTCCAATTGTGTATCTTTACATCGTTTGCGTATCTTTACTATTCCAATTGTGTATCTTTTCATTTCTCGTTTGAGTATCTTTCTGTATGGTTTTCGGATGCGAGTTTCTATTGAATTTGAGAGTTTTGCAAGTGTGGGAGTGTGTTTCTTTCAAACTGAGTATCTTTACATCGTTTGCGTATCTTTACTATTCCAATTGTGTATCTTTACATCGTTTGCGTATCTTTACTATTCCAATTGTGTATCTTTTCATTTCTCGTTTGAGTATCTTTCTATAAGGCTTCTGATGCGAGTTTCTATTGTATTTGAGAGTTTTGCAAGTGTGGGAGTGTGTTTCTTTCAAACTGAGTATCTTTACATCGTTTACGTATCTTTACTATTCCAATTGTGTATCTTTACATCGTTTGCGTATCTTTACTATTCCAATTGTGTATCTTTACATCGTTTGCGTATCTTTACTATTCCAATTGTGTATCTTTTCATTTCTCGTTTGAGTATCTTTCTATAAGGCTTCTGATGCGAGTTTCTATTGAATTTGAGAGTTTTGCAATTGTGGGAGTGTGTTTCTTTCAAACTGAGTATCTTTAAATCGTTTGCGTATCTTTACTATTGCAATTGTGTATCTTTACATCGTTTGCGTATCTTTACTATTCCAATTGTGTATCTTTTCATTTCTCGTTTGAGTATCTTTCTGTAAGGCTTTTGATGCGAGTTTCTATTGTATTTGAGAGTTTTGCAAGTGTGCGAGTGTGTTTCTTTCAAACTGAGTATCTTTACATCGTTTGCGTATCTTTACTATTCCAATTGTGTATCTTTACATCGTTTGCGTATCTTTACTATTCCAATTGTGTATCTTTTCATTTCTCGTTTGAGTATCTTTCTGTAAGGCTTCTGATGCGAGTTTCTATTGTATTTGAGAGTTTTGCAAGTGTGGGAGTGTGTTTCTTTCAAACTGAGTATATTTACATCGTTTGCGTATCTTTACTATTCCAATTGTGTATCTTTACATCGTTTGCGTATCTTTACTATTCCAATTGTGTATCTTTACATCGTTTGCGTATCTTTACTATTCCAATTGTGTATCTTTTCATTTCTCGTTTGAGTATCTTTCTGTAAGGTTTTCGGATGCGAGTTTCTATTGAATTTGAGAGTTTTGCAAGTGTGGGAGTGTGTTTCTTTCAAACTGAGTATCTTTACATCGTTTGCGTATCTTTACTATTCCAATTGTGTATCTTTACATCGTTTGCGTATCTTTACTATTCCAATTGTGTATCTTTTCATTTCTCGTTTGAGTATCTTTCTATAAGGCTTCTGATGCGAGTTTCTATTGTATTTGAGAGTTTTGCAAGTGTGGGAGTGTGTTTCTTTCAAACTGAGTATCTTTACATCGTTTACGTATCTTTACTATTCAAATTGTGTATCTTTACATCGTTTGCGTATCTTTACTATTCCAATTGTGTATCTTTACATCGTTTGCGTATCTTTACTATTCCAATTGTGTATCTTTTCATTTCTCGTTTGAGTATCTTTCTATAAGGCTTCTGATGCGAGTTTCTATTGAATTTGAGAGTTTTGCAAGTCTGGGAGTGTGTTTCTTTCAAACTGAGTATCTTTAAATCGTTTGCGTATCTTTACTATTGCAATTGTGTATCTTTACATCGTTTGCGTATCTTTACTATTCCAATTGTGTATCTTTACATCGTTTGCGTATGTTTACTATTCCAATTGTGTATATTTTCATTTCTCGTTTGAGTATCTTTCTGTAAGGCTTCTGATGCGAGTTTCTATTGTATTTGAGAGTTTTCCAAGTGTGGGAGTGTGTTTCTTTCAAACTGAGTATCTTTACATCGTTTGCGTATCTTTACTATTCCAATTGTCTATCTTTACATCGTTTGCGTATCTTTACTATTCCAATTGTGTATCTTTTCATTTCTCGTTTGAGTATCTTTCTGTAAGGCTTCTGATGCGAGTTTCTATTGTATTTGAGAGTTTTCCAAGTGTGGGAGTGTGTTTCTTTCAAACTGAGTATCTTTACATCATTTGCGTATCTTTACTATTCCAATTGTGTATCTTTACATCGTTTGCGTATCTTTACTATTCCAATTGTGTATCTTTTCATTTCTCGTTTGAGTATCTTTCTGTAAGGCTTCTGAAGCGAGTTTCTATTGTATTTGAGAGTTTTCCAAGTGTGGGAGTGTGTTTCTTTCAAACTGAGTATCTTTACATCGTTTGCGTATCTTTACTATTCCAATTGTGTATCTTTACATCGTTTGCGTATCTTTACTATTCCAATTGTGTATCTTTACATCGTTTGCGTATCTTTACTATTCCAATTGTGTATCTTTTCATTTCTCGTTTGAGTATCTTTCTGTAAGGTTTTCGGATGCGAGTTTCTATTGAATTTGAGAGTTTTGCAAGTGTGGGAGTGTGTTTCTTTCAAACTGAGTATCTTTACATCGTTTGCGTATCCTTACTATTCCAATTGTGTATCTTTACATCGTTTGCGTATCTTTACTATTCCAATTGTGTATCTTTTCATTTCTCGTTTGAGTATCTTTCTGTAAGGCTTCTGATGCGAGTTTCTATTGTATTTGAGAGTTTTGCAAGTGTGGGAGTGTGTTTCTTTCAAACTGAGTATCTTTAAATCGTTTGCGTATCTTTACTATTCCAATTGTGTATCTTTACATCGTTTGCGTATCTTTACTATTCCAATTGTGTATCTTTACATCGTTTGCGTATCTTTACTATTCCAATTGTGTATCTTTACATCGTTTGCGTATCTTTACTATTCCAATTGTGTATCTTTTCATTTCTCGTTTGAGTATCTTTCTGTAAGGTTTTCGGATGCGAGTTTCTATTGAATTTGAGAGTTTTGCAAGTGTGGGAGTGTGTTTCTTTCAAACTGAGTATCTTTACATCGTTTGCGTATCTTTACTATTCCAATTGTGTATCTTTACATCGTTTGCGTATCTTTACTATTCCAATTGTGTATCTTTTCATTTCTCGTTTGAGTATCTTTCTATAAGGCTTCTGATGCGAGTTTCTATTGTATTTGAGAGTTTTGCAAGTGTGGGAGTGTGTTTCTTTCAAACTGAGTATCTTTACATCGTTTACGTATCTTTACTATTCCAATTGTGTATCTTTACATCGTTTGCGTATCTTTACTATTCCAATTGTGTATCTTTACATCGTTTGCGTATCTTTACTATTCCAATTGTGTATCTTTTCATTTCTCGTTTGAGTATCTTTCTATAAGGCTTCTGATGCGAGTTTCTATTGAATTTGAGAGTTTTGCAAGTGTGGGAGTGTGTTTCTTTCAAACTGAGTATCTTTAAATCGTTTGCGTATCTTTACTATTGCAATTGTGTATCTTTACATCGTTTGCGTATCTTTACTATTCCAATTGTGTATCTTTTCATTTCTCGTTTGAGTATCTTTCTGTAAGGCTTTTGATGCGAGTTTCTATTGTATTTGAGAGTTTTGCAAGTGTGCGAGTGTGTTTCTTTCAAACTGAGTATCTTTACATCGTTTGCGTATCTTTACTATTCCAATTGTGTATCTTTACATCGTTTGCGTATCTTTACTATTCCAATTGTGTATCTTTTCATTTCTCGTTTGAGTATCTTTCTGTAAGGCTTCTGATGCGAGTTTCTATTGTATTTGAGAGTTTTGCAAGTGTGGGAGTGTGTTTCTTTCAAACTGAGTATATTTACATCGTTTGCGTATCTTTACTATTCCAATTGTGTATCTTTACATCGTTTGCGTATCTTTACTATTCCAATTGTGTATCTTTACATCGTTTGCGTATCTTTACTATTCCAATTGTGTATCTTTTCATTTCTCGTTTGAGTATCTTTCTGTAAGGTTTTCGGATGCGAGTTTCTATTGAATTTGAGAGTTTTGCAAGTGTGGGAGTGTGTTTCTTTCAAACTGAGTATCTTTACATCGTTTGCGTATCTTTACTATTCCAATTGTGTATCTTTACATCGTTTGCGTATCTTTACTATTCCAATTGTGTATCTTTTCATTTCTCGTTTGAGTATCTTTCTATAAGGCTTCTGATGCGAGTTTCTATTGTATTTGAGAGTTTTGCAAGTGTGGGAGTGTGTTTCTTTCAAACTGAGTATCTTTACATCGTTTACGTATCTTTACTATTCAAATTGTGTATCTTTACATCGTTTGCGTATCTTTACTATTCCAATTGTGTATCTTTACATCGTTTGCGTATCTTTACTATTCCAATTGTGTATCTTTTCATTTCTCGTTTGAGTATCTTTCTATAAGGCTTCTGATGCGAGTTTCTATTGAATTTGAGAGTTTTGCAAGTCTGGGAGTGTGTTTCTTTCAAACTGAGTATCTTTAAATCGTTTGCGTATCTTTACTATTGCAATTGTGTATCTTTACATCGTTTGCGTATCTTTACTATTCCAATTGTGTATCTTTACATCGTTTGCGTATCTTTACTATTCCAATTGTGTATATTTTCATTTCTCGTTTGAGTATCTTTCTGTAAGGCTTCTGATGCGAGTTTCTATTGTATTTGAGAGTTTTCCAAGTGTGGGAGTGTGTTTCTTTCAAACTGAGTATCTTTACATCGTTTGCGTATCTTTACTATTCCAATTGTCTATCTTTACATCGTTTGCGTATCTTTACTATTCCAATTGTGTATCTTTTCATTTCTCGTTTGAGTATCTTTCTGTAAGGCTTCTGATGCGAGTTTCTATTGAATTTGAGAGTTTTGCAAGTGTGGGAGTGTGTTTCTTTCAAACTGAGTATCTTTACATCGTTTGCGTATCTTTACTATTCCAATTGTGTATCTTTACATCGTTTGCGTATCTTTACTATTCCAATTGTGTATCTTTTCATTTCTCGTTTGAGTATCTTTCTGTAAGGCTTTCTGATGCGAGTTTCTATTGTATTTAAGAGTTTTGCAAGTGTGGGAGTGTGTTTCTTTCAAACTGAGTATCTTTACATCGTTTACGTATCTTTACTATTCAAATTGTGTATCTTTACATCGTTTGCGTATCTTTACTATTCCAATTGTGTATCTTTACATCGTTTGCGTATCTTTACTATTCCAATTGTGTATCTTTTCATTTCTCGTTTGAGTATCTTTCTGTAAGGCTTCTGATGCGAGTTTCTATTGTATTTGAGAGTTTTCCAAGTGTGGGAGTGTGTTTCTTTCAAACTGAGTATCTTTACATCGTTTGCGTATCTTTACTATTCCAATTGTGTATCTTTTCATCGTTTGCGTATCTTTACTATTCCAATTGTGTATCTTTTCATTTCTCGTTTGAGTATCTTTCTGTAAGGCTTCTGAAGCGAGTTTCTATTGTATTTGAGAGTTTTCCAAGTGTCGGAGTGTGTTTCTTTCAAACTGAGTATCTTTACATCGTTTACGTATCTTTACTATTCCAATTGTGTATCTTTACATCGTTTGCGTATCTTTACTATTCCAATTGTGTATCTTTTCATTTCACGTTTGAGTATCTTTCTGTAAGGCTTCTGATGCGAGTTTCTATTGTATTTGAGAGTTTTCCAAGTGTGGGAGTGTGTTTCTTTCAAACTGAGTATCTTTACATCGTTTGCGTATCTTTACTATTGCAATTGTGTATCTTTACATCGTTTGCGTATCTTTACTATTCCAATTGTGTATCTTTACATCGTTTGCGTATCTTTACTATTCCAATTGTGTATCTTTACATCGTTTGCGTATCTTTACTATTCCAATTGTGTATCTTTACATCGTTTGCGTATCTTTACATCGTTTGCGTATCTTTACTATTCCAATTGTGTATCTTTTCATTTCTCGTTTGAGTATCTTTCTGTAAGGTTTTCGGATGCGAGTTTCTATTGAATTTGAGAGTTTTGCAAGTGTGGGAGTGTGTTTCTTTCAAACTGAGTATCTTTACATCGTTTGCGTATCTTTACTATTCCAAACTGAGTATCTTTACATCGTTTGCGTATCTTTACTATTCCAATTGTGTATCTTTTCATTTCTCGTTTGAGTATCTTTCTATAAGGCTTCTGATGCGAGTTTCTATTGTATTTGAGAGTTTTGCAAGTGTGGGAGTGTGTTTCTTTCAAACTGAGTATCTTTACATCGTTTGCGTATCTTTACTATTCCAATTGTGTATCTTTACATCGTTTGCGTATCTTTACTATTCCAATTGTGTATCTTTACATCGTTTGCGTATCTTTACTATTCCAATTGTGTATCTTTTCATTTCTCGTTTGAGTATCTTTCTATAAGGCTTCTGATGCGAGTTTCTATTGAATTTGAGAGTTTTGCAAGTGTGGGAGTGTGTTTCTTTCAAACTGAGTATCTTTAAATCGTTTGCGTATCTTTACTATTGCAATTGTGTATCTTTACATCGTTTGCGTATCTTTACTATTCCAATTGTGTATCTTTTCATTTCTCGTTTGAGTATCTTTCTATAAGGCTTCTGATGCGAGTTTCTATTGTATTTGAGAGTTTTGCAAGTGTGGGAGTGTGTTTCTTTCAAACTGAGTATCTTTACATCGTTTGCGTATCTTTACTATTCCAATTGTGTATCTTTACATCGTTTGCGTATCTTTACTATTCCAATTGTGTATCTTTTCATTTCTCGTTTGAGTATCTTTCTGTAAGGCTTCTGAGGCGAGTTTCTATTGTATTTGAGAGTTTTCCAAGTGTGGGAGTGTGTTTCTTTCAAACTGAGTATCTTTACATCGTTTGCGTATCTTTACTATTCTAATTGTGTATCTTTACATCGTTTGCGTATCTTTACTATTCCAATTGTGTATCTTTTCATTTCTCGTTTGAGTATCTTTCTGTAAGGCTTCTGATGCGAGTTTCTATTGTATTTGAGAGTTTTCCAAGTGTGGGAGTGTGTTTCTTTCAAACTGAGTATCTTTACATCGTTTGCGTTTCTTTACTATTCCAATTGTGTATCTTTTCATTTCTCGTTTGAGTATCTTTCTGTAAGGCTTCTGATGCGAGTTTCTATTGTATTTGAGAGTTTTCCAAGTGTGGGAGTGTGTTTCTTTCAAACTGAGTATCTTTACATCGTTTGCGTATCTTTACTATTCTAATTGTGTATCTTTACATCGTTTGCGTATCTTTACTAT
This sequence comes from Argentina anserina, assembly GCF_933775445.1. Lineage (NCBI taxonomy): Eukaryota > Viridiplantae > Streptophyta > Magnoliopsida > Rosales > Rosaceae > Argentina > Argentina anserina. Next base: position 260,847 of record NW_026089527.1, on the reverse strand, counting down.
TCCAATTGTGTATCTTTTCATTTCTCGTTTGAGTATCTTTCTGTAAGGCTTCTGATGCGAGTTTCTATTGTATTTGAGAGTTTTCCAAGTGTGGGAGTGTGTTTCTTTCAAACTGAGTACTTTACATCGTTTGCGTTTCTTTACTATTCCAATTGTGTATCTTTTCATTTCTCGTTTGAGTATCTTTCTGTAAGGCTTCTGATGCGAGTTTCTATTGTATTTGAGAGTTTTCCAAGTGTGGGAGTGTGTTTCTTTCAAACTGAGTATCTTTACATCGTTTACGTATCCTTACTATTCCAATTGTGTATCTTTACATCGTTTGCGTATCTTTACTATTCCAATTGTGTATCTTTACATCGTTTGAGTATCTTTACTATTCCAATTGTGTATCTTTTCATTTCTCGTTTGAGTATCTTTCTGTAAGGCTTCTGATGCGAGTTTCTAATGTATTTGAGAGTTTTCCAAGTGTGGGAGTGTGTTTCTTTCAAACTGAGTATCTTTACATCGTTTGCGTATCTTTACTATTCCAATTGTGTATCTTTACATCGTTTGCGTATCTTTACTATTCCAATTGTGTATCTTTTCATTTCTCGTTTGAGTATCTTTCTGTAAGGCTTCTGATGCGAGTTTCTATTGTATTTGAGAGTTTTCCAAGTGTGGGAGTGTGTTTCTTTCAAACTGAGTACTTTACATCGTTTGCGTTTCTTTACTATTCCAATTGTGTATCTTTTCATTTCTCGTTTGAGTATCTTTCTGTAAGGCTTCTGATGCGAGTTTCTATTGTATTTGAGAGTTTTCCAAGTGTGGGAGTGTGTTTCTTTCAAACTGAGTATCTTTACATCGTTTACGTATCCTTACTATTCCAATTGTGTATCTTTACATCGTTTGCGTATCTTTACTATTCCAATTGTGTATCTTTACATCGTTTGAGTATCTTTACTATTCCAATTGTGTATCTTTTCATTTCTCGTTTGAGTATCTTTCTGTAAGGCTTCTGATGCGAGTTTCTAATGTATTTGAGAGTTTTCCAAGTGTGGGAGTGTGTTTCTTTCAAACTGAGTATCTTTACATCGTTTGCGTATCTTTACTATTCCAATTGTGTATCTTTACATCGTTTGCGTATCTTTACTATTCCAATTGTGTATATTTTCATTTCTCGTTTGAGTATCTTTCTGTAAGGCTTCTGATGCGAGTTTCTATTGTATTTGAGAGTTTTCCAAGTGTGGGAGTGTGTTTCTTTCAAACTGAGTATCTTTACATCGTTTGCGTATCTTTACTATTCCAATTGTGTATCTTTACATCGTTTGCGTATCTTTACTATTCCAATTGTGTATCTTTTCATTTCTCGTTTGAGTATCTTTCTATAAGGCTTCTGATGCGAGTTTCTATTGTATTTGAGAGTTTTGCAAGTGTGGGAGTGTGTTTCTTTCAAACTGAGTATCTTTACATCGTTTGCGTATCTTTACTATTCCAATTGTGTATCTTTACATCGTTTGCGTATCTTTACTATTCCAATTGTGTATCTTTACCTCGTTTGCGTATCTTTACTATTCCAATTGTGTATCTTTTCATTTCTCGTTTGAGTATTTTTCTATAAGGCTTCTGATAAGAGTTTCTATTGAATTTGAGAGTTTTGCAAGTGTGGGAGTGTGTTTCTTTCAAACTGAGTATCTTTAAATCGTTTGCGTATCTTTACTATTGCAATTGTGTATCTTTACATCGTTTGCGTATCTTTACTATTCCAATTGTGTATCTTTTCATTTCTCGTTTGAGTATCTTTCTGGAAGGCTTCTGATGCGAGTTTCTATTGTATTTGAGAGTTTTCCAAGTGTGGGAGTGTGTTTCTTTCAAACTGAGTATCTTTACATCGTTTGCGTATCTTTACTCTTCTAATTGTGTATCTTTACATCGTTTGCGTATCTTTACTATTCCAATTGTGTATCTTTTCATTTCTCGTTTGAGTATCTTTCTGTAAGGCTTCTGATGCGAGTTTCTATTGTATTTGAGAGTTTTCCAAGTGTGGGAGTGTGTTTCTTTCAAACTGAGTATCTTTACATCGTTTACGTATCCTTACTATTCCAATTGTGTATCTTTACATCGTTTGCGTATCTTTACTATTCCAATTGTGTATCTTTACATCGTTTGAGTATCTTTACTATTCCAATTGTGTATCTTTTCATTTCTCGTTTGAGTATCTTTCTGTAAGGCTTCTGATGCGAGTTTCTAATGTATTTGAGAGTTTTCCAAGTGTGGGAGTGTGTTTCTTTCAAATTGAGTATCTTTACATCGTTTGCGTATCTTTACTATTCCAATTGTGTATCTTTACATCGTTTGCGTATCTTTACTATTCCAATTGTGTATATTTTCATTTCTCGTTTGAGTATCTTTCTGTAAGGCTTCTGATGCGAGTTTCTATTGTATTTGAGAGTTTTCCAAGTGTGGGAGTGTGTTTCTTTCAAACTGAGTATCTTTACATCGTTTGCGTATCTTTACTATTCCAATTGAGTATCTTTACATCGTTTGCGTATCTTTACTATTCCAATTGTGTATATTTTCATTTCTCGTTTGAGTATCTTTCTGTAAGGCTTCTGATGCGAGTTTCTATGGAATTTGAGAGTTTTTTAAGTGTGGGAGTGTGTTTCTTTCAAACTGAGTATCTTTACATCGTTTGCGTATCTTTACTATTCCAATTGTGTATCTTTACATCGTTTGCGTATCTTTACTATTCCAATTGTGTATCTTTACATCGTTTGCGTATCTTTACTATTCCAATTGTGTATCTTTTCATTTCTCGTTTGAGTAACTTTCTGTAAGGTTTTCGGATGCGAGTTTCTATTGAATTTGAGAGTTTTGCAAGTGTGGGAGTGTGTTTCTTTCAAACTGAGTATCTTTACATCGTTTGCGTATCTTTACTATTCCAATTTTGTATCTTTACATCGTTTGCGTATCTTTACTATTCCAATTGTGTATCTTTTCATTTCTCGTTTGAGTATCTTTCTATAAGGCTTCTGATGCGAGTTTCTATTGTATTTGAGAGTTTTGCAAGTGTGGGAGTGTGTTTCTTTCAAACTGAGTATCTTTACATCGTTTGCGTATCTTTACTATTCCAATTGTGTATCTTTACATCGTTTGCGTATCTTTACTATTCCAATTGTGTATCTTTTCATTTCTCGTTTGAGTATCTTTCTATAAGGCTTCTGATGCGAGTTTCTATTGTATTTGAGAGTTTTGCAAGTGTGGGAGTGTGTTTCTTTCAAACTGAGTATCTTTACATCGTTTACGTATCTTTACTATTCCAATTGTGTATCTTTACATCGTTTGCGTATCTTTACTATTCCAATTGTGTATCTTTACATCGTTTGCGTATCTTTACTATTCCAATTGTGTATCTTTTCATTTCTCGTTTGAGTATCTTTCTATAAGGCTTCTGATGCGAGTTTCTATTGAATTTGAGAGTTTTGCAAGTGTGGGAGTGTGTTTCTTTCAAACTGAGTATCTTTAAATCGTTTGCGTATCTTTACTATTGCAATTGTGTATCTTTACATCGTTTGCGTATCTTTACTATTCCAATTGTGTATCTTTTCATTTCTCGTTTGAGTATCTTTCTGTAAGGCTTTTGATGCGAGTTTCTATTGTATTTGAGAGTTTTGCAAGTGTGCGAGTGTGTTTCTTTCAAACTGAGTATCTTTACATCGTTTGCGTATCTTTACTATTCCAATTGTGTATCTTTACATCGTTTGCGTATCTTTACTATTCCAATTGTGTATCTTTTCATTTCTCGTTTGAGTATCTTTCTGTAAGGCTTCTGATGCGAGTTTCTATTGTATTTGAGAGTTTTGCAAGTGTGGGAGTGTGTTTCTTTCAAACTGAGTATATTTACATCGTTTGCGTATCTTTACTATTCCAATTGTGTATCTTTACATCGCTTGCGTATCTTTACTATTCCAATTGTGTATCTTTACATCGTTTGCGTATCTTTACTATTCCAATTGTGTATCTTTTCATTTCTCGTTTGAGTATCTTTCTGTAAGGTTTTCGGATGCGAGTTTCTATTGAATTTGAGAGTTTTGCAAGTGTGGGAGTGTGTTTCTTTCAAACTGAGTATCTTTACATCGTTTGCGTATCTTTACTATTCCAATTGTGTATCTTTACATCGTTTGCGTATCTTTACTATTCCAATTGTGTATCTTTTCATTTCTCGTTTGAGTATCTTTCTATAAGGCTTCTGATGCGAGTTTCTATTGTATTTGAGAGTTTTGCAAGTGTGGGAGTGTGTTTCTTTCAAACTGAGTATCTTTACATCGTTTGCGTATCTTTACTATTCAAATTGTGTATCTTTACATCGTTTGCGTATCTTTACTATTCCAATTGTGTATCTTTACATCGTTTGCGTATCTTTACTATTCCAATTGTGTATCTTTTCATTTCTCGTTTGAGTATCTTTCTATAAGGCTTCTGATGCGAGTTTCTATTGAATTTGAGAGTTTTGCAAGTCTGGGAGTGTGTTTCTTTCAAACTGAGTATCTTTACATCGTTTGCGTATCTTTACTATTCCAATTGTGTATCTTTACATCGTTTGCGTATCTTTACTATTCCAATTGTGTATCTTTACATCGTTTGCGTATCTTTACTATTCCAATTGTGTATATTTTCATTTCTCGTTTGAGTATCTTTCTGTAAGGCTTCTGATGCGAGTTTCTATTGTATTTGAGAGTTTTCCAAGTGTGGGAGTGTGTTTCTTTCAAACTGAGTATCTTTACATCGTTTGCGTATCTTTACTATTCCAATTGTCTATCTTTACATCGTTTGCGTATCTTTACTATTCCAATTGTGTATCTTTTCATTTCTCGTTTGAGTATCTTTCTGTAAGGCTTCTGAAGCGAGTTTCTATTGTATTTGAGAGTTTTCCAAGTGTGGGAGTGTGTTTCTTTCAAACTGAGTATCTTTACATCGTTTACGTATCTTTACTATTCCAATTGTGTATCTTTACATCGTTTGCGTATCTTTACTATTCCAATTGTGTATATTTTCATTTCTCGTTTGAGTATCTTTCTGTAAGGCTTCTGATGCGAGTTTCTATTGTATTTGAGAGTTTTCCAAGTGTGGGAGTGTGTTTCTTTCAAACTGAGTATCTTTACATCGTTTACGTATCCTTACTATTCCAATTGTGTATCTTTACATCGTTTGCGTATCTTTACTATTCCAATTGTGTATATTTTCATTTCTTGTTTGAGTATCTTTCTGTAAGGCTTCTGATGCGAGTTTCTATTGAATTTGAGAGTTTTGCAAGTCTGGGAGTGTGTTTCTTTCAAACTGAGTATCTTTAAATCGTTTGCGTATCTTTACTATTGCAATTGTGTATCTTTACATCGTTTGCGTATCTTTACTATTCCAATTGTGTATCTTTACATCGTTTGAGTATCTTTACTATTCCAATTGTGTATCTTTTCATTTCTCGTTTGAGTATCTTTCTGTAAGGCTTCTGATGCGAGTTTCTAATGTATTTGAGAGTTTTCCAAGTGTGGGAGTGTGTTTCTTTCAAACTGAGTATCTTTACATCGTTTGCGTATCTTTACTATTCCAATTGTGTATCTTTACATCGTTTGCGTATCTTTACTATTCCAATTGTGTATATTTTCATTTCTCGTTTGAGTATCTTTCTGTAAGGCTTCTGATGCGAGTTTCTATTGTATTTGAGAGTTTTCCAAGTGTGGGAGTGTGTTTCTTTCAAACTGAGTATCTTTACATCGTTTGCGTATCTTTACTATTCCAATTGTGTATCTTTACATCGTTTGCGTATCTTTACTATTCCAATTGTGTATCTTTTCATTTCTCGTTTGAGTATCTTTCTATAAGGCTTCTGATGCGAGTTTCTATTGTATTTAAGAGTTTTGCAAGTGTGGGAGTGTGTTTCTTTCAAACTGAGTATCTTTACATCGTTTGCGTATCTTTACTATTCCAATTGTGTATCTTTACATCGTTTGCGTATCTTTACTATTCCAATTGTGTATCTTTACATCGTTTGCGTATCTTTACTATTCCAATTGTGTATCTTTTCATTTCTCGTTTGAGTATTTTTCTATAAGGCTTCTGATAAGAGTTTCTATTGAATTTGAGAGTTTTGCAAGTGTGGGAGTGTGTTTCTTTCAAACTGAGTATCTTTAAATCGTTTGCGTATCTTTACTATTGCAATTGTGTATCTTTACATCGTTTGCGTATCTTTACTATTCCAATTGTGTATCTTTTCATTTCTCGTTTGAGTATCTTTCTGGAAGGCTTCTGATGCGAGTTTCTATTGTATTTGAGAGTTTTCCAAGTGTGGGAGTGTGTTTCTTTCAAACTGAGTATCTTTACATCGTTTGCGTATCTTTACTATTCTAATTGTGTATCTTTACATCGTTTGCGTATCTTTACTATTCCAATTGTGTATCTTTTCATTTCTCGTTTGAGTATCTTTCTGTAAGGCTTCTGATGCGAGTTTCTATTGTATTTGAGAGTTTTCCAAGTGTGGGAGTGTGTTTCTTTCAAACTGAGTACTTTACATCGTTTGCGTTTCTTTACTATTCCAATTGTGTATCTTTTCATTTCTCGTTTGAGTATCTTTCTGTAAGGCTTCTGATGCGAGTTTCTATTGTATTTGAGAGTTTTCCAAGTGTGGGAGTGTGTTTCTTTCAAACTGAGTATCTTTACATCGTTTACGTATCCTTACTATTCCAATTGTGTATCTTTACATCGTTTGCGTATCTTTACTATTCCAATTGTGTATCTTTACATCGTTTGAGTATCTTTACTATTCCAATTGTGTATCTTTTCATTTCTCGTTTGAGTATCTTTCTGTAAGGCTTCTGATGCGAGTTTCTAATGTATTTGAGAGTTTTCCAAGTGTGGGAGTGTGTTTCTTTCAAATTGAGTATCTTTACATCGTTTGCGTATCTTTACTATTCCAATTGTGTATCTTTACATCGTTTGCGTATCTTTACTATTCCAATTGTGTATATTTTCATTTCTCGTTTGAGTATCTTTCTGTAAGGCTTCTGATGCGAGTTTCTATTGTATTTGAGAGTTTTCCAAGTGTGGGAGTGTGTTTCTTTCAAACTGAGTATCTTTACATCGTTTGCGTATCTTTACTATTCCAATTGAGTATCTTTACTTCGTTTGCGTATCTTTACTATTCCAATTGTGTATATTTTCATTTCTCGTTTGAGTATCTTTCTGTAAGGCTTCTGATGCGAGTTTCTATGGAATTTGAGAGTTTTTTAAGTGTGGGAGTGTGTTTCTTTCAAACTGAGTATCTTTACATCGTTTGCGTATCTTTACTATTCCAATTGTGTATCTTTACATCGTTTGCGTATCTTTACTATTCCAATTGTGTATCTTTACATCGTTTGCGTATCTTTACTATTCCAATTGTGTATCTTTTCATTTCTCGTTTGAGTAACTTTCTGTAAGGTTTTCGGATGCGAGTTTCTATTGAATTTGAGAGTTTTGCAAGTGTGGGAGTGTGTTTCTTTCAAACTGAGTATCTTTACATCGTTTGCGTATCTTTACTATTCCAATTTTGTATCTTTACATCGTTTGCGTATCTTTACTATTCCAATTGTGTATCTTTTCATTTCTCGTTTGAGTATCTTTCTATAAGGCTTCTGATGCGAGTTTCTATTGTATTTGAGAGTTTTCCAAGTGTGGGAGTGTGTTTCTTTCAAACTGAGTATCTTTACATCGTTTGCGTATCTTTACTATTCTAATTGTGTATCTTTACATCGTTTGCGTATCTTTACTATTCCAATTGTGTATCTTTTCATTTCTCGTTTGAGTATCTTTCTGTAAGGCTTCTGATGCGAGTTTCTATTGTATTTGAGAGTTTTCCAAGTGTGGGAGTGTGTTTCTTTCAAACTGAGTACTTTACATCGTTTGCGTTTCTTTACTATTCCAATTGTGTATCTTTTCATTTCTCGTTTGAGTATCTTTCTGTAAGGCTTCTGATGCGAGTTTCTATTGTATTTGAGAGTTTTTTAAGTGTGGGAGTGTGTTTCTTTCAAACTGAGTATCTTTACATCGTTTGCGTATCTTTACTATTCCAATTGTGTATCTTTACATCGTTTGCGTATCTTTACTATTCCAATTGTGTATCTTTACATCGTTTGCGTATCTTTACTATTCCAATTGTGTATCTTTTCATTTCTCGTTTGAGTAACTTTCTGTAAGGTTTTCGGATGCGAGTTTCTATTGAATTTGAGAGTTTTGCAAGTGTGGGAGTGTGTTTCTTTCAAACTGAGTATCTTTACATCGTTTGCGTATCTTTACTATTCCAATTTTGTATCTTTACATCGTTTGCGTATCTTTACTATTCCAATTGTGTATCTTTTCATTTCTCGTTTGAGTATCTTTCTATAAGGCTTCTGATGCGAGTTTCTATTGTATTTGAGAGTTTTGCAAGTGTGGGAGTGTGTTTCTTTCAAACTGAGTATCTTTACATCGTTTGCGTATCTTTACTATTCCAATTGTGTATCTTTACATCGTTTGCGTATCTTTACTATTCCAATTGTGTATCTTTTCATTTCTCGTTTGAGTATCTTTCTATAAGGCTTCTGATGCGAGTTTCTATTGTATTTGAGAGTTTTGCAAGTGTGCGAGTGTGTTTCTTTCAAACTGAGTATCTTTACATCGTTTGCGTATCTTTACTATTCCAATTGTGTATCTTTACATCGTTTGCGTATCTTTACTATTCCAATTGTGTATCTTTTCATTTCTCGTTTGAGTATCTTTCTGTAAGGCTTCTGATGCGAGTTTCTATTGTATTTGAGAGTTTTGCAAGTGTGGGAGTGTGTTTCTTTCAAACTGAGTATATTTACATCGTTTGCGTATCTTTACTATTCCAATTGTGTATCTTTACATCGCTTGCGTATCTTTACTATTCCAATTGTGTATCTTTACATCGTTTGCGTATCTTTACTATTCCAATTGTGTATCTTTTCATTTCTCGTTTGAGTATCTTTCTGTAAGGTTTTCGGATGCGAGTTTCTATTGAATTTGAGAGTTTTGCAAGTGTGGGAGTGTGTTTCTTTCAAACTGAGTATCTTTACATCGTTTGCGTATCTTTACTATTCCAATTGTGTATCTTTACATCGTTTGCGTATCTTTACTATTCCAATTGTGTATCTTTTCATTTCTCGTTTGAGTATCTTTCTATAAGGCTTCTGATGCGAGTTTCTATTGTATTTGAGAGTTTTGCAAGTGTGGGAGTGTGTTTCTTTCAAACTGAGTATCTTTACATCGTTTGCGTATCTTTACTATTCAAATTGTGTATCTTTACATCGTTTGCGTATCTTTACTATTCCAATTGTGTATCTTTACATCGTTTGCGTATCTTTACTATTCCAATTGTGTATCTTTTCATTTCTCGTTTGAGTATCTTTCTATAAGGCTTCTGATGCGAGTTTCTATTGAATTTGAGAGTTTTGCAAGTCTGGGAGTGTGTTTCTTTCAAACTGAGTATCTTTAAATCGTTTGCGTATCTTTACTATTGCAATTGTGTATCTTTACATCGTTTGCGTATCTTTACTATTCCAATTGTGTATCTTTACATCGTTTGCGTATCTTTACTATTCCAATTGTGTATATTTTCATTTCTCGTTTGAGTATCTTTCTGTAAGGCTTCTGATGCGAGTTTCTATTGTATTTGAGAGTTTTCCAAGTGTGGGAGTGTGTTTCTTTCAAACTGAGTATCTTTACATCGTTTGCGTATCTTTACTATTCCAATTGTCTATCTTTACATCGTTTGCGTATCTTTACTATTCCAATTGTGTATCTTTTCATTTTTCGTTTGAGTATCTTTCTGTAAGGCTTCTGAAGCGAGTTTCTATTGTATTTGAGAGTTTTCCAAGTGTGGGAGTGTGTTTCTTTCAAACTGAGTATCTTTACATCGTTTACGTATCTTTACTATTCCAATTGTGTATCTTTACATCGTTTGCGTATCTTTACTATTCCAATTGTGTATCTTTTCATTTCACGTTTGAGTATCTTTCTGTAAGGCTTCTGATGCGAGTTTCTATTGTATTTGAGAGTTTTCCAAGTGTGGGAGTGTGTTTTTTTCAAACTGAGTATCTTTACATCGTTTGCGTATCTTTACTATTGCAATTGTGTATCTTTACATCGTTTGCATATCTTTACTATTCCAATTGTGTATCTTTACATCGTTTGCGTATCTTTACTATTCCAATTGTGTATCTTTACATCGTTTGCGTATCTTTACTATTCCAATTGTGTATCTTTACATCGTTTGCGTATCTTTACATCGTTTGCGTATCTTTACTATTCCAATTGTGTATCTTTTCATTTCTCGTTTGAGTATCTTTCTGTAAGGTTTTCGGATGCGAGTTTCTATTGAATTTGAGAGTTTTGCAAGTGTGGGAGTGTGTTTCTTTCAAACTGAGTATCTTTACATCGTTTGCGTATCTTTACTATTCCAATTGTGTATCTTTACATCGTTTGCGTATCTTTACTATTCCAATTGTGTATCTTTTCATTTCTCGTTTGAGTATCTTTCTATAAGGCTTCTGATGCGAGTTTCTATTGTATTTGAGAGTTTTGCAAGTGTGGGAGTGTGTTTCTTTCAAACTGAGTATCTTTACATCGTTTGCGTATCTTTACTATTCCAATTGTGTATCTTTACATCGTTTGCGTATCTTTACTATTCCAATTGTGTATCTTTTCATTTCTCGTTTGAGTATCTTTCTATAAGGCTTCTGATGCGAGTTTCTATTGAATTTGAGAGTTTTGCAAGTGTGGGAGTGTGTTTCTTTCAAACTGAGTATCTTTAAATCGTTTGCGTATCTTTACTATTGCAATTGTGTATCTTTACATCGTTTGCGTATCTTTACTATTCCAATTGTGTATCTTTTCATTTCTCGTTTGAGTATCTTTCTGTAAGGCTTCTGATGCGAGTTTCTATTGTATTTGAGAGTTTTGCAAGTGTGGGAGTGTGTTTCTTTCAAACTGAGTATCTTTACATCGTTTGCGTATCTTTACTATTCCAATTGTCTATCTTTACATCGTTTGAGTATCTTTACTATTCCAATTGTGTATCTTTTCATTTCTCGTTTGAGTATCTTTCTGTAAGGCTTCTGATGCGAGTTTCTATTGTATTTGAGAGTTTTCCAAGTGTGGGAGTGTGTTTCTTTCAAACTGAGTATCTTTACATCGTTTGCGTATCTTTACTATTCCAATTGTATATCTTTACATCGTTTGCGTATCTTTACTATTCCAATTGTGTATCTTTTCATTTCTCGTTTGAGTATCTTTCTGTAAGGCTTCTGATGCGAGTTTCTATTGTATTTGAGAGTTTTGCAAGTGTGGGAGTGTGTTTCTTTCAAACTGAGTATATTTACATCGTTTGCGTATCTTTACTATTCCAATTGTGTATCTTTACATCGCTTGCGTATCTTTACTATTCCAATTGTGTATCTTTACATCGTTTGCGTATCTTTACTATTCCAATTGTGTATCTTTTCATTTCTCGTTTGAGTATCTTTCTGTAAGGTTTTCGGATGCGAGTTTCTATTGAATTTGAGAGTTTTGCAAGTGTGGGAGTGTGTTTCTTTCAAACTGAGTATCTTTACATCGTTTGCGTATCTTTACTATTCCAATTGTGTATCTTTACATCGTTTGCGTATCTTTACTATTCCAATTGTGTATCTTTTCATTTCTCGTTTGAGTATCTTTCTATAAGGCTTCTGATGCGAGTTTCTATTGTATTTGAGAGTTTTGCAAGTGTGGGAGTGTGTTTCTTTCAAACTGAGTATCTTTACATCGTTTACGTATCTTTACTATTCAAATTGTGTATCTTTACATCGTTTGCGTATCTTTACTATTCCAATTGTGTATCTTTACATCGTTTGCGTATCTTTACTATTCCAATTGTGTATCTTTTCATTTCTCGTTTGAGTATCTTTCTATAAGGCTTCTGATGCGAGTTTCTATTGAATTTGAGAGTTTTGCAAGTCTGGGAGTGTGTTTCTTTCAAACTGAGTATCTTTAAATCGTTTGCGTATCTTTACTATTGCAATTGTGTATCTTTACATCGTTTGCGTATCTTTACTATTCCAATTGTGTATCTTTACATCGTTTGCGTATCTTTACTATTCCAATTGTGTATATTTTCATTTCTCGTTTGAGTATCTTTCTGTAAGGCTTCTGATGCGAGTTTCTATTGTATTTGAGAGTTTTCCAAGTGTGGGAGTGTGTTTCTTTCAAACTGAGTATCTTTACATCGTTTGCGTATCTTTACTATTCCAATTGTCTATCTTTACATCGTTTGCGTATCTTTACTATTCCAATTGTGTATCTTTTCATTTTTCGTTTGAGTATCTTTCTGTAAGGCTTCTGAAGCGAGTTTCTATTGTATTTGAGAGTTTTCCAAGTGTGGGAGTGTGTTTCTTTCAAACTGAGTATCTTTACATCGTTTACGTATCTTTACTATTCCAATTGTGTATCTTTACATCGTTTGCGTATCTTTACTATTCCAATTGTGTATCTTTTCATTTCACGTTTGAGTATCTTTCTGTAAGGCTTCTGATGCGAGTTTCTATTGTATTTGAGAGTTTTCCAAGTGTGGGAGTGTGTTTCTTTCAAACTGAGTATCTTTACATCGTTTGCGTATCTTTACTATTGCAATTGTGTATCTTTACATCGTTTGCATATCTTTACTATTCCAATTGTGTATCTTTACATCGTTTGCGTATCTTTACTATTCCAATTGTGTATCTTTACATCGTTTGCGTATCTTTACTATTCCAATTGTGTATCTTTACATCGTTTGCGTATCTTTACATCGTTTGCGTATCTTTACTATTCCAATTGTGTATCTTTTCATTTCTCGTTTGAGTATCTTTCTGTAAGGTTTTCGGATGCGAGTTTCTATTGAATTTGAGAGTTTTGCAAGTGTGGGAGTGTGTTTCTTTCAAACTGAGTATCTTTACATCGTTTGCGTATCTTTACTATTCCAATTGTGTATCTTTACATCGTTTGCGTATCTTTACTATTCCAATTGTGTATCTTTTCATTTCTCGTTTGAGTATCTTTCTATAAGGCTTCTGATGCGAGTTTCTATTGTATTTGAGAGTTTTGCAAGTGTGGGAGTGTGTTTCTTTCAAACTGAGTATCTTTACATCGTTTGCGTATCTTTACTATTCCAATTGTGTATCTTTACATCGTTTGCGTATCTTTACTATTCCAATTGTGTATCTTTTCATTTCTCGTTTGAGTATCTTTCTATAAGGCTTCTGATGCGAGTTTCTATTGAATTTGAGAGTTTTGCAAGTGTGGGAGTGTGTTTCTTTCAAACTGAGTATCTTTAAATCGTTTGCGTATCTTTACTATTGCAATTGTGTATCTTTACATCGTTTGCGTATCTTTACTATTCCAATTGTGTATCTTTTCATTTCTCGTTTGAGTATCTTTCTGTAAGGCTTCTGATGCGAGTTTCTATTGTATTTGAGAGTTTTGCAAGTGTGGGAGTGTGTTTCTTTCAAACTGAGTATCTTTACATCGTTTGCGTATCTTTACTATTCCAATTGTCTATCTTTACATCGTTTGAGTATCTTTACTATTCCAATTGTGTATCTTTTCATTTCTCGTTTGAGTATCTTTCTATAAGGCTTCTGATGCGAGTTTCTATTGTATTTGAGAGTTTTCCAAGTGTGGGAGTGTGTTTCTTTCAAACTGAGTATCTTTACATCGTTTGCGTATCTTTACTATTCCAATTGTATATCTTTACATCGTTTGCGTATCTTTACTATTCCAATTGTGTATCTTTTCATTTCTCGTTTGAGTATCTTTCTGTAAGGCTTCTGATGCGAGTTTCTATTGTATTTGAGAGTTTTGCAAGTGTGGGAGTGTGTTTCTTTCAAACTGAGTATCTTTACATCGTTTGCGTATCTTTACTATTCCAATTGTGTATCTTTACATCGTTTGCGTATCTTTACTATTCCAATTGTGTATCTTTTCATTTCTCGTTTGAGTATCTTTCTGTAAGGCTTCTGATGCGAGTTTCTATTGTATTTGAGAGTTTTCCAAGTGTGGGAGTGTGTTTCTTTCAAACTGAGTATCTTTACATCGTTTACGTATCTTTACTATTCCAATTGTGTATCTTTACATCGTTTGCGTATCTTTACTATTCCAATTGTGTATCTTTTCATTTCACGTTTGAGTATCTTTCTGTAAGGCTTCTGATGCGAGTTTCTATTGTATTTGAGAGTTTTCCAAGTGTGGGAGTGTGTTTCTTTCAAACTGAGTATCTTTACATCGTTTGCGTATCTTTACTATTCTAATTGTGTATCTTTTCATTTCTCGTTTGAGTATCTTTCTGTAAGGCTTTCGGATGCGAGTTTCTTTTGAATTTGAGAGTTTTGCAAGTGTGGGAGTGTGTTTCTTTCAAACTGAGTATCTTTACATCGTTTGCGTATCTTTACTATTCCAATTGTGTATGTTTTCATTTCTCGTTTGAGTATCTTTCTGTAGGGCTTCTGATGCCAGTTTCTATTGTATTTGAGAGTTTTGCAAGTGTGGGAGTGTGTTTCTTTCAAACTGAGTATCTTTACATCGTTTGCGTATCTTTACTATTTCCAATTGTGTATCTTTACATCGTTTGCGTATCTTTACTATTCAAATTGTGTATCTTTTCATTTCTCGTTTAAGTATCTTTCTGTAAGGCTTCTGATGTGAGTTTCTATTGTATTTGAGAGTTTTCAAAGTGTGGGAGTGTGTTTCTTTCAAACTGAGTATCTTTACATCGTTTGCGTATCTTTACTATTCCAATTGTGTATCTTTACATCGTTTGAGTATCTTTACTATTCGAATTGTGTATCTTTTCATTTCTCGTTGGAGTATCTTTCTGTAAGGCTTCTGATGCGAGTTTCTATTGTATTTGAGAGTTTTGCAAGTGTGGGAGTGTGTTTCTTTCAAACTGAGTATCTTTACATCGTTTGCGTATCTTTACTATTCCAATTGTGTATCTTTACATCGTTTGCGTATCTTTACTATTCCAATTGTGTATCTTTTCATTTCTCGTTTGAGTATCTTTCTGTAAGGCTTCTGATGCGAGTTTCTATTGTATTTGAGAGTTTTGCAAGTGTGGGAGTGTGTTTCTTTCAAACTGAGTATATTTACATCGTTTGCGTATCTTTACTATTCCAATTGTGTATCTTTACATCGTTTGCGTATCTTTACTATTCCAATTGTGTATCTTTACATCGTTTGCGTATCTTTACTATTCCAATTGTGTATCTTTTCATTTCTCGTTTGAGTATCTTTCTGTAAGGTTTTCGGATGCGAGTTTCTATTGAATTTGAGAGTTTTGCAAGTGTGGGAGTGTGTTTCTTTCAAACTGAGTATCTTTACATCGTTTGCGTATCTTTACTATTCCAATTGTGTATCTTTACATCGTTTGCGTATCTTTACTATTCCAATTGTGTATCTTTTCATTTCTCGTTTGAGTATCTTTCTATAAGGCTTCTGATGCGAGTTTCTATTGTATTTGAGAGTTTTGCAAGTGTGGGAGTGTGTTTCTTTCAAACTGAGTATCTTTACATCGTTTGCGTATCTTTACTATTCAAATTGTGTATCTTTACATCGTTTGCGTATCTTTACTATTCCAATTGTGTATCTTTACATCGTTTGCGTATCTTTACTATTCCAATTGTGTATCTTTTCATTTCTCGTTTGAGTATCTTTCTATAAGGCTTCTGATGCGAGTTTCTATTGAATTTGAGAGTTTTGCAAGTCTGGGAGTGTGTTTCTTTCAAACTGAGTATCTTTAAATCGTTTGCGTATCTTTACTATTGCAATTGTGTATCTTTACATCGTTTGCGTATCTTTACTATTCCAATTGTGTATCTTTACATCGTTTGCGTATCTTTACTATTCCAATTGTGTATATTTTCATTTCTCGTTTGAGTATCTTTCTGTAAGGCTTCTGATGCGAGTTTCTATTGTATTTGAGAGTTTTCCAAGTGTGGGAGTGTGTTTCTTTCAAACTGAGTATATTTACATCGTTTGCGTATCTTTACTATTCCAATTGTCTATCTTTACATCGTTTGCGTATCTTTACTATTCCAATTGTGTATCTTTTCATTTCTCGTTTGAGTATCTTTCTGTAAGGCTTCTGATGCGAGTTTCTATTGTATTTGAGAGTTTTCCAAGTGTGGGAGTGTGTTTCTTTCAAACTGAGTATCTTTACATCGTTTGCGTATCTTTACTATTCCAATTGTGTATCTTTACATGGTTTCGTATCTTTACTATTCCAATTGTGTATCTTTTCATTTCTCGTTTGAGTATCTTTCTGTAAGGCTTCTGAAGCGAGTTTCTATTGTATTTGAGAGTTTTCCAAGTGTGGGAGTGTGTTTCTTTCAAACTGAGTATCTTTACATCGTTTACGTATCTTTACTATTCCAATTGTGTATCTTTACATCGTTTGCGTATCTTTACTATTCCAATTGTGTATCCTTTCATTTCACGTTTGAGTATCTTTCTGTAAGGCTTCTGATGCGAGTTTCTATTGTATTTGAGAGTTTTCCAAGTGTGGGAGTGTGTTTCTTTCAAACTGAGTATCTTTACATCGTTTGCGTATCTTTACTATTGCAATTGTGTATCTTTACATCGTTTGCGTATCTTTACTATTGCAATTGTGTATCTTTACATCGTTTGCGTATCTTTACTATTCCAATTGTGTATCTTTACATCGTTTGCGTATCTTTACTATTCCAATTGTGTATCTTTACATCGTTTGCGTATCTTTACTATTCCAATTGTGTATCTTTACATCGTTTGCGTATCTTTACATCGTTTGCGTATCTTTACTATTCCAATTGTGTATCTTTTCATTTCTCGTTTGAGTATCTTTCTGTAAGGTTTTCGGATGCGAGTTTCTATTGAATTTGAGAGTTTTGCAAGTGTGGGAGTGTGTTTCTTTCAAACTGAGTATCTTTACATCGTTTGCGTATCTTTACTATACCAATTGTGTATCTTTACATCGTTTGCGTATCTTTACTATTCCAATTGTGTATCTTTTCATTTCTCGTTTGAGTATCTTTCTATAAGGCTTCTGATGCGAGTTTCTATTGTATTTGAGAGTTTTGCAAGTGTGGGAGTGTGTTTCTTTCAAACTGAGTATCTTTACATCGTTTGCGTATCTTTACTATTCCAATTGTGTATCTTTACATCGTTTGCGTATCTTTACTATTCCAATTGTGTATCTTTTCATTTCTCGTTTGAGTATCTTTCTATAAGGCTTCTGATGCGAGTTTCTATTGAATTTGAGAGTTTTGCAAGTGTGGGAGTGTGTTTCTTTCAAACTGAGTATCTTTAAATCGTTTGCGTATCTTTACTATTGCAATTGTGTATCTTTACATCGTTTGCGTATCTTTACTATTCCAATTGTGTATCTTTTCATTTCTCGTTTGAGTATCTTTCTGTAAGGCTTCTGATGCGAGTTTCTATTGTATTTGAGAGTTTTGCAAGTGTGGGAGTGTGTTTCTTTCAAACTGAGTATCTTTACATCGTTTGCGTATCTTTACTATTCCAATTGTCTATCTTTACATCGTTTGAGTATCTTTACTATTCCAATTGTGTATCTTTTCATTTCTCGTTTGAGTATCTTTCTGTAAGGCTTCTGATGCGAGTTTCTATTGTATTTGAGAGTTTTCCAAGTGTGGGAGTGTGTTTCTTTCAAACTGAGTATCTTTACATCGTTTGCGTATCTTTACTATTCCAATTGTATATCTTTACATCGTTTGCGTATCTTTACTATTCCAATTGTGTATCTTTTCATTTCTCGTTTGAGTATCTTTCTGTAAGGCTTCTGATGCGAGTTTCTATTGTATTTGAGAGTTTTGCAAGTGTGGGAGTGTGTTTCTTTCAAACTGAGTATCTTTACATCGTTTGCGTATCTTTACTATTCCAATTGTGTATCTTTACATCGTTTGCGTATCTTTACTATTCCAATTGTGTATCTTTTCATTTCTCGTTTGAGTATCTTTCTGTAAGGGTTCTGATGCGAGTTTCTATTGTATTTGAGAGTTTTCCAAGTGTGGGAGTGTGTTTCTTTCAAACTGAGTATCTTTACATCGTTTACGTATCTTTACTATTCCAATTGTGTATCTTTACATCGTTTGCGTATCTTTACTATTCCAATTGTGTATCTTTTCATTTCACGTTTGAGTATCTTTCTGTAAGGCTTCTGATGCGAGTTTCTTTTGAATTTGAGAGTTTTGCAAGTGTGGGAGTGTGTTTCTTTCAAACTGAGTATCTTTACATCGTTTGCGTATCTTTACTATTCCAATTGTGTATGTTTTCATTTCTCGTTTGAGTATCTTTCTGTAAGGCTTCTGATGCGAGTTTCTATTGTATTTGAGAGTTTTGCAAGTGTGGGAGTGTGTTTCTTTCAAACTGAGTATCTTTACATCGTTTGCGTATCTTTACTATTTCCAATTGTGTATCTTTACATCGTTTGCGTATCTTTACTATTCGAATTGTGTATCTTTTCATTTCTCGTTTGAGTATCTTTCTATAAGGCTTCTGATGCGAGTTTCTATTGTATTTGAGAGTTTTGCAAGTGTGGGAGTGTGTTTCTTTCAAACTGAGTATCTTTACATCGTTTGCGTATCTTTACTATTACAATTGTGTATGTTTACATCGTTTGCGTATCTTTACTATTCCAATTGTGTATCTTTACATCATTTGCGTATCTTTACTATTCCAATTGTGTATCTTTTCATTTCTCGTTTGAGTATCTTTCTGTAAGGCTTTCGGATGCGAGTTTCTATTGAATTTGAGAGTTTTGCAACTGTGGGAGTGTTTTTCTTTCAAACTGAGTATCTTTACATCGTTTGCGTATCTTTACTATTCCAATTGTGTATCTTTACATCGTTTGCGTATCTTTACTATTCCAATTGTGTATCTTTTCATTTCTCGTTTGAGTATCTTTCTATAAGGCTTCTGATGCGAGTTTCTATTGTATTTGAGAGTTTTGCAAGTGTGGGAGTGTGTTTCTTTCAAACTGAGTATCTTTACATCGTTTGCGTATCTTTACTATTCCAATTGTGTATCTTTACATCGTTTGCGTATCTTTACTATTCCAATTGTGTATCTTTACATCATTTGCGTATCTTTACTATTCCAATTGTGTATCTTTTCATTTCTCGTTTGAGTATCTTTCTGTAAGGCTTTCGGATGCGAGTTTCTATTGAATTTGAGAGTTTTGCAAGTGTGGGAGTGTTTTTCTTTCAAATTGTGTATCTTTACATCGTTTGCGTATCTTTACTATTCCAATTGTGTATCTTTACATCGTTTGCGTATCTTTACTATTCTAATTGTGTATCTTTTCATTTCTCGTTTGAGTATCTTTCTGTAAGGCTTTCAGATGCGAGTTTCTATTGAATTTGAGAGTTTTGCAAGTGTGGGAGTGTGTTTCTTTCAAACTGAGTATCTTTAAATCGTTTGCGTATCTTTACTGTTGCAATTGTGTATCTTTACATCGTTTGCGTATCTTTACTATTCCAATTGTGTATCTTTTCATTTCTCGTTTGAGTATCTTTCTGTAAGGCTTCTGATGCGAGTTTCTATTGTATTTGACAGTTTTGCAAGTGTGGGAGTGTGTTTCTTTCAAACTGAGTATCTTTACATCGTTTGCGTATCTTTACTATTCCAATTGTGTATCTTTACATCGTTTGCGTATCTTTACTATTCCAATTGTGTATCTTTTCATTTCTCGTTTGAGTATCTTTCTATAAGGCTTCTGATGCGAGTTTCTATTGAATTTGAGAGTTTTGCAAGTGTGGGAGTGTGTTTCTTTCAAACTGAGTATCTTTACATCGTTTGCGTATCTTTACTATTACAATTGGGTATCTTTACATCGTTTGCGTATCTTTACTATTCCAATTGTGTATCTTTTCATTTCTCGTTTGAGTATCTTTCTGTAAGGCTTCTGATGCGAGTTTCTATTGTATTTGAGAGTTTTCCAAGTGTGGGAGTGTGTTTCTTTCAAACTGAGTATTTTTACATCGTTTGCGTATCTTTACTATTCCAATTGTGTATCTTTACATCGTTTGCGTATCTTTACTATTCAAATTGTGTACCTTTTCATTTCTCGTTTGAGTATCTTTCTGTAAGGCTTCTGATGCGAGTTTCTATTGTATTTGAGAGTTTTCCAAGTGTGGGAGTGTGTTTCTTTCAAACTGAGTATATTTACATCGTTTGCGTATCTTTACTATTCCAATTGTGTATCTTTACATCGTTTGCGTATCTTTACTATTCCAATTGTGTATCTTTTCATTTCTCGTTTGAGTATCTTTCTGTAAGGCTTTCAGATGCGAGTTTCTATTGAATTTGAGAGTTTTGCAAGTGTGGGAGTGTGTTTCTTTGAAACTGAGTATCTTTAAATCGTTTGCGTATCTTTACTATTGCAATTGTGTATCTTTACATCGTTTGCGTATCTTTAC
The DNA here is from genome assembly GCF_933775445.1 of Argentina anserina. NCBI lineage: Eukaryota > Viridiplantae > Streptophyta > Magnoliopsida > Rosales > Rosaceae > Argentina > Argentina anserina. Next base: position 240,355 of record NW_026089527.1, on the reverse strand, counting down.
TATTCCAATTGTGTATTTTTTCATTTCTCGTTTGAGTATCTTTCTGTAAGGCTTCTGATGCGAGTTTCTATTGAATTTGAGAGTTTTGCAAGTGTGGGAGTGTGTTTCTTTCAAACTGAGTATCTTTACATCGTTTGCGTATCTTTACTATTACAATTGTGTATCTTTACATCGTTTGCGTATCTTTACTATTCCAATTGTGTATCTTTTCATTTCTCGTTTGAGTATCTTTCTGTAAGGCTTCTGATGCGAGTTTCTATTGTATTTGAGAGTTTTCCAAGTGTGGGAGTGTGTTTCTTTCAAACTGAGTATTTTTACATCGTTTGCGTATCTTTACTATTCCAATTGTGTATCTTTACATCGTTTGCGTATCTTTACTATTCAAATTGTGTATCTTTTCATTTCTCGTTTGAGTATCTTTCTGTAAGGCTTCTGATGCGAGTTTCTATTGAATTTGAGAGTTTTCCAAGTGTGGGAGTGTTTTTCTTTCAAACTGAGTATCTTTACATCGTTTGCGTATCTTTACTATTCCAATTGTGTATCTTTACATTGTTTGCGTATCTTTACTATTCTAATTGTGTATCTTTTCATTTCTCGTTTGAGTATCTTTCTGTAAGACTTTCGGATGCGAGTTTCTTTTGAATTTGAGAGTTTTGCAAGTGTGGGAGTGTGTTTCTTTCAAACTGAGTATCTTTACATCGTTTGCGTATATTTATTATTCCAATTGTGTATCTTTACATCGTTTGCGTATCTTTACTATTCCAATTGTGTATCTTTTCATTTCTCGTTTGAGTATCTTTCTGTAAGGCTTCTGATGCGAGTTTCTATTATATTTGAGAGTATTGCAAGTGTGGGAGTGTGTTTCATTCAAACTGGGTATCTTTACACCGTTTGCGTATCTTTACTATTCCAATTGTGTATATTTACATCGTTTGCGTATCTTTACTATTCCAATTGTGTATCTTTTCATTTCTCGTTTGAGTATCTTTCTGTAAGGCTTCTGATGCGAGTTTCTATTGTATTTGAGAGTTTTGCAAGTGTGGGAGTGTGTTTCTTTCAAACTGAGTATCTTTACATCGTTTGGGTATCTTTACTATTCCAATTGTGTATCTTTACATCGTTTGCGTATCTTTACTATTCTAATTGTGTATCTTTTCATTTCTCGTTTGAGTATCTTTCTGTTGGGCTTCTGATGCGAGTTTCTATTGTATTTGAGAGTTTTGCAAGTGTGGGAGTGTGTTTCATTCAAACTGAGTATCTTTACATCGTTTGCGTATCTTTACTATTCCAATTGTGTATCTTTACATCGTTTGCGTATCTTTACTATTCCAATTGTGTATCTTTTCATTTCTCGTTTGAGTATCTTTCTGTAAGGCTTCTGATGCGAGTTTCTATTGAATTTGAGAGTTTTGCAAGTGTGGGAGTGTGTTTCATTCAAACTGAGTATCTTTACATCGTTTGCGTAACTTTACTATTCTAATTGTGTATCTTTTCATTTCTCGTTTGAGTATCTTTCTGTAAGGCTATCGGATGCGAGTTTCTTTTGAATTTGTGAGTTTTGCAAGTGTGGGAGTGTGTTTCTTTCAAACTGAGTATCTTTACATCGTTTGCGTATCTTTACTATTCCAATTGTGTATCTTTACATCGTTTGCGTATCTTTACTATTCCAATTGTGTATCTTTTCATTTCTCGTTTGAGTATCTTTCTGTAAGGCTTCTGATGCGAGTTTCTATTGTATTTGAGAGTTTTCCAAGTGTGGGAGTGTGTTTCTTTCAAACTGAGTATCTTTACATCGTTTGCGTATCTTTACTATTCTAATTGGGTATCTGATAGGAGCACTTTGTGCTACATTCTTAATATGTTTTTACCTCCATTTGTACTTTGCTTAACCCTTATTGTTGTAATATCGAGTCATTGAGTAACAATAGGAGTCTTGGATGGTTATGGATGTGTTTTTGTGCTTAACCGAGTTTAAAACGAAGAATTGGTCTAGAGTCCTAGTTTGAGTAGGAATCCTTATAGGACTAGGAAACCTAGTTGAATTAGGAGTCTTCATCGTTCTACGTTTTGGTCGCATTGGCGATATCTTGAGAGTCATGTTTGCATTAGGAATCCTTGTTAGACTAGGAAACGTACCATTTTGGAAAGTCCTACTTGAACTCAAACTCTTATTACGAAACTTTCCTAAATGAACTTCCTTGTTCTAGTAACTTACTTATTCTAGTAAGTTTCCTTTTTGCAAATTAGAAACTTTCCTAATCTAGTTGAGCTCATCTATTACATGTGTCTTTTTAAGACAACTAATGTCTAGATTAGGACATGATTTTCGAAATACATTATCTCTTACTATTGATTTTCTTTTCTTAATTTCAGAATTGAAGAGATAATTCAAAGAGATAAAGAAGGAGTTCAAATCCGAGTTATACAAGGGGAAGAGGTGTTCAGCCGTGCCTTATCAATTCAGCAACTAAAAAGGAGCCCATGCCGTGCAGCCCATGAGAGAATCAAGGAGATAAGAGCTTGTTCTACAAGGAAAACAAGGAGAGCCATTCGATCCAATTAAGGAGAAGAAATCCCAGCCGTGCATACATTGATCAGCCCATCCTAAACCCTAGCAGCCTCCTCTCCTCCTTCCTCTATATATAGCTCGGCCTCCCTTCATATTTTTCATCTCCATTCTCCCACAAACACAGCCGAATTGCTGCCCAAACACATCCAGAAAATTCAAGCCACAAAATCTTCATCCATCACCACAAAACCGTGCTCATCTTCCTCCTCATCCAAATCCGAATCCATTCTTGCCGAATCCTAGAAGGTTTCTAAAGTGTGATTCATCCATGTCTTGTAATTTTTCTTTTGGTTTTCTGCAATTTTCGATTTCATTGTATGAATTCTTGGATGTGATTTTCGGTTTTATATATGAAGAACATAAATTCAGACTTCTTTGGTTTTATGTTTTGATTGTATGAATTCATTGAAATATGTATGTTTGACGTGTTAGATGATTATGGGCAGTAGGTTTCCGAATTGTTTTTAGGTTTTATTTCGATTTGTTCCTTGAACTTGTACATCTAAATCAATGCTTGAGGAAGCCAAGGCCATGGTTCTCCTAGGGTTGCGATTTAATTCACCAAAGTGTTCTTCGATTGAATATGCGCTTCGTGTTTCAATTATGGATACTTATATAGGGCTGTGATAGTTCTAGGAATTTGCATGCTTAATCAAGATGAGTGACGCCATGCTTGCTTACATGTCTCCAATTCGACTTAATGTGCTTATGTGCTACTTTGTGTTTAACTAGTACGCTTCGTTATGTTGAACTCTTTTTAACATATATTTAGGATTGAACGCTTCGTTGATTCTAGATAAATAAGAAGTCTTAACGATTAGATGAACCGCTTCGGACTCTAATTTGAATTGGAATTGAAATGGACTTAGAAAGAATCGAAATAATTTGCTGCCTATATGTTGTTCTATACGTGTCATATATGGTTCTTGAGTGAAATTCGTGTTTTGGTTATGTGATGAATGGTTGATCAATTGTATATAAGTAATTTAGGATTTATTTTAAGTTGTAGTTTTAGAATCCAAATCAAATCCCCCAATAACATGATAAGTGTTGAGGCCCTTTTGATTCCCCGGACTGAACGATCCCTGCTTATTCTATACTAACGATGATGTTTTTCAGGGTATTTTATAGACGTTCTAAACGAACGCTCTATCATTTTGGCGCCGTTGCCGGGGAATTGATTAATTCTCAATGCTTTGAAGTGTTAATCTTATGTTATATTGTGAATTGTATAAGTGTATTTTGGTTTATATATTTTCTGTGAATAGTGATCGGAAATTTGGTTCCTGTGAACAGTAATTCGAAGGATTTGAAAAAAAAAAAAAAAAAAAAAAATTTGTTACATTGTTGTAGTAGTTGTTTTTTGTGTGTGGAAAGTTGTTTTTTGTGTGTGGAAAGTTGTTTTTTGTTATATTGTTGTAGTAGTATGCCTATAGGAAACTTGTTACACATAGTAATTTTTTTTTTTTTGGAAGCTAAATGTTTATTTATGCGAGGTTTATTGTAAGTTATAAGGTGAACGGAATAGGTAAAGTCCATTTTGTTAATACTAGCCTTAACCCTCCATTTGTACCTTGCAAAGGTCACTTGGGGTTGAGGGCGGCTTTTATTAACACTTTGGGGCCAGTCTAACACACAAAGTTATTCCGAGCTGAGTAAGGGGCTATGCTATTTTCATTACCCTGGTTCAAGGTTTACAAAATTGGATCTCAGAGGCCCATAGACTGACATACATCTCGGTGATGGAGTCGATTGGGAAAGCATCCTTTCAAGGTTGTGGCCCCCGTGGTGTCCAACAAATGAGTCCTGCCTTGTGACTATCTCTGATTCTAGCTATCAAGCCTTCTGAAACAAAGGAATGAGTTTGTGTCTAGACGACGTACTTAGGCCGCATGTCCACCTCACTTTATAACTTAGAAGATAACTTTGTATAAATAGATGTATATAGTTTCAAAAGAAAATGATGTTCTAATTTTTAAGGTATATCGGATAAAGCAAGACCCTCACCTTGGGCTGTTTCAGTCCATTGCACAGTTAGCTCCTATGCTCCACGTGCCTTAAAAGTTAGGATTGTGTGTGAATAAAATCAATTAGACTTAGTTATACTCCTACACATGTAATTTTCGAAATATAGAAGAAAAGAAACAAAGAAAACGAAATTGAACAAGATATAAAGAGAGTGACGTTTTTGTAAAGGAAGAGAACGAAAATTTGTAATTGAAAGGAAGAAGAAGTTTATATTTACTTATACTTGTATTTCATATGTTGTAGAGATACTAATATATATGTGTTCTTTTCAGGCTAATGAATGTCCAAGATTACTGGTTGGTCCGAAGAGATTAGTGCACGCCTGAAAAGAATTCAGCCTCCATCTCAGTTTGATAACGTATCCATTGAATCAGATTCATTTCACGAAGAGAAAGAGTTTGGGTCCATTTCGCCATTTCCAAGTGCAACAAGTTGTAGTGGGCTCAATCCTTTGTTCTTTGAGGATCCGGAGTTAGAATTGTTGACAAGCCCATTTCCATTAGCCCAGTTGAATTTCGATCTACCCGATCCAAAACTTGAAAATCATGAAGAAGTAATGGCATCAATTAGAGAACAAAATGGTCAAGTTGAAGGAGCAGTTGGTGGGACAGCGCCCTCTAACATTGCATATCCTGTTCCACAAGAGGGCAAGACTAGTGATTTCGTTTTGAAGAGTGGGTTTCTACATCATTTACCCAAGTTTCATGGTCTTTCTGGTGAGGATCCTAATCAACATCTCACCTTGTTCCAATTCAACTGTGAGACTATGTGCCCAAGAGGAGCAGACATTCAGATTGTGAAGATGCGAGCATTTCCCTACTCATTGGAGGACCGTGCTCAGAAATGGTTATTTGAGGTGCCAGCTGGTAGGATTACTTCTTGGACCACTATGGTGAACGAATTCTTGTCCAAGTATTTCCCATCTTCAAGAGTTACTCACATAAGGAAGCAGATCACTGGTATCAAGCAAGGCCCAGATGAGTCGTTTTACAACTACTATGAGAGATTCAGGTCTCTTATAGCATCATGTCCAGCTCATGGCATTAGGGAAGGTCTACTCCTTCAATACTTTTATGAAGGCCTTCTACAAATGGAAAGGGAGTTCCTTGATTCAGCTGCTGGTGGATCGTTCTTGGACAAGAGCAATGTCATGGCAAAAGATCTTTTGGAGAAGAGAGCAATGAACAACCAACCGTTTGGGACATCTGCAAGTGCTACAAGGCAGGTGCATGAGACTCACTCCAGTTCGAACTCTGCTCTAGAGGACAAGGTCGACAAGTTGTCCAAGATGATGAGCCATTTCATGAAGTCTAGCGGAGCTCAAGTCTGTGGGATATGTACGGAGGGGCACCCTACTGATCAGTGTCCTCAAGTTGCATCTAGTGGAGGGTATGAAGAAGTCAATGCCCTTGGTTATCAAGGAGGTCAGAGGTACAACCCATATTCAAATACCTACAATCCTGGCCTACGCGATCATCCTAACTTTCGATGGTCCAACAATGAAAATGTACTAAGGCCACATCAGAATCAAATGCAATTTGGGCCTCGTCCGGGTGGTTTGTTTAGACCACAAGCTCCACTACTCAATGTACCACCTCCAAATGTGGCTGCTACTCCGAATTATGATGAGTTGTTGAAATCCTTAGCTGCTGGGCAAAGTCAGTTGAACACCGTTACTCAAACTTTGGTGGTGGGTCAACAAGCAAATAGCAAGGACATTGCGGAGCTGAAAACGCATATGGGCCAGGTAGTGGACTTCATGGGCCGATTTTCTGAGCAAGGGAAGCTACCTAGTGGTGTCATACCCAACCCAAGAAATGAGCAAGCCCAAGCTATCATAACAAGGAGTGGGCTTGAGCTAAAGGAGAGCCCAAATGTTGCAAAAAAGGCCCATACAGCCCATGACCATAAAAGTGACGAAATTCCTATGATGATGGACTTGGAGAAAGATCCAGCTACCTCCAAGAAGGAGATGGTGCCACCCCATGATGCACCCAAAGGTACAATTCCTAACTCAAGTGATTTAGTTAAGACTAATCCTATTTCGTGTGTACCTTTCCCTTCTAGGTTTGCAAAGAGCAAGAAGGATAAATCAGATGAGGAGGTATTGGAAGTCTTTAGGAAGGTGGAAGTTAACCTTCCTTTGTTGGAGTGCATCAAGCAAATCCCCAAGTATGCGAAATTTCTAAAGGAGCTTTGCACTTCAAGAAGGAAGACTAGGGAGGAGAAGGTAGTGAAGATGAATGAGACAGTTTCAGCTGTCATCCAAAGGAAGCTACCCCCTAAGATGAAGGACCCGGGAAGTTTCTCTGTCCCATGCAAAATTGGTAACACGTTATTTGAAAATGTTATGCTTGATCTAGGTGCCTCAATAAATGTTATGCCATATAATGTTTATCAATCACTAGGATTAGGACCTTTAAAGAATGATAATGTGATTATTCAATTAGCTGATCGATCTAACAAGTACCCTAAGGGGTATGTTGAGGATGTCCTTGTGCAGGTTAGTCACCTTATTTTCCCTGCAGATTTTTATGTGCTAGACATGGAGGTATCACCCTTGGAGACAACTCCACTGCTTTTGGGGAGACCGTTCATGAGAACTGCTAGGACATGCATCGATGTGGCCAATGGGAGTTTATCAATGGAATTTGATGGAGATGTTATCAGCTTCAATGTTTTTGAGGCAATGAAATACCCAGTTTCTGACCTTAACTCGTGTTTTGCTATTGATGTTGTTGAATCTATTGCGCAGGTTATGTCAGAAACGTTGGAAGCATAGCAATTAGCTATGGAGCAAGGGGCCGGATTTGACAAGCATGGGGACCGTGTCCCAAGAGAGGAGTGGGCTGATCTTGAGCCCAAGATTTTCGAAATTCTTTGTGAGCTTGAAGCTCAACCGTTCAAAAGGTATCCCTCTTTCTTGTCAATTCCCATTTCCACTAACAAATTGTTACCATCTGTGGTTCAGGCCCCAAAGTTAGATTTGAAGCAGCTTCCAGATCATTTGAAGTATGTGTACCTTGGAAAGGATGATACTCTACCAGTTATTGTGTCATCAACGCTGAGTGAGCAGCAGGAAGCTAGATTGATTGATGTACTTAAGAGGAACAAGACCGCTATTGGATGGACTTTGGCGGATATCAAGGGAATCAGCCCTACAACTTGTGTTCATAGGATCTTATTAGAGGATGGCGCCAAGCCTACACGTGATGCTCAAAGGAGATTGCACCCACCAATGATGAAAATTGTGAAAGATGAGGTGATCAAGCTGCTTGATTGTGGAGTGATCTATCCCATCTCGAATAGTCGGTGGATTTCGCCAGTGCAAGTTGTGCCTAAGAAGAGTGGGGTGACTGTTGTGAAAAATGAGGCGAATGAGTTAGTACCCCAGAGGTTGGTGACCGGTCATAGGATGTGCATTGATTATAGGAAGCTGAATGCTACAACACGCAAGGATCATATGCCTTTGCCGTTCATGGACCAGATGTTGGAAAGATTAGCCGGGCACGAGTTCTTTTGTTTTCTAGATGGGTATAGTGGCTACAACCAGATATGCATTCATCCGGAAGATCAAGAGAAAACGACATTTACATGTCCATTTGGCACTTTTGCATATCGACGCATGCCCTTTGGGTTGTGCAACGCACCAGGTACGTTTCAGCGATGTATGCTTGCTATTTTCTCTGATTTTATCGAAAATATCATTGAAGTTTTTATGGATGACTTTAGTGTTTATGGTAAAAACTTTGATGCATGTTTAGAGAATTTAGAGTTAATATTGAAAAGGTGTGTAGAAACTAACCTTGTGCTTAATTGGGAAAAATGCCACTTCATGGTTAATCAAGGGATAGTTTTGGGACATATTGTATCTGCTAAGGGTATTCAGGTAGACAAGGCTAAGGTTGATATTGTGCATCACTTACCCTCTCCCACAACTGTGAGAGAGGTTCGTTCTTTCCTTGGTCATGCAGGATTTTATAGGAGATTCATCAAGGATTTTTCCATGGTGGCGAGACCTATGTGTGCCCTATTGCAGAAGGATATGCCGTTCATATGGGATGATGCATGTGAAAAAGCGTTTGTGAAGTTGAAGGAGTTGTTGACTAGTGCACCCATCATTTGTCCTCCGGATTGGAACATGCCCTTTGAGTTGATGTGCGATGCTTCGGATTATGCAGTTGGGGCGGTGTTGGGCCAAAGAAGAGAAAAGAAGCCCGTAGTGATCTACTATGCGTCTAGGACTCTTAATGAGGCCCAGATGAATTATTCGACTACGGAAAAAGAACTTTTGGCTGTGATATTTGCTTTAGACAAATTTCGATCATATCTTTTGCATTCTAAAGTTGTTGTGTATTCTGACCATGCAGCCTTAAGGTATTTGATGACAAAGAAGGATGCTAAGCCCAGATTGATCCGATGGATTCTATTGATTCAAGAGTTTGACCTTGAGATTCGAGACAAGAAGGGAAGTGAGAATGTGGTGGCTGATCATTTGAGTAGGATCGTGCGAGATGAGGAAAGAGAGCCACTACGTGAGACTTTCCCAGATGAGCAACTCTTTGGGATAGAGGTAAGTGTGCCTTGGTATGCCGATATTGTCAACTATTTAGTTACTAAGGACTTTCCTAGTACACTTTCGCATGCTAATAAGGCTAAATTGAAGAAAATGGCTAGATACTATATTTGGGATGAACCGTATTTATGGAAACAATGTAGTGATCAAGTCATTAGGAGATGTGTCCCAGAGAATGAGCATAGGTCGATTCTTAACTTCTGTCATAGTGAGGCATGTGGAGGTCATTTTGGGCCTCGTAGAACAGCTTTAAAGGTGTTGGAATGTGGTTTCTATTGGCCTTCTATTTTCAAGGATGCATATTTGTTTTGTGTTTCTTGTGATAGGTGTCAACGGACTGGTAATATTGGTAAGAGAGATCAAATGCCCTTATCCCCCATTATAATCGTCGAAATTTTTGATGTGTGGGGCATTGATTTCATGGGTCCATTTCCTTCATCTAGAGGTTTCTTGTATATCTTGTTAGCTGTTGATTATGTGTCGAAGTGGGTGGAAGCAAAGGCCACCCGAACTAATGATTCGAAAGTGGTTGCAGGTTTCTTGAGAACTAACATATTTTGCAGGTTTGGAGTACCAAGAGTTTTGATAAGTGATGGAGGTTCTCATTTCTGCAACCGGACTATTGAGGCATTGCTTAAGAAGTATGGAGTAACCCACAAGGTTTCGACACCATATCATCCTCAAACAAGTGGCATGGCAGAAGTGTCCAACAGAGAGATCAAGGGAATTCTGGAGAAAACTGTAGGTCCAACAAGGAAGGATTGGAGTGATCGATTAGATGATGCATTATGGGCCTACAGGACTGCGTACAAGACGCCTATTGGGATGTCACCATTCAGATTGGTGTATGGGAAGGCATGTCACCTTCCAGTGGAGTTAGAGCACAGAGCATGGTGGGCGGTGAAGACATTCAACATGGACAAGGATGCAGCTGGTCTTCATAGGAAATTACAGCTCAATGAGCTTGAGGAGATACGAAATGACGCCTATGATGCTGCATGGATTTACAAGGAGAAAACGAGAGCTTATCATGACAAGATGATTCGTGGGAAAGAGTTTGTAGTTGGTCAAAAAGTTCTTTTATTCCATTCTAGACTTAAACTTTTTCCTGGAAAATTACGTTCTCGTTGGGTTGGTTCATTTGTTGTTACTAATGTGTTTGCTCATGGTGCTATTGAAATTAAGAGTGACAAAACAGGTCAGACGTTCAAGGTGAATGGGCATCGACTTAAGCCCTACTATGAACCTTTTGAGGAGCACACATATGAGGAGACGAGTGTGAGAGATGCGCCAAAAGATGTATGAGCATGAGAGAGTCTAGGCTGAGAGACTTTAAAACTCAAGCGCTGCATGGGAGGCAACCCATTTCAACCGTACCTGTGGAGGAGTCGTCTACGGGAGTTTGCATTTTCTTATCCCTTCACTCTTATGGTTGAATTGTATATGTATTGATGTGTGATCTTAGTCTATACTTATGAATTACATTCTGATTATTGAGCTTACATTGAGGACAATGTAATTTTCTAAGTGTGGGGTAGGGTTGCATGATCATTGTTTGCTGATCTTTGCTTTGATTTCATGTTAAAAAAACGAAAAAAGAAAGAAAAAAATTCGAAAAAATGTTTAAAAAATCGAAAAAAATGTGTTGTTTTGAGTCTTAGGATGCCCCTAAAGTCTAGGATGATTATGTCTCTAAATGCATAGATGATGGTTTTGCATTTCATAAGAATTGAATTGTAAGTTTCATTGATAATGTGGATTTGGTATGAACATGTGAGATTTTGATTGAATGTATTATGGCATACATGTTTGGTCAGTTTAAGTCCATAACAACCTGTGAGTTTTTGAGCCTATATGTGCTTTCTTCTTGAGTGATAATATGAAATTTCGTGGTTATTTTGCACCTCATTATTCTTTGCATATTCAATGACTATGTGCCATAGCTTTTAATGGACTCTAGAATTTACTAGAACTCATCTTTTGTGATTGTTGAAACTTTTAAGTCATAAAATGCTCTGATTTTGAAAGGGATTTATGGATCATTTCTAGGATTACCACCACTTTAGCCAAACAGCCATGTATCCCTATATGTGCCCTGTTTGGGACCCCTTAGTTGAACCCCATTTGAGCCTACATTGAGCCTTTTCTTCATCACCTATATTATCTCCATGCTTAGTATAGTTACCTCTACCTTGTCCTATAGACTTGGCAGAACTTTTGTTGAGATGATGTTGTGATGATGCATGAAATAAGTGTGGGGTGGAAGACATGAGAAAGAAAATATGAACAAGCTTACATGCCGAAAAAAAATGAATGAATGAAAAAAAATGTATGAATTCGGCAATACAAGAAAAAGGAAAGAAAAGATGTTGTCTTCCATTTGTGATTTGGAGTTGAGTTGAATTGAAGGTCTAAAAATGTTTATTTGACCTTTGTCCATGTTCACTTTGTGGTTAAAATGATGTTTGGGCCCAACTTGTTATATTTGGCCATTGATGGTGTGTGGTGTCATAAGGATGGTGTTTACTCTGCTAAGTCTATAGGATTACCTTTGTGATTCCTTGATATTCCATGCCTTTAGCTAAGCCTAACCATTCACCCTTATCAAATGATCCTAATGACTCTTAAAATGAGCAAATCTTGGTTTGTGGAGACGATCACAAGAGTTGAGCATATGGTTTTGGTCAATTTGTGCACTTAGTTGTTAAATGAGGTTTTCCTTTTGTTATTCACAAAGTGCTTTCATTTAATGAAATATGCAAGCTATTTGATGCTTTATTATCCTTTCTCTTGCATATGCTTGTGTGTGAATCATAACCATGAATCTGAGTGAAAAGAAGAGAGTATGCCTTGTGAGGAGGATTGAATTGACTAAACATGATATGTGCCTATTGTCTCATTTCTTACTTATTCATACTAAGAAGCATGTTGATGAAACTTGGAATTTATGTGCTTACATTTAAATGCTTAAACTTGAAAGCTATGTGTTTTGAGATTCTGAGACAATCATTTAGGGGCAATAGTGTTTTGTGTAGTTTTATTTTGTTTTGCTAAGGGACTAGCAAAAGCCAAGTGTGGGGTAGTTGATAGGAGCACTTTGTGCTACATTCTTAATATGTTTTTACCTCCATTTGTACTTTGCTTAACCCTTATTGTTGTAATATCGAGTCATTGAGTCACAATAGGAGTCTTGGATGGTTATGGATGTGTTTTTGTGCTTAAACGAGTTTAAAACGAAGAATTGGTCTAGAGTCCTAGTTTGAGTAGGAATCCTTATAGGACTAGGAAACCTAGTTGAATTAGGAGTCTTCATCTTTCTACGTTTTGGTCGCATTGGCGATATCTTGAGAGTCATGTTTGCATTAGGAATCCTTGTTAGACTAGGAAACGTACCATTTTGGAAAGTCCTACTTGAACTCAAACTCTTATTACGAAACTTTCCTAAATGAACTTCCTTGTTCTAGTAACTTACTTATTCTAGTAAGTTTCCTTTTTGCAAATTAGAAACTTTCCTAATCTAGTTGAGCTCATCTATTACATGTGTCTTTTTAAGACAACTAATGTCTAGATTAGGACATGATTTTCGAAATACATTATCTCTTACTATTGATTTTCTTTTCTTAATTTCAGAATTGAAGAGATAATTCAAAGAGATAAAGAAGGAGTTCAAATCCGAGTTATACAAGGGGAAGAGGTGTTCAGCCGTGCCTTATCAATTCAGCAACTAAAAAGGAGCCCATGCCGTGCAGCCCATGAGAGAATCAAGGAGATAAGAGCTTGTTCTACAAGGAAAACAAGGAGAGCCATTCGATCCAATTAAGGAGAAGAAATCCCAGCCGTGCATACATGGATCAGCCCATCCTAAACCCTAGCAGCCTCCTCTCCTCCTTCCTCTATATATAGCTCGGCCTCCCTTCATATTTTTCATCTCCATTCTCCCACAAACACAGCCGAATTGCTGCCCAAACACATCCAGAAAATTCAAGTCACAAAATCTTCATCCATCACCACAAAACCGTGCTCATCTTCCTCATCCAAATCCGAATCCATTCTTGCCGAATCCTAGAAGGTTTCTAAAGTGTGATTCATCCATGTCTTGTAATCTTTCTTTTGGTTTTCTGCAATTTTCGATTTCATTGTATGAATTCTTGGATGTGATTTTCGGTTTTATATATGAAGAACATAAATTCAGACTTCTTTGGTTTTATGTTTTGATTGTATGAATTCATTGAAATATGTATGTTTGACGTGTTAGATGATTATGGGCAGTAGGTTTCCGAATTGTTTTTAGGTTTTATTTCGATTTGTTCCTTGAACTTGTACATCTAAATCAATGCTTGAGGAAGCCAAGGCCATGGTTCTCCTAGGGTTGCGATTCTTTCTGTAAGGCTTCTGATGCGAGTTTCTATTGTATTTGAGAGTTTTGCAAGTGTGGGAGTGTGTTTCTTTCAAACTGAGTATCTTTACATCGTTTGCGTATCTTTACTATTCCAATTGTGTATCTTTACATCGTTTGCGTATCTTTACTATTCCAAATGTGTATCTTTTCATTTCTCGTTTGAGTATCTTTCTGTAAGGCTTTCTGATGCGAGTTTCTATTAAATTTGAGAGTTTTGCAAGTGTGGGAGTGTGTTTCTTTCAAACTGAGTATCTTTACATCGTTTGCGTATCTTTACTATTCCAATTGTGTATCTTTACATCGTTTGCGTATCTTTACTATTCCAATTGTGTATCTTTACATCGTTTGCGTATCTTTACTATTCCAATTGTGTATCTTTACATCGTTTCCGTATCTTTACTATTCCAATTGTGTATCTTTACATCGTTTGCGTATCTTTACTATTCCAATTCAGTATCTTTTCATTTCTCGTTTGAGTATCTTTCTGTAAGGCTTTCTGATGCGAGTTTCTATTGAATTTCAGAGTTTTGCAAGTGTGGGAGTGTGTTTCTTTCAAACTGAGTATCTTTACATCGTTTGCGTATGTTTACTATTCCAATTGTGTATCTTTTCATCGTTTGCGTATCTTTACTATTCCAATTGTGTATCTTTTCTTTTCTCGTTTGAGTATCTTTCTGTAAGGCTTCTGATGCGAGTTTCTATTGTATTTGAGAGTTTTGCAAGTGTGGGAGTGTGTTTCTTTCAAACTGAGTATCTTTACATCGTTTGCGTATCTTTACTATTCCAATTGTGTATCTTTACATCGTTTGCGTATCTTTACTATTCCAATTGTGTATCTTTACATCGTTTGCGTATCTTTACTATTCCAATTGTGTATCTTTTCAATTCTCGTTTGAGTATCTTTCTGTAAGTCTTCTGATGCGAGTTTCTATTGAATTTGAGAGTTTTGCAAGTGTGGGAGTGTGTTTCTTTCAAACTGAGTATCTTTACATCGTTTGCGTATCTTTACTATTCCAATTGTGTATCTTTTCATTTCTCGTTTGAGTATCTTTCTGTAAGGCTTTCTGATGCGAGTTTCTATTGTATTTGAGAGTTTTGCAAGTGTGGGAGTGTGTTTCTTTCAAACTGAGTATCTTTACATCGTTTGCGTATCTTTACTATTCCAATTGTGTATCTTTACATCGTTTCTGTATCTTTACTATTCCAATTGTGTATCTTTACATCGTTTGCGTATCTTTACTATTCCAATTGTGTATCTTTACATCGTTTGCGTATCTTTACTATTCCAATTCAGTATCTTTTCATTTCTCGTTTGAGTATCTTTCTGTAAGGCTTTCTGATGCGAGTTTCTATTGAATTTCAGAGTTTTGCAAGTGTGGGAGTGTGTTTCTTTCAAACTGAGTATCTTTACATCGTTTGCGTATGTTTACTATTCCAATTGTGTATCTTTTCATCGTTTGCGTATCTTTACTATTCCAATTGTGTATCTTTTCTTTTCTCGTTTGAGTATCTTTCTGTAAGGCTTCTGATGCGAGTTTCTATTGTATTTGAGAGTTTTGCAAGTGTGGGAGTGTGTTTCTTTCAAACTGAGTATCTTTACATCGTTTGCGTATGTTTACTATTCCAATTGTGTATCTTTACATCGTTTGCGTATCTTTACTATTCCAAATGTGTATCTTTTCATTTCTCGTTTGAGTATCTTTCTGTAAGGCTTTCTGATGCGAGTTTCTATTAAATTTGAGAGTTTTGCAAGTGTGGGAGTGTGTTTCTTTCAAACTGAGTATCTTTACATCGTTTGCGTATCTTTACTATTCCAATTGTGTATCTTTACATCGTTTGCGTATCGTTACTATTCCAATTGTGTATCTTTACATCGTTTGCGTATCTTTACTATTCCAATTGTGTATCTTTACATCGTTTGCGTATCTTTACTATTCCAATTCAGTATCTTTTCATTTCTCGTTTGAGTATCTTTCTGTAAGGCTTTCTGATGCGAGTTTCTATTGAATTTCAGAGTTTTGCAAGTGTGGGAGTGTGTTTCTTTCAAACTGAGTATCTTTACATCGTTTGCGTATGTTTACTATTCCAATTGTGTATCTTTTCATCGTTTGCGTATCTTTACTATTCCAATTGTGTATCTTTTCTTTTGTCGTTTGAGTATCTTTCTGTAAGGCTTCTGATGCGAGTTTCTATTGTATTTGAGAGTTTTGCAAGTGTGGGAGTGTGTTTGTTTCAAACTGAGTATCTTTACATCGTTTGCGTATCTTTACTATTCCAATTGTGTATCTTTACATCGTTTGCGTATCTTTACTATTCCAATTGTGTATCTTTTCATTTCTCGTTTGAGTATCTTTCTGTAAGTCTTCTGATGCGAGTTTCTATTGAATTTGAGAGTTTTGCAAGTGTGGGAGTGTGTTTCTTTCAAACTGAGTATCTTTACATCGTTTGCGTATCTTTACTATTCCAATTGTGTATCTTTACATCGTTTGCGTATCTTTACTATTCCAATTGTGTATCTTTTCATTTCTCGTTTGAGTATCTTTCTGTAAGGCTTGTGATGCGAGTTTCTATTGTATTTGAGAGTTTTGCAAGTGTGGGAGTGTGTTTCTTTCAAACTGAGTATCTTTACATCGTTTTCGTATGTTTACTATTCCAATTGTGTATCTTTAAATCGTTTGCGTATCTTTACTATTCCAATTCAGTATCTTTTCATTTCTCGTTTGAGTATCTTTCTGTAAGGCTTTCTGATGCGAGTTTCTATTGAATTTGAGAGTTTTGCAAGTGTGGGAGTGTGTTTCTTTCAAACTGAGTATCTTTACATCGTTTGCGTATCTTTACTATTCCAATTGTGTATCTTTACATCGTTTGCGTATCTTTACTATTCCAATTGTGTATCTTTTCATTTCTCGTTTGAGTATCTTTCTGTAAGGCTTGTGATGCGAGTTTCTATTGTATTTGAGAGTTTTGCAAGTGTGGGAGTGTGTTTCTTTCAAACTGAGTATCTTTACATCGTTTGCGTATCTTTACTATTCCAATTGTGTATCTTTAAATCGTTTGCGTATCTTTACTATTCCAATTGTGTATCTTTTCATTTCTCGTTTGAGTATCTTTCTGTAAGGCTTCTGATGCGAGTTTCTATTGAATTTGAGAGTTTTGCAAGTGTGGGAGTGTGTTTCTTTCAAACTGAGTATCTTTACATCGTCTGCGTATGTTTACTATTCCAATTGTGTATCTTTACATCGTTTGCGTATCTTTACTATTCCAAATGTGTATCTTTTCATTTCTCGTTTGAGTATCTTTCTGTAAGGCTTTCTGATGCGAGTTTCTATTGAATTTGAGAGTTTTGCAAGTGTGGGAGTGTGTTTCTTTCAAACTGAGTATCTTTACATCGTTTGCGTATCTTTACTATTCCAATTGTGTATCTTTACATCGTTTCCGTATCTTTACTATTCCAATTGTGTATCTTTACATCGTTTGCGTATCTTTACTATTCCAATTGTGTATCTTTACATCGTTTGCGTATCTTTACTATTCCAATTCAGTATCTTTTCATTTCTCGTTTGAGTATCTTTCTGTAAGGCTTTCTGATGCGAGTTTCTATTGAATTTCAGAGTTTTGCAAGTGTGGGAGTGTGTTTCTTTCAAACTGAGTATCTTTACATCGTTTGCGTATCTTTACTATTCCAATTGTGTATCTTTACATCGTTTGCGTATCTTTACTATTCCAATTGTGTATCTTTTCATTTCTCGTTTGAGTATCTTTCTGTAAGGCTTCTGATGCGAGTTTCTATTGAATTTGAGAGTTTTGCAAGTGTGGGAGTGTGTTTCTTTCAAACTGAGTATCTTTACATCGTTTGCGTATCTTTACTATTCCAATTGTGTATCTTTTCATTTCTCGTTTGAGTATCTTTCTGTAAGGCTTCTGATGCGAGTTTCTATTGAATTTGAGAGTTTTGCAAGTGTGGGAGTGTGTTTCTTTCAAACTGAGTATCTTTACATCGTTTTCGTATGTTTACTATTCCAATTGTGTATCTTTAAATCGTTTGCGTATCTTTACTATTCCAATTCAGTATCTTTTCATTTCTCGTTTGAGTATCTTTCTGTAAGGCTTTCTGATGCGAGTTTCTATTGAATTTGAGAGTTTTGCAAGTGTGGGAGTGTGTTTCTTTCAAACTGAGTATCTTTACATCGTTTGCGTATCTTTACTATTCCAATTGTGTATCTTTACATCGTTTGCGTATCTTTACTATTCCAATTGTGTATCTTTTCATTTCTCGTTTGAGTATCTTTCTGTAAGGCTTGTGATGCGAGTTTCTATTGTATTTGAGAGTTTTGCAAGTGTGGGAGTGTGTTTCTTTCAAACTGAGTATCTTTACATCGTTTGCGTATCTTTACTATTCCAATTGTGTATCTTTAAATCGTTTGCGTATCTTTACTATTCCAATTGTGTATCTTTTCATTTCTCGTTTGAGTATCTTTCTGTAAGGCTTCTGATGCGAGTTTCTATTGAATTTGAGAGTTTTGCAAGTGTGGGAGTGTGTTTCTTTCAAACTGAGTATCTTTACATCGTCTGCGTATGTTTACTATTCCAATTGTGTATCTTTACATCGTTTGCGTATCTTTACTATTCCAAATGTGTATCTTTTCATTTCTCGTTTGAGTATCTTTCTGTAAGGCTTTCTGATGCGAGTTTCTATTGAATTTGAGAGTTTTGCAAGTGTGGGAGTGTGTTTCTTTCAAACTGAGTATCTTTACATCGTTTGCGTATCTTTACTATTCCAATTGTGTATCTTTACATCGTTTCCGTATCTTTACTATTCCAATTGTGTATCTTTACATTTCTCGTTTGAGTATCTTTCTGTAAGGCTTCTGATGCGAGTTTCTATTGAATTTGAGAGTTTTGCAAGTGTGGGAGTGTGTTTCTTTCAAACTGAGTATCTTTACATCGTTTGCGTATCTTTACTATTCCAATTGTGTATCTTTACATCGTTTGCGTATCTTTACAATTCCAATTGTGTATCTTTTCATTTCTCGTTTGAGTATCTTTCTGTAAGTCTTCTGATGCGAGTTTCTATTGAATTTGAGAGTTTTGCAAGTGTGGGAGTGTGTTTCTTTCAAACTGAGTATCTTTACATCGTTTGCGTATCTTTACTATTCCAATTGTGTATCTTTACATCGTTTGCGTATCTTTACTATTCCAATTGTGTATCTTTTCATTTCTCGCTTGAGTATCTTTCTGTAAGGCTTTGTGATGCGAGTTTCTATTGTATTTGAGAGTTTTGCAAGTGTGGGAGTGTGTTTCTTTCAAACTGAGTATCTTTACATCGTTTGCGTATCTTTACTATTCCAATTGTGTATCTTTTCATTTCTCGTTTGAGTATCGTTCGGTAAGGCTTCTGATGCGAGTTTCTATTGAATTTGAGAGTTTTGCAAGTGTGGGAGTGTGTTTATTTCAAACTGAGTATCTTTACATCGTTTGCGTATGTTTACTATTCCAATTGTGTATCTTTACATCGTTTGCGTATCTTTACTATTCCAATTGTGTATCTTTTCATTTCTCGTTTGAGTATCTTTCTGTAAGGCTTCTGATGCGAGTTTCTATTGAATTTGAGAGTTTTGCAAGTGTGGGAGTGTGTTTCTTTCAAACTGAGTATCTTTACATCGTTTGCGTATCTTTACTATTCCAATTGTGTATCTTTACATCGTTTCCGTATCTTTACTTTTTCAATTGTGTATCTTTACATCGTTTGCGTATCTTTACTATTCCAATTGTGTATCTTTACATCGTTTACGTATCTTTACTATTTCAATTATGTATCTTTACATCGTTTGCGTATCTTTACTATTCCAATTGTGTATCTTTACATCCTTTGCGTATCTTTACTATTCCAATTGTGTATCTTTTCATTTCTCGTTTGAGTATCTTTCTGTAAGGCTTCTGATGCGAGTTTCTATTGAATTTGAGAGTTTTGCAAGTGTGGGAGTGTGTTTCTTTCAAACTGAGTATCTTTACATCGTTTGCGTATCTTTACTATTCCAATTGTGTATCTTTACATCGTTTGCGTATCTTTACTATTCCAATTGTGTATCTTTACATCGTTTGCGTATCTTTACTATTCCAATTGTGTATCTTTTCATTTCTCGTTTGAGTATCTTTCTGTAAGTCTTCTGATGCGAGTTTCTATTGAATTTGAGAGTTTTGCAAGTGTGGGAGTGTGTTTCTTTCAAACTGAGTATCTTTACATCGTTTGCGTATCTTTACTATTCCAATTGTGTATCTTTACATCGTTTGCGTATCTTTACTATTCCAATTGTGTATCTTTTCATTTCTCGTTTGAGTATCTTTCTGTAAGGCTTGTGATGCGAGTTTCTATTGTATTTGAGAGTTTTGCAAGTGTGGGAGTGTGTTTCTTTCAAACTGAGTATCTTTACATCGTTTGCGTATCTTTACTATTCCAATTGTGTATCTTTAAATCGTTTGCGTATCTTTACTATTCCAATTGTGTATCTTTTCATTTCTCGTTTGAGTATCTTTCTGTAAGGCTTCTGATGCGAGTTTCTATTGAATTTGAGAGTTTTGCAAGTGTGGGAGTGTGTTTCTTTCAAACTGAGTATCTTTACATCGTCTGCGTATGTTTACTATTCCAATTGTGTATCTTTACATCGTTTGCGTATCTTTACTATTCCAATTGTGTATCTTTTCATTTCTCGTTTGAGTATCTTTCTGTAAGGCTTTCTGATGCGAGTTTCTATTGAATTTGAGAGTTTTGCAAGTGTGGGAGTGTGTTTCTTTCAAACTGAGTATCTTTACATCGTTTGCGTATCTTTACTATTCCAATTGTGTATCTTTACATCGTTTCCGTATCTTTACTATTCCAATTGTGTATCTTTACATCGTTTGCGTATCTTTACTATTCCAATTGTGTATCTTTACATCGTTTGCGTATCTTTACTATTCCAATTCAGTATCTTTTCATTTCTCGTTTGAGTATCTTTCTGTAAGGCTTTCTGATGCGAGTTTCTATTGAATTTCAGAGTTTTGCAAGTGTGGGAGTGTGTTTCTTTCAAACTAAGTATCTTTACATCGTTTGCGTATCTTTACTATTCCAATTGTGTATCTTTACATCGTTTGCGTATCTTTACTATTCCAATTGTGTATCTTTTCATTTCTCGTTTGAGTATCTTTCTGTAAGGCTTCTGATGCGAGTTTCTATTGAATTTGAGAGTTTTGCAAGTGTGGGAGTGTGTTTCTTTCAAACTGAGTATCTTTACATCGTTTGCGTATCTTTACTATTCCAATTGTGTATCTTTTCATTTCTCGTTTGAGTATCTTTCTGTAAGGCTTCTGATGCGAGTTTCTATTGAATTTGAGAGTTTTGCAAGTGTGGGAGTGTGTTTCTTTCAAACTGAGTATCTTTACATCGTTTTCGTATGTTTACTATTCCAATTGTGTATCTTTAAATCGTTTGCGTATCTTTACTATTCCAATTCAGTATCTTTTCATTTCTCGTTTGAGTATCTTTCTGTAAGGCTTTCTGATGCGAGTTTCTATTGAATTTGAGAGTTTTGCAAGTGTGGGAGTGTGTTTCTTTCAAACTGAGTATCTTTACATCGTTTGCGTATCTTTACTATTCCAATTGTGTATCTTTACATCGTTTGCGTATCTTTACTATTCCAATTGTGTATCTTTTCATTTCTCGTTTGAGTATCTTTCTGTAAGGCTTGTGATGCGAGTTTCTATTGTATTTGAGAGTTTTGCAAGTGTGGGAGTGTGTTTCTTTCAAACTGAGTATCTTTACATCGTTTGCGTATCTTTACTATTCCAATTGTGTATCTTTAAATCGTTTGCGTATCTTTACTATTCCAATTGTGTATCTTTTCATTTCTCGTTTGAGTATCTTTCTGTAAGGCTTCTGATGCGAGTTTCTATTGAATTTGAGAGTTTTGCAAGTGTGGGAGTGTGTTTCTTTCAAACTGAGTATCTTTACATCGTCTGCGTATGTTTACTATTCCAATTGTGTATCTTTACATCGTTTGCGTATCTTTACTATTCCAAATGTGTATCTTTTCATTTCTCGTTTGAGTATCTTTCTGTAAGGCTTTCTGATGCGAGTTTCTATTGAATTTGAGAGTTTTGCAAGTGTGGGAGTGTGTTTCTTTCAAACTGAGTATCTTTACATCGTTTGCGTATCTTTACTATTCCAATTGTGTATCTTTACATCGTTTCCGTATCTTTACTATTCCAATTGTGTATCTTTACATTTCTCGTTTGAGTATCTTTCTGTAAGGCTTCTGATGCGAGTTTCTATTGAATTTGAGAGTTTTGCAAGTGTGGGAGTGTGTTTCTTTCAAACTGAGTATCTTTACATCGTTTGCGTATCTTTACTATTCCAATTGTGTATCTTTACATCGTTTGCGTATCTTTACAATTCCAATTGTGTATCTTTTCATTTCTCGTTTGAGTATCTTTCTGTAAGTCTTCTGATGCGAGTTTCTATTGAATTTGAGAGTTTTGCAAGTGTGGGAGTGTGTTTCTTTCAAACTGAGTATCTTTACATCGTTTGCGTATCTTTACTATTCCAATTGTGTATCTTTACATCGTTTGCGTATCTTTACTATTCCAATTGTGTATCTTTTCATTTCTCGCTTGAGTATCTTTCTGTAAGGCTTTGTGATGCGAGTTTCTATTGTATTTGAGAGTTTTGCAAGTGTGGGAGTGTGTTTCTTTCAAACTGAGTATCTTTACATCGTTTGCGT
The DNA here is from genome assembly GCF_933775445.1 of Argentina anserina. Classification (NCBI taxonomy): domain Eukaryota; kingdom Viridiplantae; phylum Streptophyta; class Magnoliopsida; order Rosales; family Rosaceae; genus Argentina; species Argentina anserina. The sequence continues at coordinate 218,027 of NW_026089527.1, read as the reverse complement.
ATCTTTACTATTCCAATTGTGTATCTTTTCATTTCTCGTTTGAGTATCGTTCGGTAAGGCTTCTGATGCGAGTTTCTATTGAATTTGAGAGTTTTGCAAGTGTGGGAGTGTGTTTATTTCAAACTGAGTATCTTTACATCGTTTGCGTATGTTTACTATTCCAATTGTGTATCTTTACATCGTTTGCGTATCTTTACTATTCCAATTGTGTATCTTTTCATTTCTCGTTTGAGTATCTTTCTGTAAGGCTTCTGATGCGAGTTTCTATTGAATTTGAGAGTTTTGCAAGTGTGGGAGTGTGTTTCTTTCAAACTGAGTATCTTTACATCGTTTGCGTATCTTTACTATTCCAATTGTGTATCTTTACATCGTTTCCGTATCTTTACTTTTTCAATTGTGTATCTTTACATCGTTTGCGTATCTTTACTATTCCAATTGTGTATCTTTACATCGTTTACGTATCTTTACTATTTCAATTATGTATCTTTACATCGTTTGCGTATCTTTACTATTCCAATTGTGTATCTTTACATCCTTTGCGTATCTTTACTATTCCAATTGTGTATCTTTTCATTTCTCGTTTGAGTATCTCTCTGTAAGGCTTCTGATGCGAGTTTCTATTGTATTTGAGAGTTTTGCAAGTGTGGGAGTGTGTTTCTTTCAAACTGAGTATCTTTACATCGTTTGCGTATCTTTACTATTCCAATTGTGTATCTTTACATCGTTTGCGTATCTTTACTATTCCAATTGTGTATCTTTTCATTTCTCGTTTGAGTATCTTTCTGTAAGGCTTCTGATGCGAGTTTCTATTGTATTTGAGAGTTTTTCAAGTGTGGGAGTGTGTTTCTTTCAAACTGAGTATCTTTACATCGTTTGCGTATCTTTACTATTCCAATTGTGTATCTTTTCATTTCTCGTTTGAGTATCTTTCTGTAAGGCTTTCTGATGCGAGTTTCTATTGAATTTGAGAGTTTTGCAAGTGTGGGAGTGTGTTTCTTTCAAACTGAGTATCTTTACATCGTTTGCGTATCTTTACTATTCCAATTGTGTATCTTTACATCGTTTGCGTATCTTTACTATTCCAATTGTGTATCTTTTCATTTCTCGTTTGAGTATCTTTCTGTAAGGCTTCTGATGCGAGTTTCTATTGAATTTGAGAGTTTTGCAAGTGTGGGAGTGTGTTTCTTTCAAACTGAGTATCTTTACATCGTTTGCGTATCTTTACTATTCCAATTGAGTATCTTTACATCGTTTGCGTATCTTTACTATTCCAATTGTGTATCTTTTCATTTCTCGTTTGAGTATCTTTCTGTAAGGCTTCTGATGCGAGTTTCTATTGAATTTGAGAGTTTTGCAAGTGTGGGAGTGTGTTTCTTTCAAACTGAGTATCTTTACATCGTTTGCGTATCTTTACTATTCCAATTGTGTATCTTTACATCGTTTGCGTATCTTTACTATTCCAATTGTGTATCTTTTCATTTCTCGTTTGAGTATCTTTCTGTAAGGCTTGTGATGCGAGTTTCTATTGTATTTGAGAGTTTTGCAAGTGTGGGAGTGTGTTTCTTTCAAACTGAGTATCTTTACATCGTTTGCGTATCTTTACTATTCCAATTGTGTATCTTTAAATCGTTTGCGTATCTTTACTATTCCAATTCAGTATCTTTTCATTTCTCGTTTGAGTATCTTTTTGTAAGGCTTTCTGATGCGAGTTTCTATTGAATTTCAGAGTTTTGCAAGTGTGGGAGTGTGTTTCTTTCAAACTGAGTATCTTTACATCGTTTCGTATGTTTACTATTCCAATTGTGTATCTTTACATCGTTTGCGTATCTTTACTATTCCAATTGTGTATCTTTTCATTTCTCGTTTGAGTATCTTTCTGTAAGGCTTGTGATGCGAGTTTCTATTGTATTTGAGAGTTTTGCAAGTGTGGGAGTGTGTTTCTTTCAAACTGAGTATCTTTACATCGTTTGCGTATCTTTACTATTCCAATTGTGTATCTTTAAATCGTTTGCGTATCTTTACTATTCCAATTCAGTATCTTTTCATTTCTCGTTTGAGTATCTTTCTGTAAGGCTTCTGATGCGAGTTTCTATTGAATTTGAGAGTTTTGCAAGTGTGGGAGTGTGTTTCTTTCAAACTGAGTATCTTTACATCGTTTGCGTATCTTTACTATTCCAATTGTGTATCTTTACATCGTTTGCGTATCTTTACAATTCCAATTGTGTATCTTTTCATTTCTCGTTTGAGTATCTTTCTGTAAGTCTTCTGATGCGAGTTTCTATTGAATTTGAGAGTTTTGCAAGTGTGGGAGTGTGTTTCTTTCAAACTGAGTATCTTTACATCGTTTGCGTATCTTTACTATTCCAATTGTGTATCTTTACATCGTTTGCGTATCTTTACTATTCCAATTGTGTATCTTTTCATTTCTCGCTTGAGTATCTTTCTGTAAGGCTTTGTGATGCGAGTTTCTATTGTATTTGAGAGTTTTGCAAGTGTGGGAGTGTGTTTCTTTCAAACTGAGTATCTTTACATCGTTTGCGTATCTTTACTATTCCAATTGTGTATCTTTTCATTTCTCGTTTGAGTATCGTTCGGTAAGGCTTCTGATGCGAGTTTCTATTGAATTTGAGAGTTTTGCAAGTGTGGGAGTGTGTTTATTTCAAACTGAGTATCTTTACATCGTTTGCGTATGTTTACTATTCCAATTGTGTATCTTTACATCGTTTGCGTATCTTTACTATTCCAATTGTGTATCTTTTCATTTCTCGTTTGAGTATCTTTCTGTAAGGCTTCTGATGCGAGTTTCTATTGAATTTGAGAGTTTTGCAAGTGTGGGAGTGTGTTTCTTTCAAACTGAGTATCTTTACATCGTTTGCGTATCTTTACTATTCCAATTGTGTATCTTTACATCGTTTCCGTATCTTTACTTTTTCAATTGTGTATCTTTACATCGTTTGCGTATCTTTACTATTCCAATTGTGTATCTTTACATCGTTTACGTATCTTTACTATTTCAATTATGTATCTTTACATCGTTTGCGTATCTTTACTATTCCAATTGTGTATCTTTACATCCTTTGCGTATCTTTACTATTCCAATTGAGTATCTTTTCATTTCTCGTTTGAGTATCTTTCTGTAAGGCTTTCTGATGCGAGTTTCTATTGAATTTGAGAGTTTTGCAAGTGTGGGAGTGTGTTTCTTTCAAACTGAGTATGTTTACATCGTTTGCGTATCTTTACTATTCCAATTGTGTATCTTTACATCGTTTCTGTATCTTTACTATTCCAATTATGTATCTTTACATCGTTTGCGTATCTTTACTATTCCAATTGTGTATCTTTACATCCTTTGCGTATCTTTACTATTCCAATTGAGTATCTTTTCATTTCTCGTTTGAGTATCTTTCTGTAAGGCTTTCTGATGCGAGTTTCTATTGAATTTGAGAGTTTTGCAACTGTGGGAGTGTTTTTCTTTCAAACTGAGTATCTTTACATCGTTTGCGTATGTTTACTATTCCAATTGTGTATCTTTACATCGTTTGCGTATCTTTACTATTCCAAATGTGTATCTTTTCATTTCTCGTTTGAGTATCTTTCTGTAAGGCTTTCTGATGCGAGTTTCTATTGAATTTGAGAGTTTTGCAAGTGTGGGAGTGTGTTTCTTTCAAACTGAGTATCTTTACATCGTTTGCGTATCTTTACTATTCCAATTGTGTATCTTTACATCGTTTGCGTATCTTTACTATTCCAATTGTGTATCTTTTCATTTCTCGTTTGAGTATCTTTCTGTAAAGCTTTCTGATGCGAGTTTCTATTGAATTTGAGAGTTTTGCAAGTGTGGGAGTGTGTTTCTTTCAAACTGAGTATCTTTACATCGTTTGCGTATCTTTACTATTCCAATTGTGTATCTTTACATCGTTTGCGTATCTTTACTATTCCAATTGTGTATCTTTTCATTTCTCGTTTGAGTATCTTTCTGTAAGGCTTTCTGATGCGAGTTTCTATTGAATTTGAGAGTTTTGCAAGTGTGGGAGTGTGTTTCTTTCAAACTGAGTATCTTTACATCGTTTGCGTATGTTTACTATTCCAATTGTGTATCTTTATATCGTTTGCGTATCTTTACTATTCCAATTGTGTATCTTTTCATTTCTCGTTTGAGTATCATTCTGTAAGGATTCTGATGCGAGTTTCTATTGTATTTGAGAGTTTTGCAAGTGTGGGAGTGTGTTTATTTCAAACTGAGTATCTTTACATCGTTTGCGTATGTTTACTATTCCAATTGTGTATCTTTTCATTTCTCGTTTGCGTATCTTTACTATTCCAATTGTGTATCTTTTCATTTCTCGTTTGTGTATCTTTCTGTAAGGCTTTCTGATGCGAGTTTCTATTGAATTTCAGAGTTTTGCAAGTGTGGGAGTGTGTTTCTTTCAAACTGAGTATCTTTACATCGTTTGCGTATGTTTACTATTCCAATTGTGTATCTTTACATCGTTTGCGTATCTTTACTATTCCAATTGTGTATCTTTTCATTTCTCGTTTGAGTATCTTTCTGTAAGGCTTCTGATGCGAGTTTCTATTGAATTTGAGAGTTTTGCAAGTGTGGGAGTGTGTTTCTTTCAAACTGAGTATCTTTACATCGTTTGCGTATCTTTACTATTCCAATTGTGTATCTTTTCATTTCTCGTTTGAGTATCTTTCTGTAAGGCTTCTGATGCGAGTTTCTATTGAATTTGAGAGTGTTGCAAGTGTGGGAGTGTGTTTCTTTCAAACTGAGTATCTTTACATCGTTTGCGTATATTTACTATTCCAATTGTGTATCTTTACATCGTTTGCGTATCTTTACTATTCCAATTGTGTATCTTTTCATTTCTCGTTTGAGTATCTTTCTGTAAGGCTTGTGATGCGAGTTTCTATTGTATTTGAGAGTTTTGCAAGTGTGGGAGTGTGTTTCTTTCAAACTGAGTATCTTTACATCGTTTGCGTATCTTTACTATTCCAATTGTGTATCTTTAAATCGTTTGCGTATCTTTGCTATTCCAATTCAGTATCTTTTCATTTCTCGTTTGAGTATCTCTCTGTAAGGCTTTCTGATGCGAGTTTCTATTGAATTTGAGAGTTTTGCAAGTGTGGGAGTGTGTTTCTTTCAAACTGAGTATCTTTATATCGTTTGCGTATATTTACTATTCCAATTGTGTATCTTTACATCGTTTGCGTATCTTTACTATTCCAATTGTGTATCTTTTCATTTCTCGTTTGAGTATCATTCTGTAAGGATTCTGATGCGAGTTTCTATTGTATTTGAGAGTTTTGCAAGTGTGGGAGTGTGTTTATTTCAAACTGAGTATCTTTACATCGTTTGCGTATGTTTACTATTCCAATTGTGTATCTTTTCATTTCTCGTTTGCGTATCTTTACTATTCCAATTGTGTATCTTTTCATTTCTCGTTTGAGTATCTTTCTGTAAGGCTTTCTGATGCGAGTTTCTATTGAATTTCAGAGTTTTGCAAGTGTGGGAGTGTGTTTCTTTCAAACTGAGTATCTTTACATCGTTTGCGTATCTTTACTATTCCAATTGTGTATCTTTACATCGTTTGCGTATCTTTACTATTCCAATTGTGTATCTTTTCATTTCTCGTTTGAGTATCTTTCTGTAAGGCTTCTGATGCGAGTTTCTATTGAATTTGAGAGTTTTGCAAGTGTGGGAGTGTGTTTCTTTCAAACTGAGTATCTTTACATCGTTTGCGTATCTTTACTATTCCAATTGTGTATCTTTTCATTTCTCGTTTGAGTATCTTTCTGTAAGGCTTCTGATGCGAGTTTCTATTGAATTTGAGAGTTTTGCAAGTGTGGGAGTGTGTTTCTTTCAAACTGAGTATCTTTACATCGTTTGCGTATGTTTACTATTCCAATTGTGTATCTTTACATCGTTTGCGTATCTTTACTATTCCAAATGTGTATCTTTTCATTTCTCGTTTAAGTATCTTTCTGTAAGGCTTTCTGATGCGAGTTTCTATTGAATTTCAGAGTTTTGCAAGTGTGGGAGTGTGTTTCTTTCAAACTGAGTATCTTTACATCGTTTGCGTATGTTTACTATTCCAATTGTGTATCTTTATATCGTTTGCGTATCTTTACTATTCCAATTGTGTATCTTTTCATTTCTCGTTTGAGTATCATTCTGTAAGGATTCTGATGCGAGTTTCTATTGTATTTGAGAGTTTTGCAAGTGTGGGAGTGTGTTTATTTCAAACTGAGTATCTTTACATCGTTTGCGTATGTTTACTATTCCAATTGTGTATCTTTTCATTTCTCGTTTGCGTATCTTTACTATTCCAATTGTGTATCTTTTCATTTCTCGTTTGAGTATCTTTCTGTAAGGCTTTCTGATGCGAGTTTCTATTGAATTTCAGAGTTTTGCAAGTGTGGGAGTGTGTTTCTTTCAAACTGAGTATCTTTACATCGTTTGCGTATCTTTACTATTCCAATTGTGTATCTTTACATCGTTTGCGTATCTTTACTATTCCAATTGTGTATCTTTTCATTTCTCGTTTGAGTATCTTTCTGTAAGGCTTCTGATGCGAGTTTCTATTGAATTTGAGAGTTTTGCAAGTGTGGGAGTGTGTTTCTTTCAAACTGAGTATCTTTACATCGTTTGCGTATCTTTACTATTCCAATTGTGTATCTTTTCATTTCTCGTTTGAGTATCTTTCTGTAAGGCTTCTGATGCGAGTTTCTATTGAATTTGAGAGTTTTGCAAGTGTGGGAGTGTGTTTCTTTCAAACTGAGTATCTTTACATCGTTTGCGTATATTTACTATTCCAATTGTGTATCTTTACATCGTTTGCGTATCTTTACTATTCCAATTGTGTATCTTTTTATTTCTCGTTTGAGTATCTTTCTGTAAGGCTTGTGATGCGAGTTTCTATTGTATTTGAGAGTTTTGCAAGTGTGGGAGTGTGTTTCTTTCAAACTGAGTATCTTTACATCGTTTGCGTATCTTTACTATTCCAATTGTGTATCTTTTCATTTCTCGTTTGAGTATCTTTCTGTAAGGCTTCTGATGCGAGTTTCTATTGTATTTGAGAGTTTTGCAAGTGTGGGAGTGTGTTTCTTTCAAACTGAGTATCTTTACATCGTTTGCGTATCTTTACTATTCCAATTGTGTATCTTTATATCGTTTGCGTATCTTTACTATTCCAATTGTGTATCTTTTCATTTCTCGTTTGAGTATCATTCTGTAAGGATTCTGATGCGAGTTTCTATTGTATTTGAGAGTTTTGCAAGTGTGGGAGTGTGTTTATTTCAAACTGAGTATCTTTACATCGTTTGCGTATGTTTACTATTCCAATTGTGTATCTTTTCATTTCTCGTTTGCGTATCTTTACTATTCCAATTGTGTATCTTTTCATTTCTCGTTTGAGTATCTTTCTGTAAGGCTTTCTGATGCGAGTTTCTATTGAATTTCAGAGTTTTGCAAGTGTGGGAGTGTGTTTCTTTCAAACTGAGTATCTTTACATCGTTTGCGTATCTTTACTATTCCAATTGTGTATCTTTACATCGTTTGCGTATCTTTACTATTCCAATTGTGTATCTTTTCATTTCTCGTTTGAGTATCTTTCTGTAAGTCTTCTGATGCGAGTTTCTATTGAATTTGAGAGTTTTGCAAGTGTGGGAGTGTGTTTCTTTCAAACTGAGTATCTTTACATCGTTTGCGTATCTTTACTATTCCAATTGTGTATCTTTTCATTTCTCGCTTGAGTATCTTTCTGTAAGGCTTTGTGATGCGAGTTTCTATTGTATTTGAGAGTTTTGCAAGTGTGGGAGTGTGTTTCTTTCAAACTGAGTACCTTTACATCGTTTGCGTATCTTTACTATTCCAATTGTGTATCTTTTCATTTCTCGTTTGAGTATCTTTCTGTAAGGCTTCTGATGCGAGTTTCTATTGAATTTGAGAGTTTTGCAAGTGTGGGAGTGTGTTTATTTCAAACTGAGTATCTTTACATCGTTTGCGTATGTTTACTATTCCAATTGTGTATCTTTACATCGGTTGCGTATCTTTACTATTCCAATTGTGTATCTTTTCATTTCTCGTTTGAGTATCTTTCTGTAAGGCTTCTGATGCGAGTTTCTATTGTATTTGAGAGTTTTGCAAGTGTGGGAGTGTGTTTCTTTCAAACTGAGTATCTTTACATCGTTTGCGTATCTTTACCATTCCAATTGTATATCTTTACATCGTTTCCGTATCTTTACTTTTCCAATTGTGTATCTTTACATCGTTTGCGTATCTTTACTATTCCAATTGTGTATCTTTACATCGTTTACGTATCTTTACTATTTCAATTATGTATCTTTACATCGTTTGCGTATCTTTACTATTCCAATTGTGTATCTTTACATCCTTTGCGTATCTTTACTATTCCAATTGAGTATCTTTTCATTTCTCGTTTCAGTATCTTTCTGTAAGGCTTTCTGATGCGAGTTTCTATTGAATTTGAGAGTTTTGCAAGTGTGGGAGTGTGTTTCTTTCAAACTGAGTATCTTTACATCGTTTGCGTATCTTTACTATTCCAATTGTGTATCTTTACATTGTTTGCGTATCTTTACTATTCCAATTGTGTATCTTTTCATTTCTCGTTTGAGTATCTTTCTGTAAGGCTTTCTGATGCGAGTTTCTATTGAATTTGAGAGTTTTGCAAGTGTGGGAGTGTGTTTCTTTCAAACTGAGTATCTTTACATCGTTTGCGTATCTTTACTATTCCAATTGTGTATCTTTAAATCGTTTGCGTATCTTTACTATTCCAATTCAGTATCTTTTCATTTCTCGTTTGAGTATCTTTCTGTAAGGCTTTCTGATGCGAGTTTCTATTGAATTTGAGAGTTTTGCAAGTGTGGGAGTGTGTTTCTTTCAAACTGAGTATCTTTACATCGTTTGCGTATCTGTACTATTCCAATTGTCTATCTTTACATCGTTTGCGTATCTTTACTATTCCAATTGTGTATCTTTTCATTTCTCGTTTGAGTATCTTTCTGTAAGGCTTTCTGATGCGAGTTTCTATTGAATTTGAGAGTTTTGCAAGTGTGGGAGTGTGTTTCTTTCAAACTGAGTATCTTTACATCGTTTGCGTATCTGTACTATTCCAATTGTCTATCTTTACATCGTTTGCGTATCTTTACTATTCCAATTGTGTATCTTTTCATTTCTCGTTTGAGTATCTTTCTGTAAGGCTTTCTGATGCGAGTTTCTATTGAATTTGAGAGTTTTGCAAGTGTGGGAGTGTGTTTCTTTCAAACTGAGTATCTTTACATCGTTTGCGTATCTTTACTATTCCAATTGTCTATCTTTTCATTTCTCGTTTGCGTATCTTTACTATTCCAATTGTGTATCTTTTCATTTCTCGTTTGAGTATCTTTCTGTAAGGCTTTCTGATGCGAGTTTCTATTGAATTTCAGAGTTTTGCAAGTGTGGGAGTGTGTTTCTTTCAAACTGAGTATCTTTACATCGTTTGCGTATCTTTACTATTCCAATTGTGTATCTTTACATCGTTTGCGTATCTTTACTATTCCAATTGTGTATCTTTTCATTTCTCGTTTGAGTATCTTTCTGTAAGTCTTCTGATGCGAGTTTCTATTGAATTTGAGAGTTTTGCAAGTGTGGGAGTGTGTTTCTTTCAAACTGAGTATCTTTACATCGTTTGCGTATCTTTACTATTCCAATTGTGTATCTTTTCATTTCTCGCTTGAGTATCTTTCTGTAAGGCTTTGTGATGCGAGTTTCTATTGTATTTGAGAGTTTTGCAAGTGTGGGAGTGTGTTTCTTTCAAACTGAGTACCTTTACATCGTTTGCGTATCTTTACTATTCCAATTGTGTATCTTTTCATTTCTCGTTTGAGTATCTTTCTGTAAGGCTTCTGATGCGAGTTTCTATTGAATTTGAGAGTTTTGCAAGTGTGGGAGTGTGTTTATTTCAAACTGAGTATCTTTACATCGTTTGCGTATGTTTACTATTCCAATTGTGTATCTTTACATCGGTTGCGTATCTTTACTATTCCAATTGTGTATCTTTTCATTTCTCGTTTGAGTATCTTTCTGTAAGGCTTCTGATGCGAGTTTCTATTGTATTTGAGAGTTTTGCAAGTGTGGGAGTGTGTTTCTTTCAAACTGAGTATCTTTACATCGTTTGCGTATCTTTACCATTCCAATTGTGTATCTTTACATCGTTTCCGTATCTTTACTTTTCCAATTGTGTATCTTTACATCGTTTGCGTATCTTTACTATTCCAATTGTGTATCTTTACATCGTTTACGTATCTTTACTATTTCAATTATGTATCTTTACATCGTTTGCGTATCTTTACTATTCCAATTGTGTATCTTTACATCCTTTGCGTATCTTTACTATTCCAATTGAGTATCTTTTCATTTCTCGTTTCAGTATCTTTCTGTAAGGCTTTCTGATGCGAGTTTCTATTGAATTTGAGAGTTTTGCAAGTGTGGGAGTGTGTTTCTTTCAAACTGAGTATCTTTACATCGTTTGCGTATCTTTACTATTCCAATTGTGTATCTTTACATTGTTTGCGTATCTTTACTATTCCAATTGTGTATCTTTTCATTTCTCGTTTGAGTATCTTTCTGTAAGGCTTTCTGATGCGAGTTTCTATTGAATTTGAGAGTTTTGCAAGTGTGGGAGTGTGTTTCTTTCAAACTGAGTATCTTTACATCGTTTGCGTATCTTTACTATTCCAATTGTGTATCTTTAAATCGTTTGCGTATCTTTACTATTCCAATTCAGTATCTTTTCATTTCTCGTTTGAGTATCTTTCTGTAAGGCTTTCTGATGCGAGTTTCTATTGAATTTGAGAGTTTTGCAAGTGTGGGAGTGTGTTTCTTTCAAACTGAGTATCTTTACATCGTTTGCGTATCTGTACTATTCCAATTGTCTATCTTTACATCGTTTGCGTATCTTTACTATTCCAATTGTGTATCTTTTCATTTCTCGTTTGAGTATCTTTCTGTAAGGCTTTCTGATGCGAGTTTCTATTGAATTTGAGAGTTTTGCAAGTGTGGGAGTGTGTTTCTTTCAAACTGAGTATCTTTACATCGTTTGCGTATCTGTACTATTCCAATTGTCTATCTTTACATCGTTTGCGTATCTTTACTATTCCAATTGTGTATCTTTTCATTTCTCGTTTGAGTATCTTTCTGTAAGGCTTTCTGATGCGAGTTTCTATTGAATTTGAGAGTTTTGCAAGTGTGGGAGTGTGTTTCTTTCAAACTGAGTATCTTTACATCGTTTGCGTATCTTTACTATTCCAATTGTCTATCTTTTCATTTCTCGTTTGCGTATCTTTACTATTCCAATTGTGTATCTTTTCATTTCTCGTTTGAGTATCTTTCTGTAAGGCTTTCTGATGCGAGTTTCTATTGAATTTGAGAGTTTTGCAACTGTGGGAGTGTTTTTCTTTCAAACTGAGTATCTTTACATCGTTTGCGTATGTTTACTATTCCAATTGTGTATCTTTACATCGTTTGCGTATCTTTACTATTCCAAATGTGTATCTTTTCATTTCTCGTTTAAGTATCTTTCTGTAAGGCTTTCTGATGCGAGTTTCTATTGAATTTCAGAGTTTTGCAAGTGTGGGAGTGTGTTTCTTTCAAACTGAGTTTCTTTACATCGTTTGCGTATGTTTACTATTCCAATTGTGTATCTTTTCATCGTTTGCGTATCTTTACTATTCCAATTGTGTATCTTTTCATTTCTCGTTTGAGTATCTTTCTGTAAGGCTTCTGATGCGAGTTTCTATTGTATTTGAGAGTTTTGCAAGTGTAGGAGTGTGTTTCTTTCAAACTGAGTATCTTTACATCGTTTGCGTATCTTTACTATTCCAATTGTGTATCTTTACATCGTTTGCGTATCTTTACTATTCCAATTGTGTATCTTTTCATTTCTCGTTTGAGTATCTTTCTGTAAGGCTTTTTGATGCGAGTTTCTATTGAATTTGAGAGTTTTGCAAGTGTGGGAGTGTGTTTCTTTCAAACTGAGTATCTTTACATCGTTTGCGTATCTTTACTATTCCAATTGTGTATCTTTACATCGTTTGCGTATCTTTACTATTCCAATTGTGTATCTTTTTATTTCTCGTTTGAGTATCTTTCTGTAAGGCTTGTGATGCGAGTTTCTATTGAATTTGAGAGTTTTGCAAGTGTGGGAGTGTGTTTCTTTCAAACTGAGTTTCTTTACATCGTTTGCGTATGTTTACTATTCCAATTGTGTATCTTTTCATCGTTTGCGTATCTTTACTATTCCAATTGTGTATCTTTTCATTTCTCGTTTGAGTATCTTTCTGTAAGGCTTCTGATGCGAGTTTCTATTGTATTTGAGAGTTTTGCAAGTGTGGGAGTGTGTTTCTTTCAAACTGAGTATCTTTACATCGTTTGCGTATCTTTACTATTCCAATTGTGTATCTTTACATCGTTTGCGTATCTTTACTATTCCAATTGTGTATCTTTACATCGTTTGCGTATCTTTACTATTCCAATTGTGTATCTTTTCATTTCTCGCTTGAGTATCTTTCTGTAAGGCTTTGTGATGCGAGTTTCTATTGTATTTGAGAGTTTTGCAAGTGTGGGAGTGTGTTTCTTTCAAACTGAGTATCTTTACATCGTTTGCGTATCTTTACTATTCCAATTGTGTATCTTTACATCGTTTGCGTATCTTTACTATTCCAATTGTGTATCTTTTCATTTCTCGCTTGAGTATCTTTCTGTAAGGCTTTGTGATGCGAGTTTCTATTGTATTTGAGAGTTTTGCAAGTGTGGGAGTGTGTTTCTTTCAAACTGAGTATCTTTACATCGTTTGCGTATCTTTACTATTCCAATTGTGTATCTTTTCATTTCTCGTTTGAGTATCGTTCGGTAAGGCTTCTGATGCGAGTTTCTATTGAATTTGAGAGTTTTGCAAGTGTGGGAGTGTGTTTATTTCAAACTGAGTATCTTTACATCGTTTGCGTATGTTTACTATTCCAATTGTGTATCTTTACATCGTTTGCGTATCTTTACTATTCCAATTGTGTATCTTTTCATTTCTCGTTTGAGTATCTTTCTGTAAGGCTTCTGATGCGAGTTTCTATTGAATTTGAGAGTTTTGCAAGTGTGGGAGTGTGTTTCTTTCAAACTGAGTATCTTTACATCGTTTGCGTATCTTTACTATTCCAATTGTGTATCTTTACATCGTTTCCGTATCTTTACTTTTTCAATTGTGTATCTTTACATCGTTTGCGTATCTTTACTATTCCAATTGTGTATCTATACATCGTTTACGTATCTTTACTATTTCAATTATGTATCTTTACATCGTTTGCGTATCTTTACTATTCCAATTGTGTATCTTTACATCCTTTGCGTATCTTTACTATTCCAATTGAGTATCTTTTCATTTCTCGTTTGAGTATCTTTCTGTAAGGCTTTCTGATGCGAGTTTCTATTGAATTTGAGAGTTTTGCAAGTGTGGGAGTGTGTTTCTTTCAAACTGAGTATGTTTACATCGTTTGCGTATCTTTACTATTCCAATTGTGTATCTTTACATCGTTTCTGTATCTTTACTATTCCAATTCTGTATCTTTTCTATTCCAATTGTGTATCTTTACATCGTTTGCGTATCTTTACTATTCCAATTGTGTATCTTTTCATTTCTCGTTTGAGTATCTTTCTGTAAGGCTTTCTGATGCGAGTTTCTATTGTATTTGAGAGTTTTGCAAGTGTGGGAGTGTTTTTCTTTCAAACTGAGTATCTTTACATCGTTTGCGTATCTTTACTATTCCAATTGTGTATCTTTTCATTTCTCGTTTGAGTATCTTTCTGTAAGGCTTCTGATGCGAGTTTCTATTGAATTTGAGAGTTTTGCAAGTGTGGGAGTGTGTTTCTTTCAAACTGAGTATCTTTATATCGTTTGCGTATATTTACTATTCCAATTGTGTATCTTTACATCGTTTGCGTATCTTTACTATTCCAATTGTGTATCTTTTCATTTCTCGTTTGGGTATCTTTCTGTAAGGCTTGTGATGCGAGTTTCTATTGTATTTGAGAGTTTTGCAAGTGTGGGAGTGTGTTTCTTTCAAACTGAGTATCTTTACATCGTTTGCGTATCTTTACTATTCCAATTGTGTATCTTTTCATTTCTCGTTTGAGTATCTTTCTGTAAGGCTTCTGATGCGAGTTTCTATTGAATTTGAGAGTTTTGCAAGTGTGGGAGTGTGTTTCTTTCAAACTGAGTATCTTTACATCGTTTGCGTATCTTTACATCGTTTGCGTATCTTTACTATTCCAATTGTGTATCTTTAAATCGTTTGCGTATCATTACTATTCCAATTCAGTATCTTTTCATTTCTCGTTTGAGTATCTTTCTGTAAGGCTTCTGATGCGAGTTTCTATTGTATTTGAGAGTTTTGCAAGTGTGGGAGTGTGTTTCATTCAAACTGAGTATCTTTACATCGTTTGCGTATCGTTATAATTCCAATTGTGTATCTTTACATCGTTTGCGTATCTTTACTATTCCAATTGTGTATCTTTTCATTTCTCGTTTGAGTATCGTTCGGTAAGGCTTCTGATGCGAGTTTCTATTGAATTTGAGAGTTTTGCAAGTGTGGGAGTGTGTTTATTTCAAACTGAGTATCTTTACATCGTTTGCGTATGTTTACTATTCCAATTGTGTATCTTTACATCGTTTGCGTATCTTTACTATTCCAATTGTGTATCTTTTCATTTCTCGTTTGAGTATCTTTCTGTAAGGCTTCTGATGCGAGTTTCTATTGAATTTGAGAGTTTTGCAAGTGTGGGAGTGTGTTTCTTTCAAACTGAGTATCTTTACATCGTTTGCGTATCTTTACTATTCCAATTGTGTATCTTTACATCGTTTCCGTATCTTTACTTTTTCAATTGTGTATCTTTACATCGTTTGCGTATCTTTACTATTCCAATTGTGTATCTTTACATCGTTTACGTATCTTTACTATTTCAATTATGTATCTTTACATCGTTTGCGTATCTTTACTATTCCAATTGTGTATCTTTACATCCTTTGCGTATCTTTACTATTCCAATTGAGTATCTTTTCATTTCTCGTTTGAGTATCTTTCTGTAAGGCTTTCTGATGCGAGTTTCTATTGAATTTGAGAGTTTTGCAAGTGTGGGAGTGTGTTTCTTTCAAACTGAGTATGTTTACATCGTTTGCGTATCTTTACTATTCCAATTGTGTATCTTTACATCGTTTCTGTATCTTTACTATTCCAATTCTGTATCTTTACTATTCCAATTGTGTATCTTTACATCGTTTGCGTATCTTTACTATTCCAATTGTGTATCTTTTCATTTCTCGTTTGAGTATCTTTCTGTAAGGCTTTCTGATGCGAGTTTCTATTGTATTTGAGAGTTTTGCAAGTGTGGGAGTGTGTTTCTTTCAAACTGAGTATCTTTACATCGTTTGCGTATCTTTACTATTCCAATTGTGTATCTTTTCATTTCTCGTTTGAGTATCTTTCTGTAAGGCTTCTGATGCGAGTTTCTATTGAATTTGAGAGTTTTGCAAGTGTGGGAGTGTGTTTCTTTCAAACTGAGTATTTTTACATCGTTTGCGTATCTTTACTATTCCAATTGTGTATCTTTACATCGTTTGCGTATCTTTACTATTCAAATTGTGTATCTTTACATCGTTTGCGTATCTTTACTATTCCAATTGTGTATCTTTACATCGTTTACGTATCTTTACTATTTCAATTATGTATCTTTACATCGTTTGCGTATCTTTACTATTCCAATTGTGTATCTTTACATCCTTTGCGTATCTTTACTATTCCAATTGAGTATCTTTTCATTTCTCGTTTGAGTATCTTTTTGTAAGGCTTTCTGATGCGAGTTTCTATTGAATTTGAGAGTTTTGCAAGTGTGGGAGTGTGTTTCTTTCAAACTGAGTATGTTTACATCGTTTGCGTATCTTTACTATTCCAATTGTGTATCTTTACATCGTTTCTGTATCTTTACTATTCCAATTCTGTATCTTTACTATTCCAATTGTGTATCTTTACATCGTTTGCGTATCTTTACTATTCCAATTGTGTATCTTTTCATTTCTCGTTTGAGTATCTTTCTGTAAGGCTTTCTGATGCGAGTTTCTATTGTATTTGAGAGTTTTGCAAGTGTGGGAGTGTGTTTCTTTCAAACTGAGTATCTTTACATCGTTTGCGTATCTTTACTATTCCAATTGTGTATCTTTTCATTTCTCGTTTGAGTATCTTTCTGTAAGGCTTCTGATGCGAGTTTCTATTGAATTTGAGAGTTTTGCAAGTGTGGGAGTGTGTTTCTTTCAAACTGAGTATCTTTATATCGTTTGCGTATATTTACTATTCCAATTGTGTATCTTTACATCGTTTGCGTATCTTTACTATTCCAATTGTGTATCTTTTCATTTCTCGTTTGAGTATCTTTCTGTAAGGCTTCTGATGCGAGTTTCTATTGAATTTGAGAGTTTTGCAAGTGTGGGAGTGTGTTTCTTTCAAACTGAGTATCTTTACATCGTTTGCGTATCTTTACTATTCCAATTGTGTATCTTTACATCGTTTCCGTATCTTTACTTTTTCAATTGTGTATCTTTACATCGTTTGCGTATCTTTACTATTCCAATTGTGTATCTTTGCATCGTTTACGTATCTTTACTATTTCAATTATGTATCTTTACATCGTTTGCGTATCTTTACTATTCCAATTGTGTATCTTTACATCCTTTGCGTATCTTTACTATTCCAATTGAGTATCTTTTCATTTCTCGTTTGAGTATCTTTCTGTAAGGCTTTCTGATGCGAGTTTCTATTGAATTTGAGAGTTTTGCAAGTGTGGGAGTGTGTTTCTTTCAAACTGAGTATGTTTACATCGTTTGCGTATCTTTACTATTCCAATTGTGTATCTTTACATCGTTTCTGTATCTTTACTATTCCAATTCTGTATCTTTACTATACCAATTGTGTATCTTTACATCGTTTGCGTATCTTTACTATTCCAATTGTGTATCTTTTCATTTCTCGTTTGAGTATCTTTCTGTAAGGCTTTCTGATGCGAGTTTCTATTGTATTTGAGAGTTTTGCAAGTGTGGGAGTGTGTTTCTTTCATACTGAGTATCTTTACATCGTTTGCGTATCTTTACTATTCCAATTGTGTATCTTTAAATCGTTTGCGTATCTTTACTATCCCAATTCAGTATCTTTTCATTTCTCGTTTGAGTATCTTTCTGTAAGGCTTTCTGATGCGAGTTTCTATTGAATTTGAGAGTTTTGCAAGTGTGGGAGTGTGTTTCTTTCAAACTGAGTATCTTTACATCGTTTGCGTATCTTTACTATTCCAATTGTGTATCTTTACATCGTTTCCGTATCTTTACTATTCCAATTGTGTATCTTTACATCGTTTGCGTATCTTTACTATTCCAATTGTGTATCTTTACATCGTTTGCGTATCTTTACTATTCCAATTCAGTATCTTTTCATTTCACGTTTGAGTATCTTTCTGTAAGGCTTTCTGATGCGAGTTTCTATTGAATTTCAGAGTTTTGCAAGTGTGGGAGTGTGTTTCTTTCAAACTGAGTATCTTTACATCGTTTGCGTATGTTTACTATTCCAATTGTGTATCTTTTCATCGTTTGCGTATCTTTACTATTCCAATTGTGTATCTTTTCTTTTCTCATTTGAGTATCTTTCTGTAAGGCTTCTGATGCGAGTTTCTATTGTATTTGAGAGTTTTGCAAGTGTGGGAGTGTGTTTCTTTCAAACTGAGTATCTTTACATCGTTTGCGTATCTTTACTATTCCAATTGTGTATCTTTACATCGTTTGCGTATCTTTACTATTCCAAATGTGTATCTTTTCATTTCTCGTTTGAGTATCTTTCTGTAAGGCTTTCTGATGCGAGTTTCTATTGAATTTGAGAGTTTTGCAAGTGTGGCAGTGTGTTTCTTTCAAACTGAGTATCTTTACATCGTTTGCGTATCTTTACTATTCCAATTGTGTATCTTTACATCGTTTCCGTATCTTTACTATTCCAATTGTGTATCTTTTCATTTCTCGTTTGAGTATCTTTCTGTAAGGCTTCTGATGCGAGTTTCTATTGAATTTGAGAGTTTTGCAAGTGTGGGAGTGTGTTTCTTTCAAACTGAGTATCTTTACATCGTTTGCGTATCTTTACTATTCCAATTGTGTATCTTTACATCGTTTCCGTATCTTTACTTTTTCAATTGTGTATCTTTACATCGTTTGCGTATCTTTACTATTCCAATTGTGTATCTTTACATCGTTTACGTATCTTTACTATTTCAATTATGTATCTTTACATCGTTTGCGTATCTTTACTATTCCAATTGTGTATCTTTACATCCTTTGCGTATCTTTACTATTCCAATTAAGTATCTTTTCATTTCTCGTTTGAGTATCTTTCTGTAAGGCTTTCTGATGCGAGTTTCTATTGAATTTGAGAGTTTTGCAAGTGTGGGAGTGTGTTTCTTTCAAACTGAGTATGTTTACATCGTTTGCGTATCTTTACTATTCCAATTGTGTATCTTTACATCGTTTCTGTATCTTTACTATTCCAATTCTGTATCTTTACTATTCCAATTGTGTATCTTTACATCGTTTGCGTATCTTTACTATTCCAATTGTGTATCTTTTCATTTCTCGTTTGAGTATCTTTCTGTAAGGCTTTCTGATGCGAGTTTCTATTGTATTTGAGAGTTTTGCAAGTGTGGGAGTGTGTTTCTTTCAAACTGAGTATCTTTACATCGTTTGCGTATCTTTAATATTCCAATTGTGTATCTTTAAATCGTTTGCGTATCTTTACTATTCCAATTCAGTATCTTTTCATTTCTCGTTTGAGTATCTTTCTGTAAGGCTTTCTGATGCGAGTTTCTATTGAATTTCAGAGTTTTGCAAGTGTGGGAGTGTGTTTCTTTCAAACTGAGTATCTTAACATCGTTTGCGTATCTTTACTATTCCAATTGTGTATCTTTACATCGTTTGCGTATCTTTACTATTCCAATTGTGTATCTTTTCATTTCTCGTTTGAGTATCTTTCTGTAAGGCTTGTGATGCGAGTTTCTATTGTATTTGAGAGTTTTGCAAGTGTGGGAGTGTGTTTCTTTCAAACTGAGTATCTTTACATCGTTTGCGTATCTTTACTATTCCAATTGTGTATCTTTAAATCGTTTGCGTATCTTTTCTATTCCAATTCAGTATCTTTTCATTTCTCGTTTGTGTATCTTTCTGTAAGGCTTTCTGATGCGAGTTTCTATTGAATTTGAGAGTTTTGCAAGTGTGGAATGTGTTTCTTTCAAACTGAGTATCTTTACATCGTTTGCGTATCTTTACTATTCCAATTGTGTATCTTTACATCGTTTGCGTATCTTTACTATTCCAATTGTGTATCTTTTCATTTCTCGTTTGAGTATCTTTCTGTAAGGCTTCTGATGCGAGTTTCTATTGAATTTGAGAGTTTTGCAAGTGTGGGAGTGTGTTTCTTTCAAACTGAGTATCTTTACATCGTTTGCGTATCTTTACTATTCCAATTGTGTATCTTTACATCGTTTGCGTATCTTTACTATTCCAATTGTGTATCTTTTCATTTCTCGTTTGAGTATCTTTTTGTAAGTCTTCTGATGCGAGTTTCTATTGAATTTGAGAGTTTTGCAAGTGTGGGAGTGTGTTTCTTTCAAACTGAGTATCTTTACATCGTTTGCGTATCTTTACTATTCCAATTGTGTATCTTTACATCGTTTGCGTATCTTTACTATTCCAATTGTGTATCTTTTCATTTCTCGTTTGAGTATCTTTCTGTAAGTCTTCTGATGCGAGTTTCTATTGAATTTGAGAGTTTTGCAAGTGTGGGAGTGTGTTTCTTTCAAACTGAGTATCTTTACATCGTTTGCGTATCTTTACTATTCCAATTGTGTATCTTTACATCGTTTGCGTATCTTTACTATTCCAATTGTGTATCTTTTCATTTCTCGTTTGAGTATCTTTCTGTAAGGCTTCTGATGCGAGTTTCTATTGAATTTGAGAGTTTTGCAAGTGTGGGAGTGTGTTTCTTTCAAACTGAGTATCTTTACATCGTTTGCGTATGTTTACTATTCCAATTGTGTATCTTTACATCGTTTGCGTATCTTTACTATTCCAATTGTGTATCTTTTCATTTCTCGTTTGAGTATCTTTTTGTAAGTCTTCTGATGCGAGTTTCTGTTGAATTTGAGAGTTTTGCAAGTGTGGGAGTGTGTTTCTTTCAAACTGAGTATCTTTACATCGTTTGCGTATCTTTACTATTCCAATTGTGTATCTTTACATCGTTTGCGTATCTTTACTATTCCAATTCAGTATCTTTTCATTTCTCGTTTGAGTATCTTTCTGTAAGGCTTTCTGATGCGAGTTTCTATTGAATTTCAGAGTTTTGCAAGTGTGGGAGTGTGTTTCTTTCAAACTGAGTTTCTTTACATCGTTTGCGTATGTTTACTATTCCAATTGTGTATCTTTTCATTTCTCGTTTGAGTATCTTTCTGTAAGTCTTCTGATGCGAGTTTCTATTGAATTTGAGAGTTTTGCAAGTGTGGGAGTGTGTTTCTTTCAAACTGAGTATCTTTACATCGTTTGCGTATCTTTACTATTCCAATTGTGTATCTTTACATCGTTTGCGTATCTTTACTATTCCAATTGTGTATCTTTACATCGTTTGCGTATCTTTACTATTCCAATTGTGTATCTTTACATCGTTTGCGTATCTTTACTATTCCAATTGTGTATCTTTACATCGTTTGCGTATCTTTACTATTCCAATTGTGTATCTTTTCATTTCTCGTTTGAGTATCTTTCTGTAAGTCTTCTGATGCGAGTTTCTATTGAATTTGAGAGTTTTGCAAGTGTGGGAGTGTGTTTCTTTCAAACTGAGTATCTTTACATCGTTTGCGTATCTTTACTATTCCAATTGTGTATCTTTACATCGTTTGCGTATCTTTACTATTCCAATTGTGTATCTTTTCATTTCTCGTTTGAGTATCTTTCTGTAAGGCTTCTGATGCGAGTTTCTATTGAATTTGAGAGTTTTGCAAGTGTGGGAGTGTGTTTCTTTCAAACTGAGTATCTTTACATCGTTTGCGTATCTTTACTATTCCAATTGTGTATCTTTACATCGTTTGCGTATCTTTACTATTCCAATTGTGTATCTTTTCATTTCTCGTTTGAGTATCTTTCTGTAAGTCTTCTGATGCGAGTTTCTATTGAATTTGAGAGTTTTGCAAGTGTGGGAGTGTGTTTCTTTCATACTGAGTATCTTTACATCGTTTGCGTATCTTTACTATTCCAATTGTGTATCTTTAAATCGTTTGCGTATCTTTACTATCCCAATTCAGTATCTTTTCATTTCTCGTTTGAGTATCTTTCTGTAAGGCTTTCTGATGCGAGTTTCTATTGAATTTGAGAGTTTTGCAAGTGTGGGAGTGTGTTTCTTTCAAACTGAGTATCTTTACATCGTTTGCGTATCTTTACTATTCCAATTGTGTATCTTTACATCGTTTGCGTATCTTTACTATTCCAATTGTGTATCTTTTCATTTCTCGTTTGAGTATCTTTCTGTAAGGCTTTCTGATGCGAGTTTCTATTGAATTTGAGAGTTTTGCAAGTGTGGGAGTGTGTTTCTTTCAAACTGAGTTTCTTTACATCGTTTGCGTATGTTTACTATTCCAATTGTGTATCTTTTCATTTCTCGTTTGAGTATCTTTCTGTAAGTCTTCTGATGCGAGTTTCTATTGAATTTGAGAGTTTTGCAAGTGTGGGAGTGTGTTTCTTTCAAACTGAGTATCTTTACATCGTTTGCGTATGTTTACTATTCCAATTGTGTATCTTTTCATTTCTCGTTTGCGTATCTTTACTATTCCAATTGTGTATCTTTTCATTTCTCGTTTGAGTATCTTTCTGTAAGGCTTTCTGATGCGAGTTTCTATTGAATTTGAGAGTTTTGCAACTGTGGGAGTGTTTTTCTTTCAAACTGAGTATCTTTACATCGTTTGCGTATGTTTACTATTCCAATTGTGTATCTTTACATCGTTTGCGTATCTTTACTATTCCAATTGTGTATCTTTTCATTTCTCGCTTGAGTATCTTTCTGTATGGCTTTGTGATGCGAGTTTCTATTGTATTTGAGAGTTTTGCAAGTGTGGGAGTGTGTTTCTTTCAAACTGAGTACCTTTACATCGTTTGCGTATCTTTACTATTCCAAATGTGTATCTTTTCATTTCTCGTTTGAGTATCTTTCTGTAAGGCTTTCTGATGCGAGTTTCTATTGTATTTGAGAGTTTTGCAAGTGTGGGAGTGTGTTTTTTTCAAACTGAGTATCTTTACATCGTTTGCGTATCTTTACTATTCCAATTGTGTATCTTTTCATTTCTCGTTTGAGTATCTTTCTGTAAGGCTTCTGATGCGAGTTTCTATTGAATTTGAGAGTTTTGCAAGTGTGGGAGTGTGTTTCTTTCAAACTGAGTATCTTTACATCGTTTGCGTATATTTACTATTCCAATTGTGTATCTTTACATCGTTTGCGTATCTTTACTATTCCAATTGTGTATCTGATAGGAGCACTTTGTGCGACGTTCTTAACATATTTTTACCTCCATTCGTACTTTACTTAGCCCTTATTATTGTAGTATAGAGTCATTGAGTCGAGTTAGGAGTCTTTAGTGACGTTCGTTCCCTTTTGGTGCTAAAACGGGTGTAAAATGCAGAAATTGTCGAGAATGCTATAGAGTAGTATTCCTTGTCGAACTAGGAAACCTAGTTTGGTTAGGATTTTTATTATTCGATATTTCTGTAACATATGTGATTTATATTTATTATTTCCTTTCCTTATTTTCAGAATTAAATGTGAGATAATGACTTGGAAATTATGGAAAGAAAGAGGAGAAGAAGGAAACAAAAGGAGAAAAAGGAAAGAAGTAATTTAGTTTCTGAATAAGATGAAAAAGAAGAAGTATGCAGCCTTAAAGGAGGGAAGGTTCATCCGGCCATTAAATGGAAAGAATAAGAAAAGAAGGAAACAAAAGAAGAAAAAGGAAGGAGAGAACAAAGAGATAATTCTGAAGAATGCATGTGGCCTAGAAGAAGGGAGAATGCATGTGACCAACAAAGATGATCATCATTCAATCGAGAAGGAAAGAAAAGAAAAAAAAGGAAATACATGGATCAGCCCATTCAAAACCCTAGCAGCCCCTCCTCTCCTCCTTCCTCTATAAAAGGCATGGCCTCCCTCACAATTCATGATCTCCATTCTCTCACAAACAAAGTCGAATTGCTGCCCAAGAACATCCAGAAATTTCAAGCCAAAAACCTTCATCCATCATCACCAAGCCGTGCTAATCTTCCTCCTCCACCAATTCGAATTCATCCTTGCTTCATCCTAGAAGGTTTCTAATGTGTGATTCATCCATGACTTGTAATCTTTCTTTTTATTTTCTGCAAATTTCGAATTCATTGTATGAATCATTGGATGTTATTTTCGGTTTTATATATGAAGAACATAAATTCAGACTTCTTTGGTTTTATGTTTTGATTGTATGAATTCATTGAAATATGTATGTTTGACGTGTTAGATGATTATGGGCAGTAGGTTTCCGAATTGTTTTTAGGTTTTATTTCGATTTGTTCCTTGAACTTGTACATCTAAATCAATGCTTGAGGAAGCCAAGGCCATGGTTCTCCTAAGGTTGCGATTTCATTCACCAAAGTGTTCATTGATTGAATATGCGCTTCGTGTTTCAATTATGGATACTTATATAGGGTTGTGATAGTTCTAGGAATTTGCATGTTTAATCAAGATGAGTGACGCCATGCTTGTGTAACATGTCTCCAATTCGACTTAATGTGCTTATGTGCTACTTTGTTGTTTAACTAGACGCTTCGTTATGTTAAACTATCTTTAGCATATGTTTAGAATTGAACGCTTCGTTGATTCTAAATAATTAAGAAGTCTTAACGATTAGATGAACCGCTTCGGACTCTAATTAGAATTGGAATTGAAATAGACTTAAGAAGAATCGAAAATACTTGCTGCCTATATGTTGTTCTATGCGTGTCATACATGTTTCTTGAGTAGAATTCGTGTTTTGGTTATGTGATGAATGGTTGATCAATTGTATATAAGTAATTTAGGATTTACTTTACGTTGTAGTTTTAGAATCCAAATCAAATCCCCCAATAACATGATAAGTGTTGAGGCCCTTTTGATTCCCCGGACTGAACGATCCCTGCTTATTCTATACTAACGATGATGTTTTTCAGGGTATTTTATAGACGTTCTAAACGAACGATCTATCATTTTGGCGCCGTTGCCGGGGAATTGATTAATTCTCAATGCTTTGAAGTGTTACTATTGTGTTATATTGTGAATTGTATAATTGTATTTTGTTTCTGTGAATAGTAATCGTAAATAGTGCTTCTGTGAACAGTAACTCCGAAAGAAAAAAAAACTTTTATAGAACGAAAATTTTTTATTGTGTATATTAAGTTGTTATTTGTTATATTGTTGTTGTAGTATGCATATAGGATACTTGTTACACTTAGTTATATTTTTAAGGAAGCTAAATGTTTATTTATGCTTAGTTTATTGTAAGTTATAAGGTGAACGGAATAGGTAAAGTCCATTTTGTTAATATTAGCCTTAACCCTCCATTTGTACCTTGCAAAGGTCACTTGGGGTTGAGGGCGGCTTTTATTAACACTTTGCGAGCAGTCTAACACACAAAGTTATTCCGAGCTGAGTAAGGGGTTTGCTATTTTCATTACCCTGGTTCAAGGTTTACAAAATTGAATCTCAGAGGCCCATAGACTGACATACATCTCGGTGATGGAGTCGATTGGGAAAGCATCCTTTCGAGGTTGTGGCCCCCGTGGTGTCCAACAAATGAGTCCTGCCTTGTGACTATCTCTGATTCTAGCTATCAAGCCTTCTGAAACAAAGGAATGAGTTTGTGTCTAGACGACGTACTTAGGCCGCACGTCCACCTCACTTTATAACTTAGAAAATAACTTTGTATAAATAGATGTATATAGTTTCAAAAGAAAATGATATTCTAATTTTTAAGGTATATCGGATAAAGCAAGACCCTTACCTTGGGCTGTTTCAGTCCATTGCACAGTTAGCTCCTCTGCTCCACGTACCTTAAAAGTTAGGATTGTGTGTGAATAAAATCAATTAGACTTAGTGATACTCTTACATTTGTAGATTTCGAATAAATAAATAAAAAAATTCTTTAAGTTTAACTATATTTGTATTCAATTGCTAACATTTCTTTTATTTCATTTTATACTTAATCACTAACATTTTGTGTGTCTTTGTATACCTTAGTTGCCAGATAGTGGTTTTAAGAAAGAGTTGGAGAATTCTATTGTTAACAGTTGATTGAAACTCTCAATGACTTGGGAAGGACGACAAGTGTTGCAAGAAGCGGAGTTCCACCACACTCTAACTTTTGATTTTTGATTTGCATTTAATTTAACTCATACTAACTTTAACTTAATCATTAACTTATTCTTTGAGTTCCCATCTTCACTCTTCTAACGTTCTTTTTCGTGATGCAATACAGTGTAAGAGTGGAGTGAACATGCATTGAGTTTTGATTGTCAAAGTGGCACAAATTTGGAGGTGTACAACTCCAAGTGGCGTCGCCTACAACTTAAAAAGAAGTGAAGAGTCTAGGCTAAAGGACTATAAACATTAAGCGCTGCATGGGAGGCAACCCATTTCAACCGTACCTGTGGAGGAGTCGTCTACGGGAGTTTGCATTTTCTTATCCCTTCACTCTTATGGTTGAATTGTATATGTGTTGATGTGTGATCTTAGCCTATACTTATGAATTACATTCTAATTATTGAGCTTACATTGAGGACAATGTAATTTTCTAAGTGTGGGGTAGGGTTGCATGATCATTGTTTGCTGATTTTTGCTTTGATTTCATGATATAAACGAAAAAAGAAAAAAAAAGAAAAAAAAAACAAATCGAAAAAAAATGTGTTGTTTTGAGTCTTAGGATGCCCCTAAAGTCTAGGATGATTATGTCTCTAAATGCATAGATGATGGTTTTGCATTTCATAAGAATTGAATTGTAAGTTTCATTGATAATGTGGATTTGGTATGAACATGTGAGAGTTGATTGAATGTAATATGACATACATGTTTGGTTAGTTTAAGTCCATAACAACCTGTGAGTTTTTGAGCCTATATATGCTTTCTTCTTGAGTGATAATATGAAATTTCGTGGTTGTTTTATGAACCTCATTATTCTTTCCATTTTCAATGACTATGTGCCATAGCTTTTAATGGACTCTAGAATTTACTAGAACTCATCTTTTGTGATTGTTGAAACTTTTAAGTCATAAAATGCTCTGATTTTGAAAGGGATTTATGGATCATTTCTAGGATTACCACCACTTTAGCCAAACAGCCATGTATCCCTATATGTGCCCTGCTTGGGACCCCTTAGTTGAACCCCATTTGAGCCTACATTGAGCCTTTTCTTCATCACCTATGTTATCTCCATGCTTAGTATAGTTACCTCTACCTTGTCTTATAGACTTGGCAGAACTATTTTTGAGATGATGTTGTGATGATGCATGAAATAAGTGTGGGGTGGAAGACATGAGAAAAGAAAATATGAACAAGCTTTTAAGCAAATGCCGAAAAAGAAAAGAAAGAAAAAAATTACATTCAAATGATGAATGAAAAAAAAATGATGAGATCGGCAATACAAGGAAAGAAAGGAAAATATGTTGTCTTGCATGTGTGATTTGGAGTTGAGTTGTAATTGAAGGTCTAAAAATGTGTATTTGACCTTTGTCCATGTTCACTTTGTGGTAGAAATGATGATTGGGCCCAAGGCCCTTGATGGTGTGTGGTGTTATAAGGATGATGTTTATTCTGCTAAGTCTATATGATTACCTTTGTAATTCCTTGATATTCCATGCCTTTACCTAAGCCTAAACATTCACCTTGTATAATGATCCTAATGATTCTTAAAATGAGCAAATCTTGGTTTGTGGAGATGATCACAACAGTTGAGCATATGGTTTTGGTCCATTTGTGCACTTAGTTGTTAAATGAGGTTTTCCTTTTGTTATTCACAAAGAGCTTTCATTTGATGAAATATGCAAGCTATTTCATGCTTTATTATCCTTTCTCTTGCATATACTTGTGTGTGAATCATAACCATGAATCTGAGTGAAAAGAAGAGAGTATGCCTTGTGAGGAGGATTGGATTAACTAAACATGTTATGTGCTTATTGTCTCATTTCTTACTTATTCATACCATGAAACATGTTTATGAAACTTGGAATTTATGTGCTTACATGCAAATGCTTAAACTTGAAAGCTATGTGTTTTGAGATTCTGAGGCAATCATTTAGGGGCAATAGAGTTTTGTGTTGTTTTGTTTTGTTTTGCTAAGGGACTAGCAAAAGCCAAGTGTGGGGTAGTTGATAGGAGCACTTTGTGCGACGTTCTTAACATATTTTTACCTCCATTCGTACTTTACTTAGCCCTTATTATTGTAGTATAGAGTCATTGAGTCGAGTTAGGAGTCTTTAGTGACGTTCGTTCCCTTTTGGTGCTAAAACGGGTGTAAAATGCAGAAATTGTCGAGAATGCTATAGAGTAGTATTCCTTGTCGAACTAGGAAACCTAGTTTGGTTAGGATTTTTATTATTCGATATTTCTGTAACATATGTGATTTATATTTATTATTTCCTTTCCTTATTTTCAGAATTAAATGTGAGATAATGACTTGGAAATTATGGAAAGAAAGAGGAGAAGAAGGAAACAAAAGGAGAAAAAGGAAAGAAGTAATTTAGTTTCTGAATAAGATGAAAAAGAAGAAGTATGCAGCCTTAAAGGAGGGAAGGTTCATCCGGCCATTAAATGGAAAGAATAAGAAAAGAAGGAAACAAAAGAAGAAAAAGGAAGGAGAGAACAAAGAGATAATTCTGAAGAATGCATGTGGCCTAGAAGAAGGGAGAATGCATGTGACCAACAAAGATGATCATCATTCAATCGAGAAGGAAAGAAAAGAAAAAAAAGGAAATACATGGATCAGCCCATTCAAAACCCTAGCAGCCCCTCCTCTCCTCCTTCCTCTATAAAAGGCATGGCCTCCCTCACAATTCATGATCTCCATTCTCTCACAAACAAAGTCGAATTGCTGCCCAAGAACATCCAGAAATTTCAAGCCAAAAACCTTCATCCATCATCACCAAGCCGTGCTAATCTTCCTCCTCCACCAATTCGAATTCATCCTTGCTTCATCCTAGAAGGTTTCTAATGTGTGATTCATCCATGACTTGTAATCTTTCTTTTTATTTTCTGCAAATTTCGAATTCATTGTATGAATCATTGGATGTTATTTTCGGTTTTATATATGAAGAACATAAATTCAGACTTCTTTGGTTTTATGTTTTGATTGTATGAATTCATTGAAATATGTATGTTTGACGTGTTAGATGATTATGGGCAGTAGGTTTCCGAATTGTTTTTAGGTTTTATTTCGATTTGTTCCTTGAACTTGTACATCTAAATCAATGCTTGAGGAAGCCAAGGCCATGGTTCTCCTAAGGTTGCGATTTCATTCACCAAAGTGTTCATTGATTGAATATGCGCTTCGTGTTTCAATTATGGATACTTATATAGGGTTGTGATAGTTCTAGGAATTTGCATGTTTAATCAAGATGAGTGACGCCATGCTTGTGTAACATGTCTCCAATTCGACTTAATGTGCTTATGTGCTACTTTGTTGTTTAACTAGACGCTTCGTTATGTTGAACTATCTTTAGCATATGTTTAGAATTGAACGCTTCGTTGATTCTAAATAATTAAGAAGTCTTAACGATTAGATGAACCGCTTCGGACTCTAATTAGAATTGGAATTGAAATAGACTTAAGAAGAATCGAAAATACTTGCTGCCTATATGTTGTTCTATGCGTGTCATACATGTTTCTTGAGTAGAATTCGTGTTTTGGTTATGTGATGAATGGTTGATCAATTGTATATAAGTAATTTAGGATTTACTTTACGTTGTAGTTTTAGAATCCAAATCAAATCCCCCAATAACATGATAAGTGTTGAGGCCCTTTTGATTCCCCGGACTGAACGATCCCTGCTTATTCTATACTAACGATGATGTTTTTCAGGGTATTTTATAGACGTTCTAAACGAACGATCTATCAGTATCTTTTCATTTCTCGATTGAGTATCTTTCTGTAAGGCTTGTGATGCGAGTTTCTATTGTATTTGAGAGTTTTGCAAGTGTGGGAGTGTGTTTCTTTCAAACCGAGTATCTTTACATCGTTTGCGTATCTTTACTATTCCAATTGTGTATCTTTAAATCGTTTGCGTATCTTTACTATTCCAATTCAGTATCTTTTCATTTCTCGTTTGAGTATCTTTCTGTAAGGCTTTCTCATGCGAGTTTCTATTGAATTTGAGAGTTTTGCAAGTGTGGGAGTGTGTTTCTTTCAAACTGAGTATCTTTACATCGTTTGCGTATCTTTACTATTCCAATTGTGTATCTTTACATCGTTTGCGTATCTTTACTATTCCAATTGTGTATCTTTTCATTTCTCGTTTGAGTATCTTTCTGTAAGGCTTCTGATGCGAGTTTCTATTGAATTTGAGAGTTTTGCAAGTGTGGGAGTGTGTTTCTTTCAAACTGAGTATCTTTACATCGTTTGCGTATCTTTACTATTCCAATTGTGTATCTTTACATCGTTTGCGTATCTTTACTATTCCAATTGTGTATCTTTACATCGTTTGCGTATCTTTACTATTCCAATTGTGTATCTTTTCATTTCTCGTTTGAGTATCTTTCTGTAAGTCTTCTGATGCGAGTTTCTATTGAATTTGAGAGTTTTGCAAGTGTGGGAGTGTGTTTCTTTCAAACTGAGTATCTTTACATCGTTTGCGTATCTTTACTATTCCAATTGTGTATCTTTACATCGTTTGCGTATCTTTACTATTCCAATTGTGTATCTTTTCATTTCTCGTTTGAGTATCTTTCTGTAAGGCTTCTGATGCGAGTTTCTATTGAATTTGAGAGTTTTGCAAGTGTGGGAGTGTGTTTCTTTCAAACTGAGTATCTTTACATCGTTTGCGTATCTTTACTATTCCAATTGTGTATCTTTACATCGTTTGCGTATCTTTACTATTCCAATTGTGTATCTTTTCATTTCTCGTTTGAGTATCTTTCTGTAAGTCTTCTGATGCGAGTTTCTATTGAATTTGAGAGTTTTGCAAGTGTGGGAGTGTGTTTCTTTCAAACTGAGTATCTTTACATCGTTTGCGTATCTTTACTATTCCAATTGTGTATCTTTACATCGTTTGCGTATCTTTACTATTCCAATTCAGTATCTTTTCATTTCTCGTTTGAGTATCTTTCTGTAAGGCTTTCTGATGCGAGTTTCTATTGAATTTCAGAGTTTTGCAAGTGTGGGAGTGTGTTTCTTTCAAACTGAGTTTCTTTACATCGTTTGCGTATGTTTACTATTCCAATTGTGTATCTTTACATCCTTTCTTTATCTTTACTATTCCAATTATGTATCTTTACATCGTTTGCGTATCTTTACTATTCCAATTGTGTATCTTTACATCCTTTGCGTATCTGTACTATTCCAATTGAGTATCTTTTCATTTCTCGTTTGAGTATCTTTCTGTAAGGCTTTCTGATGCGAGTTTCTATTGAATTTGAGAGTTTTGCAAGTGTGGGAGTGTGTTTCTTTCAAACTGAGTATCTTTACATCGTTTGCGTATCTTTAATATTCCAATTGTGTATCTTTACATCGTTTGCGTATCTTTACTATTCCAATTGTGTATCTTTTCATTTCTCGTTTGAGTATCTTTCTGTAAAGCTTTCTGATGCGAGTTTCTATTGAATTTGAGAGTTTTGCAAGTGTGGGAGTGTGTTTCATTCAAACTGAGTATCTTTACATCGTTTGCGTATCTTTACTATTCCAATTATGTATCTTTACTATCGTTTGCGTATCTTTACTATTCCAATTGTGTATCTTTACATCGTTTGCGTATCTTTACTATTCCAATTGTGTATCTTTTCATTTCTCGTTTGAGTATCTTTCTGTAAGGCTTCTGATGCGAGTTTCTATTGTATTTGAGAGTTTTGCAAGTGTGGGAGTGTGTTTCTTTCAAACTGAGTATCTTTACATCGTTTGCGTATCTTTACTATTCTAATTGTGTATCTTTTCATTTCTCGTTTGAGTATCTTTCTGTAAGACTTTCGGATGCGAGTTTCTTTTGAATTTGAGAGTTTTGCAAGTGTGGGAGTGTGTTTCTTTCAAACTGAGTATCTTTACATCGTTTGCGTATATTTACTATTCCAATTGTGTATCTTTACATCGTTTGCGTATCTTTACTATTCCAATTGTGTATCTTTTCATTTCTCGTTTTTGTATCTTTCTGTAAGACTTTCGGATGCGAGTTTCTTTTGAATTTGAGAGTTTTGCAAGTGTGGGAGTGTGTTTCTTTCAAACTGAGTATCTTTATATCGTTTGCGTATCTTTACTATTCCAATTGTGTATCTTTTCATTTCTCGTTTGAGTATCTTTCTGTAAGGCTTCTGATGCGAGTTTCTATTGTATTTGAGAGTTTTGCAAGTGTGGGAGTGTGTTTCTTTCAAACTGAGTATCTTTACATCGTTTGCGTATCTTTACTATTCCAATTTTGTATCTTTTTATTTCTCGTTTGAGTATCTTTCTGTAAGGCTTTCTGATGCGAGTTTCTATTGAATTTGGGAGTTTTGCAACTGTGGGAGTGTGTTTCTTTCAAACTGAGTATCTTTACATCGTTTGCGTATCTTTACTATTCTAATTGTGTATCTTTACATCGTTTGCGTATCTTTACTATTCCAATTGTGTATCTTTTCATTTCTCGTTTGAGTATCTCTCTGTAAGGCTTCTGATGCGAGTTTGTATTGTATTCGAGACTTTTGCAAGTGTGGGAGTGTGTTTCATTCAAACTGAGTATCTTTACATCGTTTGCGTATCTTTACTATTCCAATTGTGTATCTTTACATCGTTTGCGTATCTTTACTATTCCAATTGTGTATCTTTTCATTTCTCGTTTGAGTATCTTTCTGTAAGGCTTCTGATGCGAGTTTCTATTGTATTTGAGAGTTTTGCAAGTGTGGGAGTGTGTTTCATTCAAATTGAGTATCTTTACACCGTTTGCGTATCTTTACTATTCCAATTGTGTATCTTTACATCGTTTGCGTATCTTTACTATTCCAATTGTGTATCTTTTCATTTCTCGTTTGAGTATCTTTCTGTAAGGCTTCTGATGCGAGTTTCTATTGTATTTGAGAGTTTTGCAAGTGTGGGAGTGTGTTTCATTCAAACTGAGTATCTTTACATCGTTTGCGTATCGTTATAATTCCAATTGTGTATCTTTACATCGTTTGCGTATCTTTACTATTCCAATTGTGTATCTTTTCATTTCTCGTTTGCGTATCTTTCTGTAAGGCTTCTGATGCGAGTTTCTATTGTATTTGAGAGTTTTCCAAGTGTGGGAGTGTGTTTCTTTCAAACTGAGTATCTTTACATCGTTTGCGTATCTTTACTATTCTAATTGTGTATCTTTTCATTTCTCGTTTGAGTATCTTTCTGTAAGGCTTTCGGATGCGAGTTTCTTTTGAATTTCAGAGTTTTGCAAGTGTGGGAGTGTGTTACTATTCCAATTGTGTATCTTTACATCGTTTGCGTATCTTTACTATTCCAATTGTGTATCTTTTCAATTCTCGTTTGAGTATCTTTCTGTAAGGCTTCTGATGCGAGTTTCTATTGTATTTGAGAGTTTTGCAAGTGTGGGAGTGTGTTTCATTCAAACTGAGTATCTTTACACCGTCTGCGTATCTTTACTATTCCAATTGTGTATCTTTACATCGTTTTCGTATCTTTACTATTCCAATTGTGTATCTTTTTATTTCTCGTTTGAGTATCTTTCTGTAAGGCTTCTGATGCGAGTTTCTATTGTATTTGAGAGTTTTGCAAGTGTGGGAGTGTGTTTCATTCAAATTGAGTATCTTTACACCGTTTGCGTATCTGTACTATTCCAATTGTGTATCTTTACATCGTTTGCGTATCTTTACTATTCCAATTGTGTATCTTTTCATTTCTCGTTTGAGTATCTTTCTGTAAGGCTTCTGATGCGAGTTTCTATTGTATTTGAGAGTTTTGCAAGTGTGGGAGTGTGTTTCATTCAAACTGAGTATCTTTACATCGTTTGCGTATCGTTATAATTCCAATTGTGTATCTTTACATCGTTTGCGTATCTTTACTATTCCAATTGTGTATCTTTTCATTTCTCGTTTGCGTATCTTTCTGTAAGGCTTCTGATGCGAGTTTCTATTGTATTTGAGAGTTTTCCAAGTGTGGGAGTGTGTTTCTTTCAAACTGAGTATCTTTACATCGTTTGCGTATCTTTACTATTCTAATTGTGTATCTTTTCATTTCTCGTTTGAGTATCTTTCTGTAAGGCTTTCGGATGCGAGTTTCTTTTGAATTTCAGAGTTTTGCAAGTGTGGGAGTGTGTTACTATTCCAATTGTGTATCTTTACATCGTTTGCGTATCTTTACTATTCCAATTGTGTATCTTTTCAATTCTCGTTTGAGTATCTTTCTGTAAGGCTTCTGATGCGAGTTTCTATTGTATTTGAGAGTTTTGCAAGTGTGGGAGTGTGTTTCATTCAAACTGAGTATCTTTACACCGTCTGCGTATCTTTACTATTCCAATTGTGTATCTTTACATCGTTTGCGTATCTTTACTATTCCAATTGTGTATCTTTTTATTTCTCGTTTGAGTATCTTTCTGTAAGGCTTCTGATGCGAGTTTCTATTGTATTTGAGAGTTTTGCAAGTGTGGGAGTGTGTTTCATTCAAATTGAGTATCTTTACACCGTTTGCGTATCTGTACTATTCCAATTGTGTATCTTTACATCGTTTGCGTATCTTTACTATTCCAATTGTGTATCTTTTCATTTCTCGTTTGAGTATCTTTCTGTAAGGCTTCTGATGCGAGTTTCTATTGTATTTGAGAGTTTTGCAAGTGTGGGAGTGTGTTTCATTCAAACTGAGTATCTTTACATCGTTTGCGTATCTTTATAATTCCAATTGTGTATCTTTACATCGTTTGCGTATCTTTACTATTCCAATTGTGTATCTTTTCATTTCTCGTTTGAGTATCTTTCTGTAAGGCTTCTGATGCGAGTTTCTATTGTATTTGAGAGTTTTGCAAGTGTGGGAGTGTGTTTCTTTCAAACTGAGTATCTTTACATCGTTTGCGTATC
The DNA here is from genome assembly GCF_933775445.1 of Argentina anserina. Lineage (NCBI taxonomy): Eukaryota > Viridiplantae > Streptophyta > Magnoliopsida > Rosales > Rosaceae > Argentina > Argentina anserina. The sequence goes on along the minus strand of NW_026089527.1, from coordinate 183,633 downwards.
TTTACTATTCCAATTATGTATCTTTACTATCGTTTCCGTATCTTTACTTTTCCAATTGTGTATCTTTACATCGTTTGCGTATCTTTACTATTCCAATTGTGTATCTTTACATGGTTTACGTATCTTTACTATTTCAATTCTGTATCTTTACATCGTTTGCGTATCTTTACTATTCCAATTGTGTATCTTTACATCCTTTGCGTATCTTTACTATTCCAATTGAGTATCTTTTCATTTCTCGTTTGAGTATCTCTCTGTAAGGCTTCTGATGCGAGTTTGTATTGTATTCGAGAGTTTTGCAAGTGTGGGAGTGTGTTTCATTCAAACTGAGTATCTTTACATCGTTTGCGTATCTTTACTATTCCAAATGTGTATCTTTTCATTTCTCGTTTGAGTATCTTTTTGTAAGGCTTCTGATGCGAGTTTCTATTGAATTTGAGAGTTTTGCAAGTGTGGGAGTGTGTTTCTTTCAAACTGAGTATCTTTACATCGTTTGCGTATATTTACTATTCCAATTGTGTATCTTTACATCGTTTGCGTATCTTTACTATTCCAATTGTGTATCTTTTCATTTCTCGTTTGGGTATCTTTCTGTAAGGCTTGTGATGCGAGTTTCTATTGTATTTGAAAGTTTTGCAACTGTGGGAGTGTGTTTCTTTCAAACTGAGTATCTTTACATCGTTTGCGTATCTTTACTATTCCAATTGTGTATCTTTAAATCGTTTGCGTATCTTTACTATTCCAATTCAATATCTTTTCATTTCTCGTTTGAGTATCTTTCTGTAAGGCTTTCTGATGCGAGTTTCTATTGAATTTGAGAGTTTTACAAGTGTGGGAGTGTGTTTCTTTCAAACTGAGTATCTTTACATCGTTTGCGTATCTTTACTATTCCAATTGTGTATCTTTACATCGTTTGCGTATCTTTACTATTGCAATTGTGTATCTTTTCATTTCTCGTTTGAGTATCTTTCTGTAAGGCTTGTGATGCGAGTTTCTATTGTATTTGAGAGTTTTGCAAGTGTGGGAGTGTGTTTCTTTCAAACTGAGTATCTTTACATCGTTTGCGTATCTTTACTATTCTAATTGTTTATCTTTACATCGTTTGCGTATCTTTCCTATTCCAATTGTGTATCTTTTCATTTCTCGTTTGAGTATCTTTCTGTAAGGCTTCTGATGCGAGTTTCTATTGTATTTGAGAGTTTTCCAAGTGCGGGAGTGTGTTTCTTTCAAACTGAGTATCTTTACATCGTTTGCGTATCTTTACTATTCCAATTGTGTATCTTTTTATTTCTCGTTTGAGTATCTTTCTGTAAGGCTTTCTGATGCGAGTTTCTATTGAATTTGGGAGTTTTGCAACTGTGGGAGTGTGTTTCTTTCAAACTGAGTATCTTTACATCGTTTGCGTATCTTTACATCGTTTGCGTATCTTTACTATTCCAATTGTGTATCTTTACATCGTTTGCGTATCTTTACTATTCCAATTGTGTATCTTTTCATTTCTCGTTTGAGTATCTCTATGTAAGGCTTCTGATGCGAGTTTGTATTGTATTCGAGAGTTTTGCAAGTGTGGGAGTGTGTTTCATTCAAACTGAGTATCTTTACATCGTTTGCGTATCTTTACTATTCGAATTGTGTATCTTTACATCGTTTGCGTATCTTTAGTATTCCAATTGTGTATCTTTTCATTTCTCGTTTGAGTATCTTTCTGCAAGGCTTCTGATGCGAGTTTCTATTCTATTTGAGAGTTTTCCAAGTGTGGGAGTGTGTTTCTTTCAAACTGAGTATCTTTACATCGTTTGCGTATCTTTACTATTCTAATTGTGTATCTTTACACCGTTTGCGTATCTTTACTATTCCAATTGTGTATCTTTACATCGTTTGCGTATCTTTACTATTCCAATTGTGTATCTTTTCATTTCTCGTTTGAGTATCTTTCTGTAAGGCTTATGATGCGAGTTTCTATTGTATTTGAGAGTTTTGCAAGTGTGGGAGTGTGTTTCATTCAAACTGAGTATCTTTACATCGTTTGCGTATCTTTATAATTCCAATTGTGTATCTTTACATCGTTTGCGTATCTTTACTATTCCAATTGTGTATCTTTTCATTTCTCGTTTGAGTATCTTTCTGTAAGGCTTCTGATGCGAGTTTCTATTGTATTTGAGAGTTTTCCAAGTGTGGGAGTGTGTTTCTTTCAAACTGAGTATCTTTACATCGTTTGCGTATCTTTACTATTCTAATTGTGTATCTTTTCATTTCTCGTTTGAGTATCTTTCTGTAAGACTTTCGGATGCGAGTTTCTTTTGAATTTGAGAGTTTTGCAAGTGTGGGAGTGTGTTTCTTTCAAACTGAGTATCTTTACATCGTTTGCGTATATTTACTATTCCAATTGTGTATCTTTACATCGTTTGCGTATCTTTACTATTCCAATTGTGTATCTTTTCATTTCTCGTTTTTGTATCTTTCTGTAAGACTTTCGGATGCGAGTTTCTTTTGAATTTGAGAGTTTTGCAAGTGTGGGAGTGTGTTTCTTTCAAACTGAGTATCTTTATATCGTTTGCGTATCTTTACTATTCCAATTGTGTATCTTTTCATTTCTCGTTTGAGTATCTTTCTGTAAGGCTTCTGATGCGAGTTTCTATTGTATTTGAGAGTTTTGCAAGTGTGGGAGTGTGTTTCTTTCAAACTGAGTATCTTTACATCGTTTGCGTATCTTTACTATTCCAATTTTGTATCTTTTTATTTCTCGTTTGAGTATCTTTCTGTAAGGCTTTCTGATGCGAGTTTCTATTGAATTTGGGAGTTTTGCAACTGTGGGAGTGTGTTTCTTTCAAACTGAGTATCTTTACATCGTTTGCGTATCTTTACTATTCTAATTGTGTATCTTTACATCGTTTGCGTATCTTTACTATTCCAATTGTGTATCTTTTCATTTCTCGTTTGAGTATCTCTCTGTAAGGCTTCTGATGCGAGTTTGTATTGTATTCGAGACTTTTGCAAGTGTGGGAGTGTGTTTCATTCAAACTGAGTATCTTTACATCGTTTGCGTATCTTTACTATTCCAATTGTGTATCTTTACATCGTTTGCGTATCTTTACTATTCCAATTGTGTATCTTTTCATTTCTCGTTTGAGTATCTTTCTGTAAGGCTTCTGATGCGAGTTTCTATTGTATTTGAGAGTTTTGCAAGTGTGGGAGTGTGTTTCATTCAAATTGAGTATCTTTACACCGTTTGCGTATCTTTACTATTCCAATTGTGTATCTTTACATCGTTTGCGTATCTTTACTATTCCAATTGTGTATCTTTTCATTTCTCGTTTGAGTATCTTTCTGTAAGGCTTCTGATGCGAGTTTCTATTGTATTTGAGAGTTTTGCAAGTGTGGGAGTGTGTTTCATTCAAACTGAGTATCTTTACATCGTTTGCGTATCGTTATAATTCCAATTGTGTATCTTTACATCGTTTGCGTATCTTTACTATTCCAATTGTGTATCTTTTCATTTCTCGTTTGCGTATCTTTCTGTAAGGCTTCTGATGCGAGTTTCTATTGTATTTGAGAGTTTTCCAAGTGTGGGAGTGTGTTTCTTTCAAACTGAGTATCTTTACATCGTTTGCGTATCTTTACTATTCTAATTGTGTATCTTTTCATTTCTCGTTTGAGTATCTTTCTGTAAGGCTTTCGGATGCGAGTTTCTTTTGAATTTCAGAGTTTTGCAAGTGTGGGAGTGTGTTACTATTCCAATTGTGTATCTTTACATCGTTTGCGTATCTTTACTATTCCAATTGTGTATCTTTTCAATTCTCGTTTGAGTATCTTTCTGTAAGGCTTCTGATGCGAGTTTCTATTGTATTTGAGAGTTTTGCAAGTGTGGGAGTGTGTTTCATTCAAACTGAGTATCTTTACACCGTCTGCGTATCTTTACTATTCCAATTGTGTATCTTTACATCGTTTTCGTATCTTTACTATTCCAATTGTGTATCTTTTTATTTCTCGTTTGAGTATCTTTCTGTAAGGCTTCTGATGCGAGTTTCTATTGTATTTGAGAGTTTTGCAAGTGTGGGAGTGTGTTTCATTCAAATTGAGTATCTTTACACCGTTTGCGTATCTGTACTATTCCAATTGTGTATCTTTACATCGTTTGCGTATCTTTACTATTCCAATTGTGTATCTTTTCATTTCTCGTTTGAGTATCTTTCTGTAAGGCTTCTGATGCGAGTTTCTATTGTATTTGAGAGTTTTGCAAGTGTGGGAGTGTGTTTCATTCAAACTGAGTATCTTTACATCGTTTGCGTATCTTTATAATTCCAATTGTGTATCTTTACATCGTTTGCGTATCTTTACTATTCCAATTGTGTATCTTTTCATTTCTCGTTTGAGTATCTTTCTGTAAGGCTTCTGATGCGAGTTTCTATTGTATTTGAGAGTTTTGCAAGTGTGGGAGTGTGTTTCATTCAAATTGAGTATCTTTACACCGTTTGCGTATCTTTACTATTCCAATTGTGTATCTTTACATCGTTTGCGTATCTTTACTATTCCAATTGTGTATCTTTTCATTTCTCGTTTGAGTATCTTTCTGTAAGGCTTCTGATGCGAGTTTCTATTGTATTTGAGAGTTTTCCAAGTGTGGGAGTGTGTTTCTTTCAAACTGAGTATCTTTACATCGTTTGCGTATCTTTACTATTCTAATTGTGTATCTTTTCATTTCTCGTTTGAGTATCTTTCTGTAAGACTTTCGGATGCGAGTTTCTTTTGAATTTGGGAGTTTTGCAAGTGTGGGAGTGTGTTTCTTTCAAACTGAGTATCTTTACATCGTTTGCGTATCTTTACTATTCCAATTGTGTATCTTTACATCGTTTGCGTATCTTTACTATTCCAATTGTGTATCTTTTCATTTCTCGTTTGAGTATCTCTCTGTAAGGCTTCTGATGCGAGTTTGTATTGTATTCGAGACTTTTGCAAGTGTGGGAGTGTGTTTCATTCAAACTGAGTATCTTTACATCGTTTGCGTATCTTTACTATTCCAATTGTGTATCTTTACATCGTTTGCGTATCTTTACTATTCCAATTGTGTATCTTTTCATTTCTCGTTTGAGTATCTTTCTGTAAGGCTTCTGATGCGAGTTTCTATTGTATTTGAGAGTTTTGCAAGTGTGGGAGTGTGTTTCATTCAAATTGAGTATCTTTACACCGTTTGCGTATCTTTACTATTCCAATTGTGTATCTTTACATCGTTTGCGTATCTTTACTATTCCAATTGTGTATCTTTTCATTTCTCGTTTGAGTATCTTTCTGTAAGGCTTCTGATGCGAGTTTCTATTGTATTTGAGAGTTTTGCAAGTGTGGGAGTGTGTTTCATTCAAACTGAGTATCTTTACATCGTTTGCGTATCGTTATAATTCCAATTGTGTATCTTTACATCGTTTGCGTATCTTTACTATTCCAATTGTGTATCTTTTCATTTCTCGTTTGCGTATCTTTCTGTAAGGCTTCTGATGCGAGTTTCTATTGTATTTGAGAGTTTTCCAAGTGTGGGAGTGTGTTTCTTTCAAACTGAGTATCTTTACATCGTTTGCGTATCTTTACTATTCTAATTGTGTATCTTTTCATTTCTCGTTTGAGTATCTTTCTGTAAGGCTTTCGGATGCGAGTTTCTTTTGAATTTCAGAGTTTTGCAAGTGTGGGAGTGTGTTACTATTCCAATTGTGTATCTTTACATCGTTTGCGTATCTTTACTATTCCAATTGTGTATCTTTTCAATTCTCGTTTGAGTATCTTTCTGTAAGGCTTCTGATGCGAGTTTCTATTGTATTTGAGAGTTTTGCAAGTGTGGGAGTGTGTTTCATTCAAACTGAGTATCTTTACACCGTCTGCGTATCTTTACTATTCCAATTGTGTATCTTTACATCGTTTTCGTATCTTTACTATTCCAATTGTGTATCTTTTCATTTCTCGTTTGAGTATCTTTCTGTAAGGCTTCTGATGCGAGTTTCTATTGTATTTGAGAGTTTTGCAAGTGTGGGAGTGTGTTTCATTCAAATTGAGTATCTTTACACCGTTTGCGTATCTGTACTATTCCAATTGTGTATCTTTACATCGTTTGCGTATCTTTACTATTCCAATTGTGTATCTTTTCATTTCTCGTTTGAGTATCTTTCTGTAAGGCTTCTGATGCGAGTTTCTATTGTATTTGAGAGTTTTGCAAGTGTGGGAGTGTGTTTCATTCAAACTGAGTATCTTTACATCGTTTGCGTATCGTTATAATTCCAATTGTGTATCTTTACATCGTTTGCGTATCTTTACTATTCCAATTGTGTATCTTTTCATTTCTCGTTTGCGTATCTTTCTGTAAGGCTTCTGATGCGAGTTTCTATTGTATTTGAGAGTTTTCCAAGTGTGGGAGTGTGTTTCTTTCAAACTGAGTATCTTTACATCGTTTGCGTATCTTTACTATTCTAATTGTGTATCTTTTCATTTCTCGTTTGAGTATCTTTCTGTAAGGCTTTCGGATGCGAGTTTCTTTTGAATTTCAGAGTTTTGCAAGTGTGGGAGTGTGTTACTATTCCAATTGTGTATCTTTACATCGTTTGCGTATCTTTACTATTCCAATTGTGTATCTTTTCAATTCTCGTTTGAGTATCTTTCTGTAAGGCTTCTGATGCGAGTTTCTATTGTATTTGAGAGTTTTGCAAGTGTGGGAGTGTGTTTCATTCAAACTGAGTATCTTTACACCGTCTGCGTATCTTTACTATTCCAATTGTGTATCTTTACATCGTTTTCGTATCTTTACTATTCCAATTGTGTATCTTTTTATTTCTCGTTTGAGTATCTTTCTGTAAGGCTTCTGATGCGAGTTTCTATTGTATTTGAGAGTTTTGCAAGTGTGGGAGTGTGTTTCATTCAAATTGAGTATCTTTACACCGTTTGCGTATCTGTACTATTCCAATTGTGTATCTTTACATCGTTTGCGTATCTTTACTATTCCAATTGTGTATCTTTTCATTTCTCGTTTGAGTATCTTTCTGTAAGGCTTCTGATGCGAGTTTCTATTGTATTTGAGAGTTTTCCAAGTGCGGGAGTGTGTTTCTTTCAAACTGAGTATCTTTACATCGTTTGCGTATCTTTACTATTCCAATTGTGTATCTTTTTATTTCTCGTTTGAGTATCTTTCTGTAAGGCTTTCTGATGCGAGTTTCTATTGAATTTGGGAGTTTTGCAACTGTGGGAGTGTGTCTTTCAAACTGAGTATCTTTACATCGTTTGCGTATCTTTACTATTCCAATTGTGTATCTTTACATCGTTTGCGTATCTTTACTATTCCAATTGTGTATCTTTTCATTTCTCGTTTGAGTATCTTTCTGTAAGGCTTCTGATGCGAGTTTCTATTGTATTTGAGAGTTTTGCAAGTGTGGGAGTGTGTTTCATTCAAATTGAGTATCTTTACACCGTTTGCGTATCTTTACTATTCCAATTGTGTATCTTTACATCGTTTGCGTATCTTTACTATTCCAATTGTGTATCTTTTCATTTCTCGTTTGAGTATCTTTCTGTAAGGCTTCTGATGCGAGTTTCTATTGTATTTGAGAGTTTTGCAAGTGTGGGAGTGTGTTTCATTCAAACTGAGTATCTTTACATCGTTTGCGTATCGTTATAATTCCAATTGTGTATCTTTACATCGTTTGCGTATCTTTACTATTCCAATTGTGTATCTTTTCATTTCTCGTTTGCGTATCTTTCTGTAAGGCTTCTGATGCGAGTTTCTATTGTATTTGAGAGTTTTCCAAGTGTGGGAGTGTGTTTCTTTCAAACTGAGTATCTTTACATCGTTTGCGTATCTTTACTATTCTAATTGTGTATCTTTTCATTTCTCGTTTGAGTATCTTTCTGTAAGGCTTTCGGATGCGAGTTTCTTTTGAATTTCAGAGTTTTGCAAGTGTGGGAGTGTGTTACTATTCCAATTGTGTATCTTTACATCGTTTGCGTATCTTTACTATTCCAATTGTGTATCTTTTCAATTCTCGTTTGAGTATCTTTCTGTAAGGCTTCTGATGCGAGTTTCTATTGTATTTGAGAGTTTTGCAAGTGTGGGAGTGTGTTTCATTCAAACTGAGTATCTTTACACCGTCTGCGTATCTTTACTATTCCAATTGTGTATCTTTACATCGTTTTCGTATCTTTACTATTCCAATTGTGTATCTTTTTATTTCTCGTTTGAGTATCTTTCTGTAAGGCTTCTGATGCGAGTTTCTATTGTATTTGAGAGTTTTGCAAGTGTGGGAGTGTGTTTCTTTCAAATTGAGTATCTTTACATCGTTTGCGTATCTTTACTATTCCAATTGTGTATCTTTTTATTTCTCGTTTGAGTATCTTTCTGTAAGGCTTTCTGATGCGAGTTTCTATTGAATTTGGGAGTTTTGCAAACTGTGGGAGTGTGTTTCTTTCAAACTGAGTATCTTTACATCGTTTGCGTATCTTTACTATTCCAATTGTGTATCTTTTCATTTCTCGTTTGAGTATCTCTCTGTAAGGCTTCTGATGCGAGTTTGTATTGTATTCGAGAGTTTTGCAAGTGTGGGAGTGTGTTTCATTCAAACTGAGTATCTTTACATCGTTTGCGTATCTTTACTATTCCAATTGTGTATCTTTACATCGTTTGCGTATCTTTACTATTCCAATTGTGTATCTTTTCATTTCTCGTTTGAGTATCTTTCTGTAAGGCTTCTGATGCGAGTTTCTATTGTATTTGAGAGTTTTGCAAGTGTGGGAGTGTGTTTCATTCAAATTGAGTATCTTTACACCGTTTGCGTATCTGTACTATTCCAATTGTGTATCTTTACATCGTTTGCGTATCTTTACTATTCCAATTGTGTATCTTTTCATTTCTCGTTTGAGTATCTTTCTGTAAGGCTTCTGATGCGAGTTTCTATTGTATTTGAGAGTTTTGCAAGTGTGGGAGTGTGTTTCATTCAAACTGAGTATCTTTACATCGTTTGCGTATCTTTATAATTCCAATTGTGTATCTTTACATCGTTTGCGTATCTTTACTATTCCAAGTGTGTATCTTTTCATTTCTCGTTTGAGTATCTTTCTGTAAGGCTTCTGATGCGAGTTTCTATTGTATTTGAGAGTTTTCCAAGTGCGGGAGTGTGTTTCTTTCAAACTGAGTATCTTTACATCGTTTGCGTATCTTTACTATTCTAACTGTGTATCTTTTCATTTCTCGTTTGAGTATCTTTCTGTAAGGCTTCTGATGCGAGTTTCTATTGTATTTGAGAGTTTTCCAAGTGTGGGAGTGTGTTTCTTTCAAACTGAGTATCTTTACATCGTTTGCGTATCTTTACTATTCTAATTGTGTATCTTTACATCGTTTCCGTATCTTTCCTATTCCAATTGTGTATCTTTTCATTTCTCGTTTGAGTATCTTTCTGTAAGGCTTCTGATGCGAGTTTCTATTGTATTTGAGAGTTTTCCAAGTGCGGGAGTGTGTTTCTTTCAAACTGAGTATCTTTACATCGTTTGCGTATCTTTACTATTCCAATTATGTATCTTTACATCGTTTGCGTATCTTTACTATTCCAATTGTGTATCTTTTCATTTCTCGTTTGAGTATCTTTCTGTAAGGCTTCTGATGCGAGCTTCTATTGTATTTGAGAGTTTTCCAAGTGTGGGAGTGTGTTTCTTTCAAACTGAGTATCTTTACATCGTTTGCGTATCTTTACTATTCTAATTGTGTATCTTTTCATTTCTCGTTTGAGTATCTTTCTGTAAGGCTTCTGATGCGAGTTTCTATTGTATTTGAGAGTTTTCCAAGTGTGGGAGTGTGTTTCTTTCAAACTGAGTATCTTTACATCGTTTGCGTATCTTTACTATTCTAATTGTTTATCTTTACATCGTTTGCGTATCTTTCCTATTCCAATTGTGTATCTTTTCATTTCTCGTTTGAGTATCTTTCTGTAAGGCTTCTGATGCGAGTTTCTATTGTATTTGAGAGTTTTCCAAGTGCGGGAGTGTGTTTCTTTCAAACTGAGTATCTTTACATCGTTTGCGTATCTTTACTATTCCAATTGTGTATCTTTTTATTTCTCGTTTGAGTATCTTTCTGTAAGGCTTTCTGATGCGAGTTTCTATTGAATTTGGGAGTTTTGCAACTGTGGGAGTGTGTTTCTTTCAAACTGAGTATCTTTACATCGTTTGCGTATCTTTACTATTCCAATTGTGTATCTTTACATCGTTTGCGTATCTTTACTATTCCAATTGTGTATCTTTTCATTTCTCGTTTGAGTATCTCTCTGTAAGGCTTCTGATGCGAGTTTGTATTGTATTCGAGAGTTTTGCAAGTGTGGGAGTGTGTTTCATTCAAACTGAGTATCTTTTCATCGTTTGCGTATCTTTACTATTCCAATTGTGTATCTTTACATCGTTTGCGTATCTTTAGTATTCCAATTGTGTATCTTTTCATTTCTCGTTTGAGTATCTTTCTGCAAGGCTTCTGATGCGAGTTTCTATTGTATTTGAGAGTTTTGCAACTGTGGGAGTGTGTTTCATTCAAATTGAGTATCTTTACACCGTTTGCGTATCTTTACTATTCCAATTGTGTATCTTTACATCGTTTGCGTATCTTTACTATTCCAATTGTGTATCTTTTCATTTCTCGTTTGAGTATCTTTCTGTAAGGCTTCTGATGCGAGTTTCTATTGTATTTGAGAGTTTTGCAAGTGTGGGAGTGTGTTTCATTCAAACTGAGTATCTTTACATCGTTTGCGTATCTTTATAATTCCAATTGTGTATCTTTACATCGTTTGCGTATCTTTACTATTCCAATTGTGTATCTTTTCATTTCTCGTTTGAGTATCTTTCTGTAAGGCTTCTGATGCGAGTTTCTATTGTATTTGAGAGTTTTCCAAGTGTGGGAGTGTGTTTCTTTCAAACTGAGTATCTTTACATCGTTTGCGTATCTTTACTATTCTAATTGTGTATCTTTTCATTTCTCGTTTGAGTATCTTTCTGTATGACTTTCGGATGCGAGTTTCTTTTGAATTTGAGAGTTTTGCAAGTGTGGGAGTGTGTTTCTTTCAAACTGAGTATCTTTACATCGTTTGCCTATCTTTACTATTCCAATTGTGTATCTTTACATCGTTTGCGTATCTTTACTATTCCAATTGTGTATCTTTTCATTTCTCGTTTGAGTATCTTTCTGTAAGGCTTCTGATGCGAGTTTCTATTGTATTTGAGAGTTTTGCAAGTGTGGGAGTGTGTTTCATTCAAATTGAGTATCTTTACACCGTTTGCGTATCTTTACTATTCCAATTGTGTATCTTTACATCGTTTGCGTATCTTTACTATTCCAATTGTGTATCTTTTCATTTCTCGTTTGAGTATCTTTCTGTAAGGCTTCTGATGCGAGTTTCTATTGTATTTGAGAGTTTTGCAAGTGTGGGAGTGTGTTTCATTCAAACTGAGTATCTTTACATCGTTTGCGTATCTTTATAATTCCAATTGTGTATCTTTACATCGTTTGCGTATCTTTACTATTCCAATTGTGTATCTTTTCATTTCTCGTTTGAGTATCTTTCTGTAAGGCTTCTGATGCGAGTTTCTATTGTATTTGAGAGTTTTCCAAGTGTGGGAGTGTGTTTCTTTCAAACTGAGTATCTTTACATCGTTTGCGTATCTTTACTATTCTAATTGTGTATCTTTACATCGTTTGCGTATCTTTCCTATTCCAATTGTGTATCTTTTCATTTCTCGTTTGAGTATCTTTCTGTAAGGCTTCTGATGCGAGTTTCTATTGTATTTGAGAGATTTCCAAGGGCGGGAGTGTGTTTCTTTCAAACTGAGTATCTTTACATCGTTTGCGTATCTTTACTATTCCAATTGTGTATCTTTTCATTTCTCGTTTGAGTATCTCTCTGTAAGGCTTCTGATGCGAGTTTGTATTGTATTCGAGAGTTTTGCAATTGTGGGAGTGTGTTTCATTCAAACTGAGTATCTTTACATCGTTTGCGTATCTTTACTATTCCAATTGTGTATCTTTACATCGTTTGCGTATCTTTACTATTCCAATTGTGTATCTTTTCATTTCTCGTTTGAGTATCTTTCTGTAAGGCTTTCGGATGCGAGTTTCTATTGTATTTGAGAGTTTTCTAAGTGTGGGAGTGTGTTTCTTTCAAACTAAGTATCTTTACATCGTTTGCGTATCTTTACTATTCCAATTGTGTATCTTTACATCGTTTGCGTATCTTTACTATTCCAATTGTGTATCTTTTCATTTCTCGTTTGAGTATCTTTCTGTAAGGCTTCTGATGCGAGTTTCTATTGTATTTGAGAGTTTTGCAAGTGTGGGAGTGTGTTTCATTCAAATTGAGTATCTTTACACAGTTTGCGTATCTTTACTATTCCAATTGTGTATCTTTACATCGTTTGCGTATCTTTACTATTCCAATTGTGTATCTTTTCATTTCTCGTTTAAGTATCTTTCTGTAAGGCTTCTGATGCGAGTTTCTATTGTATTTGAGAGTTTTGCAAGTGTGGGAGTGTGTTTCTTTCAAACTGAGTATCTTTACATCGTTTGCGTATCTTTACTATTCCAATTGTGTATCTTTACATCGTTTGCGTATCTTTACTATTCCAATTGTGTATCTTTTCATTTCTCGTTTGAGTATCTTTCTGTAAGGCTTCTGATGCGAGTTTCTATTGTATTTGAGAGTTTTGCAAGTGTGGGAGTGTGTTTCTTTCAAACTGAGTATCTTTACATCGTTTGCGTATCTTTACTATTCCAATTGTGTATCTTTACATCGTTTGCGTATCTTTACTATTCCAATTGTGTATCTTTTCATTTCTCGTTTGAGTATCTTTCTGTAAGGCTTCTGATGCGAGTTTCTATTGAATTTGAGAGTTTTGCAAGTGTGGGAGTGTGTTTCTTTCAAACTGAGTATCTTTACATCGTTTGCGTATCTTTACTATTCCAATTGTGTATCTTTACATCGTTTGCGTATCTTTCCTATTCCAATTGTGTATCTTTTCATTTCTCGTTTGAGTATCTTTCTATAAGGCTTCTGATGCGAGTTTCTATTGTATTTGAGAGTTTTCCAAGTGCGGGAGTGTGTTTCTTTCAAACTGAGTATCTTTACATCGTTTGCGTATCTTTACTATTCTAATTGTGTATCTTTTCATTTCTCGTTTGAGTATCTTTCTGTAAGGCTTTCGGATGCGAGTTTCTTTTGAATTTGAGAGTTTTGCAAGTGTGGGAGTGTGTTTCATTCAAACTGAGTATCTTTACATCGTTTGCGTATCTTTCCTATTCCAATTGTGTATCTTTACATCGTTTGCGTATCTTTACTATTCCAATTGTGTATCTTTTCATTTCTCGTTTGAGTATCTTTCTGTAAGGCTTCTGATGCGAGTTTCTATTGTATTTGAGAGTTTTCCAAGTGTGGGAGTGGGTTTCTTTCAAACTGAGTATCTTTACATCGTTTGCGTATCTTTACTATTCTAATTGTGTATCTTTACATCGTTTGCGTATCTTTCCTATTCCAATTGTGTATGTTTTCATTTCTCGTTTGAGTATCTTTCTGTAGGCTTCTGATGCGAGTTTCTATTGTATTTGAGAGTTTTCCAAGTGCGGGAGTGTGTTTCTTTCAAACTGAGTATCTTTACATCGTTTGCGTATCTTTACTATTCCAATTGTGTATCTTTACATCGTTTGCGTATCTTTACTATTCCAATTGTGTATCTTTTCATTTCTCGTTTGAGTATCTTTCTGTAAGGCTTCTGATGCGAGTTTCTATTGTATTTGAGAGTTTTCCAAGTGTGGGAGTGTGTTTCTTTCAAACTGAGTATCTTTACATCGTTTGCGTATCTTTACTATTCTAATTGTGTATCTTTTCATTTCTCGTTTGAGTATCTTTCTGTAAGACTTTCGGATGCGAGTTTCTTTTGAATTTGAGAATTTTGCAAGTGTGGGAGTGTGTTTCTTTCAAACTGAGTATCTTTACATCGTTTGCGTATCTTTACTATTCCAATTGTGTATCTTTACATCGTTTGCGTATCTTTACTATTCCAATTGTGTATCTTTTCATTTCTCGTTTGAGTATCTTTCTGTAAGGCTTCTGATGCGAGTTTCTATTGTATTTGAGAGTTTTCCAAGTGTGGGAGTGTGTTTCTTTCAAACTGAGTATCTTTACATCGTTTGCGTATCTTTACTATTCTAATTGTGTATCTTTTCATTTCTCGTTTGAGTATCTTTCTGTAAGACTTTCGGATGCGAATTTCTTTTGAATTTGAGAGTTTTGCAAGTGTGGGAGTGTGTTTCTTTCAAACTGAGTATCTTTACATCGTTTGCGTATCTTTACTATTCTAATTGTGTATATTTTCATTTCTCGTTTGAGTATCTTTCTGTAAGGCTTTCGGATGCGAGTTTCTTTTGAATTTCAGAGTTTTGCAAGTGTGGGAGTGTGTTACTATTCCAATTGTGTAACTTTACATCGTTTGCGTATCTTTACTATTCCAATTGTGTATCTTTACATCGTTTGCGTATCTTTACTATTCCAATTGTGTATCTTTTCATTTCTCGTTTAAGTATTTTTCTGTAAGGCTTCTGATGCGAGTTTCTATTGTATTTGAGAGTTTTGCAAGTGTGGGAGTGTGTTTCATTCAAACTGAGTATCTTTACACCGTTTGCGTATCTTTACTATTCCAATTGTGTATCTTTACATCGTTTGCGTATCTTTACTATTCCAATTGTGTATCTTTTCATTTCTCGTTTGAGTATCTTACTGTAAGGCTTCTGATGCGAGTTTCTATTGTATTTGAGAGTTTTCCAAGTGTGTGAGTGTGTTTCATTCAAACTGAGTAACTTTACATCGTTTGCGTATCTTTACTATTCTAATTGTGTATCTTTTCATTTCTCGTTTGAGTATCTTTCTGTAAGGCTTTCGGATGCGAGTTTCTTTTGAATTTGAAAGTTTTGCAAGTGTGGGAGTGTGTTTCTTTCAAACTGGGTGTCTTTACATCGTTTGCGTATCTTTACTATTCCAATTGTGTATCTTTACATCGTTTGCGTATCTTTACTATTCCAATTGTGTATCTTTTCATTTCTCGTTTGAGTATCTATCTGTAAGGCTTCTGATGCGAGTTTCTATTGTATTTGAGAGTTTTGCAAGTGTGGGAGTGTGTTTCTTTCAAACTGAGTATCTTTACATCGTTTGCGTATCTTTACTATTCCAATTGTGTATCTTTACATCGTTTGCGTATCTTTCCTATTCCAATTGTGTATCTTTTCATTTCTCGTTTGAGTATCTTTCTGTAAGGATTCTGATGCGAGTTTCTATTGTATTTGAGAGTTTTCCAAGTGCGGGAGTGTGTTTCTTTCAAACTGAGTATCTTTACATCGTTTGCGTATCTTTACTATTCTAATTGTGTATCTTTTCATTTCTCGTTTGAGTATCTTTCTGTAAGGCTTTCGGATGCGAGTTTCTTTTGAATTTGAGAGTTTTGCAAGTGTGGGAGTGTGTTTCATTCAAACTAAGTATCTTTACATCGTTTGCGTATCTTTCCTATTCCAATTGTGTATCTTTACATCGTTTGCGTATCTTTACTATTCCAATTGTGTATCTTTTCATTTCTCGTTTGAGTATCTTTCTGTAAGGCTTCTGATGCGAGTTTCTATTGTATTTGAGAGTTTTCCAAGTGTGGGAGTGTGTTTCTTTCAAACTGAGTATCTTTACGTCGTTTGCGTATCTTTACTATTCCAATTGTGTATCTTTACATCGTTTGCGTATCTTTACTATTCCAATTGTGTATCTTTTCATTTCTCGTTTGAGTATCTTTCTGTAAGGCTTCTGATGCGAGTTTCTATTGTATTTGAGAGTTTTGCAAGTGTGGGAGTGTGTTTCTTTCAAACTGAGTATCTTTACATCGTTTGCGTATCTTTACTATTCCAATTATGTATCTTTACTATCGTTTCCGTATCTTTACTTTTCCAATTGTGTATCTTTACATCGTTTGCGTATCTTTACTATTCCAATTGTGTATCTTTTCATTTCTCGTTTGAGTATCTTTCTGTAAGGCTTCTGATGCGAGTTTCTATTGTGTTTGAGAGTTTTGCAAGTGTGGGAGTGTGTTTCATTCAAACTGAGTATCTTTACACCGTTTGCGTATCTTTACTATTCCAATTGTGTATCTTTACATCGTTTTCGTATCTTTACTATTCCAATTGTGTATCTTTTCATTTCTCGTTTGAGTATCTTTCTGTAAGGCTTCTGATGCGAGTTTCTATTGTATTTGAGAGTTTTGCAAGTGTGGGAGTGTGTTTCTTTCAAACTGAGTATCTTTACATCGTTTGCGTATCTTTACTATTCCAATTGTGTATCTTTTTATTTCTCGTTTGAGTATCTTTCTGTAAGGCTTTCTGATGCGAGTTTCTATTGAATTTGGGAGTTTTGCAACTGTGGGAGTGTGTTTCTTTCAAACTGAGTATCTTTACATCGTTTGCGTATCTTTACTATTCCAATTGTGTATCTTTACTTCGTTTGCGTATCTTTACTATTCCAATTGTGTATCTTTTCATTTCTCATTTGAGTATCTCTCTGTAAGGCTTCTGATGCGAGTTTCTATTGTATTTGAGAGTTTTGCAAGTGTGGGAGTGTGTTTCATTCAAACTGAGTATCTTTACATCGTTTGCGTATCTTTACTATTCCAATTGTGTATCTTTACATCGTTTGCGTATCTTTACTATTCAAATTGTGTATCTTTTCATTTCTCGTTTGAGTATCTTTCTGTAAGGCTTCTGATGCGAGTTTCTATTGTATTTGAGAGTTTTCCAAGTGTGGGAGTGTGTTTCTTTCAAACTGAGTATCTTTACATCGTTTGCGTATCTTTACTATTCTAATTGTGTATCTTTTCATTTCTCGTTTGAGTATCTTTCTGTAAGGCTTTCGGATGCGAGTTTCTTTTGAATTTCAGAGTTTTGCAAGTGTGGGAGTGTGTTACTATTCCAATTGTGTATCTTTACATCGTTTGCGTATCTTTACTATTCCAATTGTGTATCTTTTCATTTCTCGTTTAAGTATCTTTCTGTAAGGCTTCTGATGCGAGTTTCTATTATATTTGAGAGTTTTGCAAGTGTGGGAGTGTGTTTCATTCAAACTGAGTATCTTTACACCGTTTGCGTATCTTTACTATTCCAATTGTGTATCTTTACATCGTTTGCGTATCTTTACTATTCCAATTGTGTATATTTTCATTTCTCGTTTGAGTATCTTACTGTAAGGCTTCTGATGCGAGTTTCTATTGTATTTGAGAGTTTTCCAAGTGTGGGAGTGTGTTTCTTTCAAACTGAGTATCTTTACATCGTTTGCGTATCTTTACTATTCCAATTGTGTATCTTTACATCGTTTGCGTATCTTTACTATTCCAATTGTGTATCTTTTCATTTCTCGTTTGAGTATCTTTCTGTAAGGCTTCTGATGCGAGTTTCTATTGTATTTGAGAGTTTTGCAAGTGTGGGAGTGTGTTTCTTTCAAACTGAGTATCTTTACATCGTTTGCGTATCTTTACTATTCCAATTGTGTATCTTTACATCGTTTGCGTATCTTTACTATTCCAATTGTGTATCTTTTCATTTCTCGTTTGAGTATCTTTCTGTAAGGCTTCTGATGCGAGTTTCTATTGAATTTGAGAGTTTTGCAAGTGTGGGAGTGTGTTTCTTTCAAACTGAGTATCTTTACATCGTTTGCGTATCTTTACTATTCCAATTGTGTATCTTTACATCGTTTGCGTATCTTTCCTATTCCAATTGTGTATCTTTTCATTTCTCGTTTGAGTATCTTTCTATAAGGCTTCTGATGCGAGTTTCTATTGTATTTGAGAGTTTTCCAAGTGCGGGAGTGTGTTTCTTTCAAACTGAGTATCTTTACATCGTTTGCGTATCTTTACTATTCTAATTGTGTATCTTTTCATTTCTCGTTTGAGTATCTTTCTGTAAGGCTTTCGGATGCGAGTTTCTTTTGAATTTGAGAGTTTTGCAAGTGTGGGAGTGTGTTTCATTCAAACTGAGTATCTTTACATCGTTTGCGTATCTTTCCTATTCCAATTGTGTATCTTTACATCGTTTGCGTATCTTTACTATTCCAATTGTGTATCTTTTCATTTCTCGTTTGAGTATCTTTCTGTAAGGCTTCTGATGCGAGTTTCTATTGTATTTGAGAGTTTTCCAAGTGTGGGAGTGGGTTTCTTTCAAACTGAGTATCTTTACATCGTTTGCGTATCTTTACTATTCTAATTGTGTATCTTTACATCGTTTGCGTATCTTTCCTATTCCAATTGTGTATGTTTTCATTTCTCGTTTGAGTATCTTTCTGTAGGCTTCTGATGCGAGTTTCTATTGTATTTGAGAGTTTTCCAAGTGCGGGAGTGTGTTTCTTTCAAACTGAGTATCTTTACATCGTTTGCGTATCTTTACTATTCCAATTGTGTATCTTTACATCGTTTGCGTATCTTTACTATTCCAATTGTGTATCTTTTCATTTCTCGTTTGAGTATCTTTCTGTAAGGCTTCTGATGCGAGTTTCTATTGTATTTGAGAGTTTTCCAAGTGTGGGAGTGTGTTTCTTTCAAACTGAGTATCTTTACATCGTTTGCGTATCTTTACTATTCTAATTGTGTATCTTTTCATTTCTCGTTTGAGTATCTTTCTGTAAGACTTTCGGATGCGAGTTTCTTTTGAATTTGAGAATTTTGCAAGTGTGGGAGTGTGTTTCTTTCAAACTGAGTATCTTTACATCGTTTGCGTATCTTTACTATTCCAATTGTGTATCTTTACATCGTTTGCGTATCTTTACTATTCCAATTGTGTATCTTTTCATTTCTCGTTTGAGTATCTTTCTGTAAGGCTTCTGATGCGAGTTTCTATTGTATTTGAGAGTTTTCCAAGTGTGGGAGTGTGTTTCTTTCAAACTGAGTATCTTTACATCGTTTGCGTATCTTTACTATTCTAATTGTGTATCTTTTCATTTCTCGTTTGAGTATCTTTCTGTAAGACTTTCGGATGCGAATTTCTTTTGAATTTGAGAGTTTTGCAAGTGTGGGAGTGTGTTTCTTTCAAACTGAGTATCTTTACATCGTTTGCGTATCTTTACTATTCTAATTGTGTATATTTTCATTTCTCGTTTGAGTATCTTTCTGTAAGGCTTTCGGATGCGAGTTTCTTTTGAATTTCAGAGTTTTGCAAGTGTGGGAGTGTGTTACTATTCCAATTGTGTAACTTTACATCGTTTGCGTATCTTTACTATTCCAATTGTGTATCTTTCCATCGTTTGCGTATCTTTACTATTCCAATTGTGTATCTTTTCATTTCTCGTTTAAGTATTTTTCTGTAAGGCTTCTGATGCGAGTTTCTATTGTATTTGAGAGTTTTGCAAGTGTGGGAGTGTGTTTCATTCAAACTGAGTATCTTTACACCGTTTGCGTATCTTTACTATTCCAATTGTGTATCTTTACATCGTTTGCGTATCTTTACTATTCCAATTGTGTATCTTTTCATTTCTCGTTTGAGTATCTTACTGTAAGGCTTCTGATGCGAGTTTCTATTGTATTTGAGAGTTTTCCAAGTGTGTGAGTGTGTTTCATTCAAACTGAGTAACTTTACATCGTTTGCGTATCTTTACTATTCTAATTGTGTATCTTTTCATTTCTCGTTTGAGTATCTTTCTGTAAGGCTTTCGGATGCGAGTTTCTTTTGAATTTGAAAGTTTTGCAAGTGTGGGAGTGTGTTTCTTTCAAACTGGGTGTCTTTACATCGTTTGCGTATCTTTACTATTCCAATTGTGTATCTTTACATCGTTTGCGTATCTTTACTATTCCAATTGTGTATCTTTTCATTTCTCGTTTGAGTATCTATCTGTAAGGCTTCTGATGCGAGTTTCTATTGTATTTGAGAGTTTTGCAAGTGTGGGAGTGTGTTTCTTTCAAACTGAGTATCTTTACATCGTTTGCGTATCTTTACTATTCCAATTGTGTATCTTTACATCGTTTGCGTATCTTTCCTATTCCAATTGTGTATCTTTTCATTTCTCGTTTGAGTATCTTTCTGTAAGGATTCTGATGCGAGTTTCTATTGTATTTGAGAGTTTTCCAAGTGCGGGAGTGTGTTTCTTTCAAACTGAGTATCTTTACATCGTTTGCGTATCTTTACTATTCTAATTGTGTATCTTTTCATTTCTCGTTTGAGTATCTTTCTGTAAGGCTTTCGGATGCGAGTTTCTTTTGAATTTGAGAGTTTTGCAAGTGTGGGAGTGTGTTTCATTCAAACTAAGTATCTTTACATCGTTTGCGTATCTTTCCTATTCCAATTGTGTATCTTTACATCGTTTGCGTATCTTTACTATTCCAATTGTGTATCTTTTCATTTCTCGTTTGAGTATCTTTCTGTAAGGCTTCTGATGCGAGTTTCTATTGTATTTGAGAGTTTTCCAAGTGTGGGAGTGTGTTTCTTTCAAACTGAGTATCTTTACGTCGTTTGCGTATCTTTACTATTCCAATTGTGTATCTTTACATCGTTTGCGTATCTTTACTATTCCAATTGTGTATCTTTTCATTTCTCGTTTGAGTATCTTTCTGTAAGGCTTCTGATGCGAGTTTCTATTGTATTTGAGAGTTTTGCAAGTGTGGGAGTGTGTTTCTTTCAAACTGAGTATCTTTACATCGTTTGCGTATCTTTACTATTCCAATTATGTATCTTTACTATCGTTTCCGTATCTTTACTTTTCCAATTGTGTATCTTTACATCGTTTGCGTATCTTTACTATTCCAATTGTGTATCTTTTCATTTCTCGTTTGAGTATCTTTCTGTAAGGCTTCTGATGCGAGTTTCTATTGTGTTTGAGAGTTTTGCAAGTGTGGGAGTGTGTTTCATTCAAACTGAGTATCTTTACACCGTTTGCGTATCTTTACTATTCCAATTGTGTATCTTTACATCGTTTTCGTATCTTTACTATTCCAATTGTGTATCTTTTCATTTCTCGTTTGAGTATCTTTCTGTAAGGCTTCTGATGCGAGTTTCTATTGTATTTGAGAGTTTTGCAAGTGTGGGAGTGTGTTTCTTTCAAACTGAGTATCTTTACATCGTTTGCGTATCTTTACTATTCCAATTGTGTATCTTTTTATTTCTCGTTTGAGTATCTTTCTGTAAGGCTTTCTGATGCGAGTTTCTATTGAATTTGGGAGTTTTGCAACTGTGGGAGTGTGTTTCTTTCAAACTGAGTATCTTTACATCGTTTGCGTATCTTTACTATTCCAATTGTGTATCTTTACTTCGTTTGCGTATCTTTACTATTCCAATTGTGTATCTTTTCATTTCTCATTTGAGTATCTCTCTGTAAGGCTTCTGATGCGAGTTTCTATTGTATTTGAGAGTTTTGCAAGTGTGGGAGTGTGTTTCATTCAAACTGAGTATCTTTACATCGTTTGCGTATCTTTACTATTCCAATTGTGTATCTTTACATCGTTTGCGTATCTTTACTATTCAAATTGTGTATCTTTTCATTTCTCGTTTGAGTATCTTTCTGTAAGGCTTCTGATGCGAGTTTCTATTGTATTTGAGAGTTTTCCAAGTGTGGGAGTGTGTTTCTTTCAAACTGAGTATCTTTACATCGTTTGCGTATCTTTACTATTCTAATTGTGTATCTTTTCATTTCTCGTTTGAGTATCTTTCTGTAAGGCTTTCGGATGCGAGTTTCTTTTGAATTTCAGAGTTTTGCAAGTGTGGGAGTGTGTTACTATTCCAATTGTGTATCTTTACATCGTTTGCGTATCTTTACTATTCCAATTGTGTATCTTTTCATTTCTCGTTTAAGTATCTTTCTGTAAGGCTTCTGATGCGAGTTTCTATTATATTTGAGAGTTTTGCAAGTGTGGGAGTGTGTTTCATTCAAACTGAGTATCTTTACACCGTTTGCGTATCTTTACTATTCCAATTGTGTATCTTTACATCGTTTGCGTATCTTTACTATTCCAATTGTGTATATTTTCATTTCTCGTTTGAGTATCTTACTGTAAGGCTTCTGATGCGAGTTTCTATTGTATTTGAGAGTTTTCCAAGTGTGGGAGTGTGTTTCATTCAAACTGAGTAACTTTACATCGTTTGCGTATCTTTACTATTCTAATTGTGTATCTTTTCATTTCTCGTTTGAGTATCTTTCTGTAAGGCTTTCGGATGCGAGTTTCTTTTGAATTTGAAAGTTTTGCAAGTGTGGGAGTGTGTTTCTTTCAAACTGGGTGTCTTTACATCGTTTGCGTATCTTTACTATTCCAATTGTGTATCTTTACATCGTTTGCGTATCTTTACTATTCCAATTGTGTATCTTTTCATTTCTCGTTTGAGTATCTATCTGTAAGGCTTCTGATGCGAGTTTCTATTGTATTTGAGAGTTTTGCAAGTGTGGGAGAGTGTTTCTTTCAAACTGAGTATCTTTAGATCGTTTGCGTATCTTTACTATTCCAATTGTGTATCTTTACATCGTTTGCGTATCTTTACTATTCCAATTGTGTATCTTTTCATTTCTCGTTTGAGTATCTTTCTGTAAGGCTTCTGATGCGAGTTTCTATTGTATTTGAGAGTTTTCCAAGTGTGGGAGTGTGTTTCTTTCAAACTGAGTATCTTTACATCGTTTGCGTATCTTTACTATTCTAATTGTGTATCTTTTCATTTCTCGTTTGAGTATCTTTCTGTAAGGCTTTCGGATGCGAGTTTCTTTTGAATTTCAGAGTTTTGCAAGTGTGGGAGTGTGTTACCATTCCAATTGTGTATCTTTACATCGTTTGCGTATCTTTACTATTCCAATTGTGTATCTTTTCATTTCTCGTTTGAGTATCTTTCTGTAAGGCTTCTGATGCGAGTTTCTATTCTATTTGAGAGTTTTCCAAGTGTGGGAGTGTGTTTCTTTCAAACTGAGTATCTTTACATCGTTTGCGTATCTTTACTATTCTAATTGTGTATCTTTTCATTTCTCGTTTGAGTATCTTTCTGTAAGACTTTCGGATGCGAGTTTCTTTTGAATTTGAGAGTTTTGCAAGTGTGGGAGTGTGTTTCTTTCAAACTGAGTATCTTTACATCGTTTGCGTATCTTTACTATTCCAATTGTGTATCTTTACATCGTTTGCGTATCTTTACTATTCCAATTGTGTATCTTTTCATTTCTCGTTTGAGTATCTTTCTGTAAGGCTTCTGATGCGAGTTTCTATTGTATTTGAGAGTTTTGCAACTGTGGGAGTGTGTTTCTTTCAAACTGAGTATCTTTACATCGTTTGCGTATCTTTACTATTCCAATTGTGTATCTTTACATCGTTTGCGTATCTTTACTATTCCAATTGTGTATCTTTTCATTTCTCGTTTGAGTATCTCTCTGTAAGGCTTCTGATGCGAGTTTGTATTGTATTCGAGAGTTTTGCAATTGTGGGAGTGTGTTTCATTCAAACTGAGTATCTTTACATCGTTTGCGTATCTTTACTATTCCAATTGTGTATCTTTACATCGTTTGCGTATCTTTACTATTCCAATTGTGTATCTTTTCATTTCTCGTTTGAGTATCTTTCTGTAAGGCTTCTGATGCGAGTTTCTATTGTATTTGAGAGTTTTCCAAGTGTGGGAGTGTGTTTCTTTCAAACTGAGTATATTTACATCGTTTGCGTATCTTTACTATTCCAATTGTGTATCTTTTTATTTCTCGTTTGAGTATCTTTCTGTAAGGCTTTCTGATGCGAGTTTCTATTGAATTTGGGAGTTTTGCAACTGTGGGAGTGTGTTTCTTTCAAACTGAGTATCTTTACATCGTTTGCGTATCTTTACTATTCCAATTGTGTATCTTTACATCGTTTGCGTATCTTTACTATTCCAATTGTGTATCTTTTCATTTCTCGTTTGAGTATCTCTCTGTAAGGCTTCTGATGCGAGTTTGTATTGTATTCGAGAGTTTTGCAAGTGTGGGAGTGTGTTTCTTTCAAACTGAGTATCTTTACATCGTTTGCGTATCTTTACTATTCCAATTGTGTATCTTTACATCGTTTGCGTATCTTTACTATTCCAATTGTGTATCTTTTCATTTCTCGTTTGAGTATCTATCTGTAAGGCTTCTGATGCGAGTTTCTATTGTATTTGAGAGTTTTGCAAGTGTGGGAGTGTGTTTCTTTCAAACTGAGTATCTTTACATCGTTTGCGTATCTTTACTATTCCAATTGTGTATCTTTACATCGTTTGCGTATCTTTCCTATTCCAATTGTGTATCTTTTCATTTCTCGTTTGAGTATCTTTCTGTAAGGCTTCTGATGCGAGTTTCTATTGTATTTGAGAGTTTTCCAAGTGTGGGAGTGTGTTTCTTTCAAACTGAGTATCTTTACATCGTTTGCGTATCTTTACTATTCTAATTGTGTATCTTTTCATTTCTCGTTTGAGTATCTTTCTGTAAGACTTTCGGATGCGAGTTTCTTTTGAATTTGAGAGTTTTGCAAGTGTGGGAGTGTGTTTCTTTCAAACTGAGTATCTTTACATCGTTTGCGTATCTTTACTATTCCAATTGTGTATCTTTACATCGTTTGCGTATCTTTACTATTCCAATTGTGTATCTTTTCATTTCTCGTTTGAGTATCTTTCTGTAAGGCTTCTGATGCGAGTTTCTATTGTATTTGAGAGTTTTGCAAGTGTGGGAGTGTGTTTCTTTCAAACTGAGTATCTTTACATCGTTTGCGTATCTTTACTATTCTAATTGTGTATCTTTTCATTTCTCGTTTGAGTATCTTTCTGTAAGACTTTCGGATGCGAGTTTCTTTTGAATTTGAGAGTTTTGCAAGTGTGGGAGTGTGTTTCTTTCAAACTGAGTATCTTTACATCGTTTGCGTATCTTTACTATTCCAATTGTGTATCTTTACATCGTTTGCGTATCTTTACTATTCCAATTGTGTATCTTTTCATTTCTCGTTTGAGTATCTATCTGTAAGGCTTCTGATGCGAGTTTCTATTGTATTTGAGAGTTTTGCAAGTGTGGGAGTGTGTTTCTTTCAAACTGAGTATCTTTACATCGTTTGCGTATCTTTACTATTCCAATTGTGTATCTTTACATCGTTTGCGTATCTTTCCTATTCCAATTGTGTATCTTTTCATTTCTCGTTTGAGTATCTTTCTGTAAGGCTTCTGATGCGAGTTTCTATTGTATTTGAGAGTTTTCCAAGTGCGGGAGTGTGTTTCTTTCAAACTGAGTATCTTTACATCGTTTGCGTATCTTTACTATTCTAATTGTGTATCTTTTCATTTCTCGTTTGAGTATCTTTCTGTAAGGCTTTCGGATGCGAGTTTCTTTTGAATTTGAGAGTTTTGCAAGTGTGGGAGTGTGTTTCATTCAAACTGAGTATCTTTACATCGTTTGCGTATCTTTCCTATTCCAATTGTGTATCTTTACATCGTTTGCGTATCTTTACTATTCCAATTGTGTATCTTTTCATTTCTCGTTTGAGTATCTTTCTGTAAGGCTTCTGATGCGAGTTTCTATTGTATTTGAGAGTTTTCCAAGTGTGGGAGTGTGTTTCTTTCAAACTGAGTATCTTTACATCGTTTGCGTATCTTTACTATTCTAATTGTGTATCTTTACATCGTTTGCGTATCTTTCCTATTCCAATTGTGTATGTTTTCATTTCTCGTTTGAGTATCTTTCTGTAGGCTTCTGATGCGAGTTTCTATTGTATTTGAGAGTTTTCCAAGTGCGGGAGTGTGTTTCTTTCAAACTGAGTATCTTTACATCGTTTGCGTATCTTTACTATTCCAATTGTGTATCTTTACATCGTTTGCGTATCTTTACTATTCCAATTGTGTATCTTTTCATTTCTCGTTTGAGTATCTTTCTATAAGGCTTCTGATGCGAGTTTCTATTGTATTTGAGAGTTTTCCAAGTGTGGGAGTGTGTTTCTTTCAAAACTGAGTATCTTTACATCGTTTGCGTATCTTTACTATTCTAATTGTGTATCTTTTCATTTCTCGTTTGAGTATCTTTCTGTAAGACTTTCGGATGCGAGTTTCTTTTGAATTTGAGAGTTTTGCAAGTGTGGGAGTGTGTTTCTTTCAAACTGAGTATCTTTACATCGTTTGCGTATCTTTACTATTCCAATTGTGTATCTTTACATCGTTTACGTATCTTTACTATTCCAATTGTGTATCTTTTCATTTCTCGTTTGAGTATCTTTCTGTAAGGCTTCTGATGCGAGTTTCTATTGTATTTGAGAGTTTTCCAAGTGTGGGAGTGTGTTTCTTTCAAACTGAGTATCTTTACATCGTTTGCGTATCTTTACTATTCTAATTGTGTATCTTTTCATTTCTCGTTTGAGTATCTTTCTGTAAGACTTTCGGATGCGAGTTTCTTTTGAATTTGAGAGTTTTGCAAGTGTGGGAGTGTGTTTCTTTCAAACTGAGTATCTTTACATCGTTTGCGTATCTTTACTATTCTAATTGTGTATATTTTTATTTCTCGTTTGAGTATCTTTCTGTAAG
The DNA here is from genome assembly GCF_933775445.1 of Argentina anserina. Classification (NCBI taxonomy): domain Eukaryota; kingdom Viridiplantae; phylum Streptophyta; class Magnoliopsida; order Rosales; family Rosaceae; genus Argentina; species Argentina anserina. Next base: position 157,112 of record NW_026089527.1, on the reverse strand, counting down.
GCTTTCGGATGCGAGTTTCTTTTGAATTTCAGAGTTTTGCAAGTGTGGGAGTGTGTTACTATTCCAATTGTGTATCTTTACATCGTTTGCGTATCTTTACTATTCCAATTGTGTATCTTTACATCGTTTGCGTATCTTTACTATTCCAATTGTGTATCTTTTCATTTCTCGTTTAAGTATTTTTCTGTAAGGCTTCTGATGCGAGTTTCTATTGTATTTGAGAGTTTTGCAAGTGTGGGAGTGTGTTTCATTCAAACTGAGTATCTTTACACCGTTTGCGTATCTTTACTATTCCAATTGTGTATCTTTTCATTTCTCGTTTGAGTATCTTACTGTAAGGCTTCTGATGCGAGTTTCTATTGTATTTGAGAGTTTTCCAAGTGTGGGAGTGTGTTTCATTCAAACTAAGTAACTTTACATCGTTTGCGTATCTTTACTATTCTAATTGTGTATCTTTTCATTTCTCGTTTGAGTATCTTTCTGTAAGGCTTTCGGATGCGAGTTTCTTTTGAATTTGAAAGTTTTGCAAGTGTGGGAGTGTGTTTCTTTCAAACTGGGTGTCTTTACATCGTTTGCGTATGTTTACTATTCCAATTGTGTATCTTTACATCGTTTGCGTATCTTTACTATTCCAATTGTGTATCTTTTCATTTCTCGTTTAAGTATCTTTCTGTAAGGCTTCTGATGCGAGTTTCTATTGTATTTGAGAGTTTTCCAAGTGTGGGAGTGTGTTTCTTTCAAACTGAGTATCTTTACATCGTTTGCGTATCTTTACTATTCTAATTGTGTATCTTTACATCGTTTGCGTATCTTTCCTATTCCAATTGTGTATGTTTTCATTTCTCGTTTGAGTATCTTTCTGTAGGCTTCTGATGCGAGTTTCTATTGTATTTGAGAGTTTTCCAAGTGCGGGAGTGTGTTTCTTTCAAACTGAGTATCTTTACATCGTTTGCGTATCTTTACTATTCCAATTGTGTATCTTTACATCGTTTGCGTATCTTTACTATTCCAATTGTGTATCTTTTCATTTCTCGTTTGAGTATCTTTCTGTAAGGCTTCTGATGCGAGTTTCTATTGTATTTGAGAGTTTTCCAAGTGTGGGAGTGTGTTTCTTTCAAAACTGAGTATCTTTACATCGTTTGCGTATCTTTACTATTCTAATTGTGTATCTTTTCATTTCTCGTTTGAGTATCTTTCTGTAAGACTTTCGGATGCGAGTTTCTTTTGAATTTGAGAGTTTTGCAAGTGTGGGAGTGTGTTTCTTTCAAACTGAGTATCTTTACATCGTTTGCGTATCTTTACTATTCCAATTGTGTATCTTTACATCGTTTGCGTATCTTTACTATTCCAATTGTGTATCTTTTCATTTCTCGTTTGAGTATCTTTCTGTAAGGCTTCTGATGCGAGTTTCTATTGTATTTGAGAGTTTTCCAAGTGTGGGAGTGTGTTTCTTTCAAACTGAGTATCTTTACATCGTTTGCGTATCTTTACTATTCTAATTGTGTATCTTTTCATTTCTCGTTTGAGTATCTTTCTGTAAGACTTTCGGATGCGAGTTTCTTTTGAATTTGAGAGTTTTGCAAGTGTGGGAGTGTGTTTCTTTCAAACTGAGTATCTTTACATCGTTTGCGTATCTTTACTATTCTAATTGTGTATATTTTTATTTCTCGTTTGAGTATCTTTCTGTAAGGCTTTCGGATGCGAGTTTCTTTTGAATTTGAGAGTTTTGCAAGTGTGGGAGTGTGTTTCTTTCAAACTGAGTATCTTTACATCGTTTGCGTATCTTTACTATTCCAATTGTGTATCTTTACATCGTTTGCGTATCTTTACTATTCCAATTGTGTATCTTTTCATTTCTCGTTTGAGTATCTTTCTGTAAGGCTTCTGATGCGAGTTTCTATTGTATTTGAGAGTTTTCCAAGTGTGGGAGTGTGTTTCTTTCAAACTGAGTATCTTTACATCGTTTGCGTATCTTTACTATTCTAATTGTGTATCTTTTCATTTCTCGTTTGAGTATCTTTCTGTAAGACTTTCGGATGCGAGTTTCTTTTGAATTTGAGAGTTTTGCAAGTGTGGGAGTGTGTTTCTTTCAAACTGAGTATCTTTACATCGTTTGCGTATCTTTACTATTCTAATTGTGTATATTTTTATTTCTCGTTTGAGTATCTTTCTGTAAGGCTTTCGGATGCGAGTTTCTTTTGAATTTCAGAGTTTTGCAAGTGTGGGAGTGTGTTACTATTCCAATTGTGTATCTTTACATCGTTTGCGTATCTTTACTATTCCAATTGTGTATCTTTTCATTTCTCGTTTAAGTATTTTTCTGTAAGGCTTCTGATGCGAGTTTCTATTGTATTTGAGAGTTTTGCAAGTGTGGGAGTGTGTTTCATTCAAACTGAGTATCTTTACACCGTTTGCGTATCTTTACTATTCCAATTGTGTATCTTTTCATTTCTCGTTTGAGTATCTTACTGTAAGGCTTCTGATGCGAGTTTCTATTGTATTTGAGAGTTTTCCAAGTGTGGGAGTGTGTTTCATTCAAACTAAGTAACTTTACATCGTTTGCGTATCTTTACTATTCTAATTGTGTATCTTTTCATTTCTCGTTTGAGTATCTTTCTGTAAGGCTTTCGGATGCGAGTTTCTTTTGAATTTGAAAGTTTTGCAAGTGTGGGAGTGTGTTTCTTTCAAACTGGGTGTCTTTACATCGTTTGCGTATCTTTACTATTCCAATTGTGTATCTTTACATCGTTTGCGTATCTTTACTATTCCAATTGTGTATCTTTTCATTTCTCGTTTAAGTATCTATCTGTAAGGCTTCTGATGCGAGTTTCTATTGTATTTGAGAGTTTTGCAAGTGTGGGAGTGTGTTTCTTTCAAACTGAGTATCTTTACATCGTTTGCGTATCTTTACTATTCCAATTGTGTATCTTTTCATTTCTCGTTTGAGTATCTATCTGTAAGGCTTCTGATGCGAGTTTCTATTGTATTTGAGAGTTTTGCAAGTGTGGGAGTGTGTTTCTTTCAAACTGAGTATCTTTACATCGTTTGCGTATCTTTACTATTCCAATTGTGTATCTTTACATCGTTTGCGTATCTTTACTATTCCAATTGTGTATCTTTTCATTTCTCGTTTGAGTATCTATCTGTAAGGCTTCTGATGCGAGTTTCTATTGTATTTGAGAGTTTTGCAAGTGTGGGAGTGTGTTTCTTTCAAACTGAGTATCTTTACATCGTTTGCGTATCTTTACTATTCCAATTGTGTATCTTTACATCGTTTGCGTATCTTTCCTATTCCAATTGTGTATCTTTTCATTTCTCGTTTGAGTATCTTTCTGTAAGGCTTCTGATGCGAGTTTCTATTGTATTTGAGAGTTTTCCAAGTGTGGGAGTGTGTTTCTTTCAAACTGAGTATCTTTACATCGTTTGCGTATCTTTACTATTCTAATTGTGTATCTTTTCATTTCTCGTTTGAGTATCTTTCTGTAAGACTTTCGGATGCGAGTTTCTTTTGAATTTGAGAGTTTTGCAAGTGTGGGAGTGTGTTTCTTTCAAACTGAGTATCTTTACATCGTTTGCGTATCTTTACTATTCCAATTGTGTATCTTTACATCGTTTGCGTATCTTTACTATTCCAATTGTGTATCTTTTCATTTCTCGTTTGAGTATCTTTCTGTAAGGCTTCTGATGCGAGTTTCTATTGTATTTGAGAGTTTTCCAAGTGTGGGAGTGTGTTTCTTTCAAACTGAGTATCTTTACATCGTTTGCGTATCTTTACTATTCTAATTGTGTATCTTTTCATTTCTCGTTTGAGTATCTTTCTGTAAGACTTTCGGATGCGAGTTTCTTTTCAATTTGAGAGTTTTGCAAGTGTGGGAGTGTGTTTCTTTCAAACTGAGTATCTTTACATCGTTTGCGTATCTTTACTATTCCAATTGTGTATCTTTACATCGTTTGCGTATCTTTACTATTCCAATTGTGTATCTTTTCATTTCTCGTTTGAGTATCTTTCTGTAAGGCTTCTGATGCGAGTTTCTATTGTATTTGAGAGTTTTGCAAGTGTGGGAGTGTGTTTCTTTCAAACTGAGTATCTTTACATCGTTTGCGTATCTTTACTATTCCAATTGTGTATCTTTTTATTTCTCGTTTGAGTATCTTTCTGTAAGGCTTTCTGATGCGAGTTTCTATTGAATTTGGGAGTTTTGCAACTGTGGGAGTGTGTTTCTTTCAAACTGAGTATCTTTACATCGTTTGCGTATCTTTACTATTCCAATTGTGTATCTTTACATCGTTTGCGTATCTTTACTATTCCAATTGTGTATCTTTTCATTTCTCGTTTGAGTATCTCTCTGTAAGGCTTCTGATGCGAGTTTGTATTGTATTCGAGAGTTTTGCAATTGTGGGAGTGTGTTTCATTCAAACTGAGTATCTTTACATCGTTTGCGTATCTTTACTATTCCAATTGTGTATGTTTACATCGTTTGCGTATCTTTACTATTCCAATTGTGTATCTTTTCATTTCTCGTTTGAGTATCTTTCTGTAAGGCTTTCGGATGCGAGTTTCTATTGTATTTGAGAGTTTTCTAAGTGTGGGAGTGTGTTTCTTTCAAACTAAGTATCTTTACATCGTTTGCGTATCTTTACTATTCTAATTGTGTATCTTTACATCGTTTGCGTATCTTTACTATTCCAATTGTGTATCTTTTCATTTCTCGTTTGAGTATCTTTCTGTAAGGCTTCTGATGCGAGTTTCTATTGTATTTGAGAGTTTTGCAAGTGTGGGAGTGTGTTTCATTCAAATTGAGTATCTTTACACAGTTTGCGTATCTTTACTATTCCAATTGTGTATCTTTACATCGTTTGCGTATCTTTACTATTCCAATTGTGTATCTTTTCATTTCTCGTTTGAGTATCTTTCTGTAAGGCTTCTGATGCGAGTTTCTATTGTATTTGAGAGTTTTCCAAGTGTGGGAGTGTGTTTCTTTCAAACTGAGTATCTTTACATCGTTTGCGTATCTTTACTATTCTAATTGTGTATCTTTTCATTTCTCGTTTGAGTATCTTTCTGTAAGGCTTTCGGATGCGAGTTTCTTTTGAATTTTAGAGTTTTGCAAGTGTGGGAGTGTGTTACTATTCCAATTGTGTATCTTTACATCGTTTGCGTATCTTTACTATTCCAATTGTGTATCTTTTCATTTCTCGTTTAAGTATCTTTCTGTAAGGCTTCTGATGCGAGTTTCTATTGTATTTGAGAGTTTTGCAAGTGTGGGAGTGTGTTTCATTCAAACTGAGTATCTTTACACCGTTTGCGTATCTTTACTATTCCAATTGTGTATCTTTACATCGTTTGCGTATCTTTACTATTCCAATTGTGTATCTTTTCATTTCTCGTTTGAGTATCTTACTGTAAGGCTTCTGATGCGAGTTTCTATTGTATTTGAGAGTTTTCCAAGTGTGGGAGTGTGTTTCATTCAAACTGAGTATCTTTACATCGTTTGCGTATCTTTACTATTCCAATTGTGTATCTTTACATCGTTTGCGTATCTTTACTATTCCAATTGTGTATCTTTTCATTTCTCGTTTGAGTATCTTTCTGTAAGGCTTCTGATGCGAGTTTCTATTGTATTTGAGAGTTTTGCAAGTGTGGGAGTGTGTTTCATTCAAATTGAGTATCTTTACACCGTTTGCGTATCTTTACTATTCCAATTGTGTATCTTTACATCGTTTGCGTATCTTTACTATTCCAATTGTGTATCTTTTCATTTCTCGTTTGAGTATCTTTCTGTAAGGCTTCTGATGCGAGTTTCTATTGTATTTGAGAGTTTTGCAAGTGTGGGAGTGTGTTTCATTCAAACTGAGTATCTTTACATCGTTTGCGTATCTTTATAATTCCAATTGTGTATCTTTTCATTTCTCATTTAAGTATCTTTCTGTAAGGCTTCTGATGCGAGTTTCTATTGTATTTGAGAGTTTTGCAAGTGTGGGAGTGTGTTTCATTCAAATTGAGTATCTTTACACCGTTTGCGTATCTTTACTATTCCAATTGTGTATCTTTACATCGTTTGCGTATCTTTACTATTCCAATTGTGTATCTTTTCATTTCTCGTTTGAGTATCTTTCTGTAAGGCTTCTGATGCGAGTTTCTATTGTATTTGAGAGTTTTGCAAGTGTGGGAGTGTGTTTCATTCAAACTGAGTATCTTTACACCGTTTGCGTATCTTTACTATTCCAATTGTGTATCTTTACATCGTTTTCGTATCTTTACTATTCCAATTGTGTATCTTTTCATTTCTCGTTTGAGTATCTTTCTGTAAGGCTTCTGATGCGAGTTTCTATTGTATTTGAGAGTTTTGCAAGTGTGGGAGTGTGTTTCTTTCAAACTGAGTATCTTTACATCGTTTGCGTATCTTTACTATTCCAATTGTGTATCTTTTTATTTCTCGTTTGAGTATCTTTCTGTAAGGCTTTCTGATGCGAGTTTCTATTGAATTTGGGAGTTTTGCAACTGTGGGAGTGTGTTTCTTTCAAACTGAGTATCTTTACATCGTTTGCGTATCTTTACTATTCCAATTGTGTATCTTTACATCGTTTGCGTATCTTTACTATTCCAATTGTGTATCTTTTCATTTCTCGTTTGAGTATCTTTCTGTAAGGCTTTCTGATGCGAGTTTCTATTGTATTTGAGAGTTTTGCAAGTGTGGGAGTGTGTTTCATTCAAACTGAGAATCTTTACATCGTTTGCGTATCTTTACTATTCCAATTGTGTATCTTTACATCGTTTGCGTATCTTTACTATTCCAATTGTGTATCTTTTCATTTCTCGTTTGAGTATCTTTCTGTAAGGCTTCTGATGCGAGTTTCTATTGTATTTGAGAGTTTTCCAAGTGTGGGAGTGTGTTTCTTTCAAACTGAGTATCTTTACATCGTTTGCGTATCTTTACTATTCTAATTGTGTATCTTTTCATTTCTCGTTTGAGTATCTTTCTGTAAGGCTTTCGGATGCGAGTTTCTTTTGAATTTCAGAGTTTTGCAAGTGTGGGAGTGTGTTACTATTCCAATTGTGTATCTTTACATCGTTTGCGTATCTTTACTATTCCAATTGTGTATCTTTTCATTTCTCGTTTAAGTATCTTTCTGTAAGGCTTCTGATGCGAGTTTCTATTGTATTTGAGAGTTTTGCAAGTGTGGGAGTGTTTTTCATTCAAACTGAGTATCTTTACACCGTTTGCGTATCTTTACTATTCCAATTGTGTATCTTTACATCGTTTGCGTATCTTTACTATTCCAATTGTGTATCTTTTCATTTCTCGTTTGAGTATCTTACTGTAAGGCTTCTGATGCGAGTTTCTATTGTATTTGAGAGTTTTCCAAGTGTGGGAGTGTGTTTCATTCAAACTGAGTATCTTTACATCGTTTGCGTATCTTTACTATTCCAATTGTGTATCTTTACATCGTTTGCGTATCTTTACTATTCCAATTGTGTATCTTTTCATTTCTCGTTTGAGTATCTTTCTGTAAGGCTTCTGATGCGAGTTTCTATTGTATTTGAGAGTTTTGCAAGTGTGGGAGTTTGTTTCTTTCAAACTGAGTATCTTTACATCGTTTGCGTATCTTTACTATTCCAATTGTGTATCTTTTCATTTCTCGTTTGAGTATCTTTCTGTAAGGCTTCTGATGCGAGTTTCTATTGTATTTGAGAGTTTTGCAAGTGTGGGAGTGTGTTTCTTTCAAACTGAGTATCTTTACATCGTTTGCGTATCTTTACTATTCCAATTGTGTATCTTTTTATTTCTCGTTTGAGTATCTTTCTGTAAGGCTTTCTGATGCGAGTTTCTATTGAATTTGGGAGTTTTGCAACTGTGGGAGTGTGTTTCTTTCAAACTGAGTATCTTTACATCGTTTGCGTATCTTTACTATTCCAATTGTGTATCTTTACATCGTTTGCGTATCTTTACTATTCCAATTGTGTATCTTTTCATTTCTCATTTGAGTATCTCTCTGTAAGGCTTCTGATGCGAGTTTCTATTGTATTTGAGAGTTTTGCAAGTGTGGGAGTGTGTTTCATTCAAACTGAGTATCTTTACATCGTTTGCGTATCTTTACGATTCCAATTGTGTATCTTTACATCGTTTGCGTATCTTTACTATTCCAATTGTGTATCTTTTCATTTCTCGTTTGAGTATCTTTTTGTAAGGCTTCTGATGCGAGTTTCTATTGTATTTGAGAGTTTTCCAAGTGTAGGAGTGTGTTTCTTTCAAACTGAGTATCTTTACATCGTTTGCGTATCTTTACTATTCTAATTGTGTATCTTTTCATTTCTCGTTTGAGTATCTTTCTGTAAGGCTTTCGGATGCGAGTTTCTTTTGAATTTCAGAGTTTTGCAAGTGTGGGAGTGTGTTACTATTCCAATTGTGTATCTTTACATCGTTTGCGTATCTTTACTATTCCAATTGTGTATCTTTTCATTTCTCGTTTAAGTATCTTTCTGTAAGGCTTCTGATGCGAGTTTCTATTATATTTGAGAGTTTTGCAAGTGTGGGAGTGTGTTTCATTCAAACTGAGTATCTTTACACCGTTTGCGTATCTTTACTATTCCAATTGTGTATCTTTACATCGTTTGCGTATCTTTACTATTCCAATTGTGTATCTTTTCATTTCTCGTTTGAGTATCTTACTGTAAGGCTTCTGATGCGAGTTTCTATTGTATTTGAGAGTTTTGCAAGTGTGGGAGTGTGTTTCTTTCAAACTGAGTATCTTTACATCGTTTGCGTATCTTTACTATTCTAATTGTGTATCTTTTCATTTCTCGTTTGAGTATCTTTCTATAAGGCTTTCGGATGCGAGTTTCTTTTGAATTTTAGAGTTTTGCAAGTGTGGGAGTGTGTTACTATTCCAATTGTGTATCTTTACATCGTTTGCGTATCTTTACTATTCCAATTGTGTATCTTTTCATTTCTCGTTTAAGTATCTTTCTGTAAGGCTTCTGATGCGAGTTTCTATTGTATTTGAGAGTTTTGCAAGTGTGGGAGTGTGTTTCATTCAAACTGAGTATCTTTACACCGTTTGCGTATCTTTACTATTCCAATTGTGTATCTTTACATCGTTTGCGTATCTTTACTATTCCAATTGTGTATCTTTTCATTTCTCGTTTGAGTATCTTACTGTAAGGCTTCTGATGCGAGTTTCTATTGTATTTGAGAGTTTTCCAAGTGTGGGAGTGTGTTTCATTCAAACTGAGTATCTTTACATCGTTTGCGTATCTTTACTATTCCAATTGTGTATCTTTACATCGTTTGCGTATCTTTACTATTCCAATTGTGTATCTTTTCATTTCTCGTTTGAGTATCTTTCTGTAAGGCTTCTGATGCGAGTTTCTATTGTATTTGAGAGTTTTGCAAGTGTGGGAGTGTGTTTCATTCAAATTGAGTATCTTTACACCGTTTGCGTATCTTTACTATTCCAATTGTGTATCTTTACATCGTTTGCGTATCTTTACTATTCCAATTGTGTATCTTTTCATTTCTCGTTTGAGTATCTTTCTGTAAGGCTTCTGATGCGAGTTTCTATTGTATTTGAGAGTTTTGCAAGTGTGGGAGTGTGTTTCATTCAAATTGAGTATCTTTACACCGTTTGCGTATCTTTACTATTCCAATTGTGTATCTTTACATCGTTTGCGTATCTTTACTATTCCAATTGTGTATCTTTTCATTTCTCATTTGAGTATCTCTTTGTAAGGCTTCTGATGCGAGTTTCTATTGTATTTGAGAGTTTTGCAAGTGTGGGAGTGTGTTACTATTCCAATTGTGTATCTTTACATCGTTTTTGTATCTTTACTATTCCAATTGTGTATCTTTTCATTTCTCGTTTAAGTATCTTTCTGTAAGGCTTCTGATGCGAGTTTCTATTGTATTTGAGAGTTTTGCAAGTGTGGGAGTGTGTTTCATTCAAATTGAGTATCTTTACACCGTTTGCGTATCTTTACTATTCCAATTGTGTATCTTTACATCGTTTGCGTATCTTTACTATTCCAATTGTGTATCTTTTCATTTCTCGTTTGAGTATCTTTCTGTAAGGCTTCTGATGCGAGTTTCTATTGTATTTGAGAGTTTTGCAAGTGTGGGAGTGTGTTTCATTCAAATTGAGTATCTTTACACCGTTTGCGTATCTTTACTATTCCAATTGTGTATCTTTACATCGTTTGCGTATCTTTACTATTCCAATTGTGTATCTTTTCATTTCTCGTTTGAGTATCTTTTTGTAAGGCTTCTGATGCGAGTTTCTATTGTATTTGAGAGTTTTCCAAGTGTAGGAGTGTGTTTCTTTCAAACTGAGTATCTTTACATCGTTTGCGTATCTTTACTATTCTAATTGTGTATCTTTTCATTTCTCGTTTGAGTATCTTTCTGTAAGGCTTTCGGATGCGAGTTTCTTTTGAATTTCAGAGTTTTGCAAGTGTGGGAGTGTGTTACTATTCCAATTGTGTATCTTTACATCGTTTGCGTATCTTTACTATTCCAATTGTGTATCTTTTCATTTCTCGTTTAAGTATCTTTCTGTAAGGCTTCTGATGCGAGTTTCTATTATATTTGAGAGTTTTGCAAGTGTGGGAGTGTGTTTCATTCAAACTGAGTATCTTTACACCGTTTGCGTATCTTTACTATTCCAATTGTGTATCTTTACATCGTTTGCGTATCTTTACTATTCCAATTGTGTATCTTTTCATTTCTCGTTTGAGTATCTTACTGTAAGGCTTCTGATGCGAGTTTCTATTGTATTTGAGAGTTTTGCAAGTGTGGGAGTGTGTTTCTTTCAAACTGAGTATCTTTACATCGTTTGCGTATCTTTACTATTCTAATTGTGTATCTTTTCATTTCTCGTTTGAGTATCTTTCTGTAAGGCTTTCGGATGCGAGTTTCTTTTGAATTTTAGAGTTTTGCAAGTGTGGGAGTGTGTTACTATTCCAATTGTGTATCTTTACATCGTTTGCGTATCTTTACTATTCCAATTGTGTATCTTTTCATTTCTCGTTTAAGTATCTTTCTGTAAGGCTTCTGATGCGAGTTTCTATTGTATTTGAGAGTTTTGCAAGTGTGGGAGTGTGTTTCATTCAAACTGAGTATCTTTACACCGTTTGCGTATCTTTACTATTCCAATTGTGTATCTTTACATCGTTTGCGTATCTTTACTATTCCAATTGTGTATCTTTTCATTTCTCGTTTGAGTATCTTACTGTAAGGCTTCTGATGCGAGTTTCTATTGTATTTGAGAGTTTTCCAAGTGTGGGAGTGTGTTTCATTCAAACTGAGTATCTTTACATCGTTTGCGTATCTTTACTATTCCAATTGTGTATCTTTACATCGTTTGCGTATCTTTACTATTCCAATTGTGTATCTTTTCATTTCTCGTTTGAGTATCTTTCTGTAAGGCTTCTGATGCGAGTTTCTATTGTATTTGAGAGTTTTGCAAGTGTGGGAGTGTGTTTCATTCAAATTGAGTATCTTTACACCGTTTGCGTATCTTTACTATTCCAATTGTGTATCTTTACATCGTTTGCGTATCTTTACTATTCCAATTGTGTATCTTTTCATTTCTCGTTTGAGTATCTTTCTGTAAGGCTTCTGATGCGAGTTTCTATTGTATTTGAGAGTTTTGCAAGTGTGGGAGTGTGTTTCATTCAAACTGAGTATCTTTACATCGTTTGCGTATCTTTATAATTCCAATTGTGTATCTTTACATCGTTTGCGTATCTTTACTATTCCAATTGTGTATCTTTTCATTTCTCGTTTGAGTATCTTTCTGTAAGGCTTCTGATGCGAGTTTCTATTGTATTTGAGAATTTTCCAAGTGCGGGAGTGTGTTTCTTTCAAACTGAGTATCTTTACATCGTTTTCGTATCTTTACTATTCTAATTGTGTATCTTTTCATTTCTCGTTTGAGTATCTTTCTGTAAGACTTTCGGATGCGAGTTTCTTTTGAATTTGAGAGTTTTGCAAGTGTGGGAGTGTGTTTCTCTCAAACTGAGTATCTTTACATCGTTTGCGTATCTTTACTATTCCAATTGTGTATCTTTACATCGTTTGCGTATCTTTACTATTCCAATTGTGTATCTTTTCATTTCTCGTTTGAGTATCTTTACTATTCCAATTGTGTATCTTTACATCGTTTGCGTATCTTTACTATTCCAATTGTGTATCTTTTCATTTCTCGTTTGAGTATCTTTCTGTAAGGCTTCTGATGCGAGTTTCTATTGTATTTGAGAGTTTTGCAAGTGTGGGAGTGTGTTTCATTCAAACTGAGTATCTTTACACCGTTTGCGTATCTTTACTATTCCAATTGTGTATCTTTACATCGTTTTCGTATCTTTACTATTCCAATTGTGTATCTTTTCATTTCTCGTTTGAGTATCTTTCTGTAAGGCTTCTGATGCGAGTTTCTATTGTATTTGAGAGTTTTGCAAGTGTGGGAGTGTGTTTCTTTCAAACTGAGTATCTTTACATCGTTTGCGTATCTTTACTATTCCAATTGTGTATCTTTTTATTTCTCGTTTGAGTATCTTTCTGTAAGGCTTTCTGATGCGAGTTTCTATTGAATTTGGGAGTTTTGCAACTGTGGGAGTGTGTTTCTTTCAAACTGAGTATCTTTACATCGTTTGCGTATCTTTACTATTCCAATTGTGTATCTTTTCATTTCTCGTTTGAGTATCTTTCTGTAAGGCTTTCTGATGCGAGTTTCTATTGTATTTGAGAGTTTTGCAAGTGTGGGAGTGTGTTTCATTCAAACTGAGAATCTTTACATCGTTTGCGTATCTTTACTATTCCAATTGTGTATCTTTACATCGTTTGCGTATCTTTACTATTCCAATTGTGTATCTTTTCATTTCTCGTTTGAGTATCTTTCTGTAAGGCTTCTGATGCGAGTTTCTATTGTATTTGAGAGTTTTCCAAGTGTGGGAGTGTGTTTCTTTCAAACTGAGTATCTTTACATCGTTTGCGTATCTTTACTATTCTAATTGTGTATCTTTTCATTTCTCGTTTGAGTATCTTTCTGTAAGGCTTTCGGATGCGAGTTTCTTTTGAATTTCAGAGTTTTGCAAGTGTGGGAGTGTGTTACTATTCCAATTGTGTATCTTTACATCGTTTGCGTATCTTTACTATTCCAATTGTGTATCTTTTCATTTCTCGTTTAAGTATCTTTCTGTAAGGCTTCTGATGCGAGTTTCTATTGTATTTGAGAGTTTTGCAAGTGTGGGAGTGTTTTTCATTCAAACTGAGTATCTTTACACCGTTTGCGTATCTTTACTATTCCAATTGTGTATCTTTACATCGTTTGCGTATCTTTACTATTCCAATTGTGTATCTTTTCATTTCTCGTTTGAGTATCTTACTGTAAGGCTTCTGATGCGAGTTTCTATTGTATTTGAGAGTTTTCCAAGTGTGGGAGTGTGTTTCATTCAAACTGAGTATCTTTACATCGTTTGCGTATCTTTACTATTCCAATTGTGTATCTTTACATCGTTTGCGTATCTTTACTATTCCAATTGTGTATCTTTTCATTTCTCGTTTGAGTATCTTTCTGTAAGGCTTCTGATGCGAGTTTCTATTGTATTTGAGAGTTTTGCAAGTGTGGGAGTGTGTTTCATTCAAATTGAGTATCTTTACACCGTTTGCGTATCTTTACTATTCCAATTGTGTATCTTTACATCGTTTGCGTATCTTTACTATTCCAATTGTGTATCTTTTCATTTCTCATTTGAGTATCTCTTTGTAAGGCTTCTGATGCGAGTTTCTATTGTATTTGAGAGTTTTGCAAGTGTGGGAGTGTGTTACTATTCCAATTGTGTATCTTTACATCGTTTTTGTATCTTTACTATTCCAATTGTGTATCTTTTCATTTCTCGTTTAAGTATCTTTCTGTAAGGCTTCTGATGCGAGTTTCTATTGTATTTGAGAGTTTTGCAAGTGTGGGAGTGTGTTTCATTCAAATTGAGTATCTTTACACCGTTTGCGTATCTTTACTATTCCAATTGTGTATCTTTACATCGTTTGCGTATCTTTACTATTCCAATTGTGTATCTTTTCATTTCTCGTTTGAGTATCTTTCTGTAAGGCTTCTGATGCGAGTTTCTATTGTATTTGAGAGTTTTGCAAGTGTGGGAGTGTGTTTCATTCAAATTGAGTATCTTTACACCGTTTGCGTATCTTTACTATTCCAATTGTGTATCTTTACATCGTTTGCGTATCTTTACTATTCCAATTGTGTATCTTTTCATTTCTCGTTTGAGTATCTTTCTGTAAGGCTACTGATGCGAGTTTCTATTGTATTTGAGAGTTTTGCAAGTGTGGGAGTGTGTTTCATTCAAACTGAGTATCTTTACATCGTTTGCGTATCTTTATAATTCCAATTGTGTATCTTTACATCGTTTGCGTATCTTTACTATTCCAATTGTGTATCTTTTCATTTCTCGTTTGAGTATCTTTCTGTAAGGCTTCTGATGCGAGTTTCTATTGTATTTGAGAGTTTTGCAAGTGTGGGAGTGTGTTTCATTCAAACTGAGTATCTTTACACCGTTTGCGTATCTTTACTATTCCAATTGTGTATCTTTACATCGTTTGCGTATCTTTACTATTCCAATTGTGTATATTTTCATTTCTCGTTTGAGTATCTTACTGTAAGGCTTCTGATGCGAGTTTCTATTGTATTTTAGAGTTTTCCAAGTGTGGGAGTGTGTTTCATTCAAACTGAGTAACTTTACATCGTTTGCGTATCTTTACTATTCTAATTGTGTATCTTTTCATTTCTCGTTTGAGTATCTTTCTGTAAGGCTTTCGGATGCGAGTTTCTTTTGAATTTGAAAGTTTTGCAAGTGTGGGAGTGTGTTTCTTTCAAACTGGGTGTCTTTACATCGTTTGCGTATCTTTACTATTCCAATTGTGTATCTTTACATCGTTTGCGTATCTTTACTATTCCAATTGTGTATCTTTTCATTTCTCGTTTGAGTATCTATCTGTAAGGCTTCTGATGCGAGTTTCTATTGTATTTGAGAGTTTTGCAAGTGTGGGAGTGTGTTTCTTTCAAACTGAGTATCTTTACATCGTTTGCGTATCTTTACTATTCCAATTGTGTATCTTTACATCGTTTGCGTATCTTTACTATTCCAATTGTGTATCTTTTCATTTCTCGTTTGAGTATCTTTCTGTAAGGCTTCTGATGCGAGTTTCTATTGTATTTGAGAGTTTTCCAAGTGTGGGAGTGTGTTTCTTTCAAACTGAGTATCTTTACATCGTTTGCGTATCTTTACTATTCCAATTGTGTATCTTTTTATTTCTCGTTTGAGTATCTTTCTGTAAGGCTTTCTGATGCGAGTTTCTATTGAATTTGGGAGTTTTGCAACTGTGGGAGTGTGTTTCTTTCAAACTGAGTATCTTTACATCGTTTGCGTATCTTTACTATTCCAATTGTGTATCTTTACATCGTTTGCGTATCTTTACTATTCCAATTGTGTATCTTTTCATTTCTCGTTTGAGTATCTTTCTGTAAGGCTTCTGATGCGAGTTTCTATTGTATTTGAGAGTTTTGCAAGTGTGGGAGTGTGTTTCATTCAAATTGAGTATCTTTACACCGTTTGCGTATCTTTACTATTCCAATTGTGTATCTTTACATCGTTTGCGTATCTTTACTATTCCAATTGTGTATCTTTTCATTTCTCATTTGAGTATCTCTTTGTAAGGCTTCTGATGCGAGTTTCTATTGTATTTGAGAGTTTTGCAAGTGTGGGAGTGTGTTACTATTCCAATTGTGTATCTTTACATCGTTTTTGTATCTTTACTATTCCAATTGTGTATCTTTTCATTTCTCGTTTAAGTATCTTTCTGTAAGGCTTCTGATGCGAGTTTCTATTGTATTTGAGAGTTTTGCAAGTGTGGGAGTGTGTTTCATTCAAATTGAGTATCTTTACACCGTTTGCGTATCTTTACTATTCCAATTGTGTATCTTTACATCGTTTGCGTATCTTTACTATTCCAATTGTGTATCTTTTCATTTCTCGTTTGAGTATCTTTCTGTAAGGCTTCTGATGCGAGTTTCTATTGTATTTGAGAGTTTTGCAAGTGTGGGAGTGTGTTTCATTCAAATTGAGTATCTTTACACCGTTTGCGTATCTTTACTATTCCAATTGTGTATCTTTACATCGTTTGCGTATCTTTACTATTCCAATTGTGTATCTTTTCATTTCTCGTTTGAGTATCTTTCTGTAAGGCTACTGATGCGAGTTTCTATTGTATTTGAGAGTTTTGCAAGTGTGGGAGTGTGTTTCATTCAAACTGAGTATCTTTACATCGTTTGCGTATCTTTATAATTCCAATTGTGTATCTTTACATCGTTTGCGTATCTTTACTATTCCAATTGTGTATCTTTTCATTTCTCGTTTGAGTATCTTTCTGTAAGGCTTCTGATGCGAGTTTCTATTGTATTTGAGAGTTTTGCAAGTGTGGGAGTGTGTTTCATTCAAACTGAGTATCTTTACACCGTTTGCGTATCTTTACTATTCCAATTGTGTATCTTTACATCGTTTGCGTATCTTTACTATTCCAATTGTGTATATTTTCATTTCTCGTTTGAGTATCTTACTGTAAGGCTTCTGATGCGAGTTTCTATTGTATTTTAGAGTTTTCCAAGTGTGGGAGTGTGTTTCATTCAAACTGAGTAACTTTACATCGTTTGCGTATCTTTACTATTCTAATTGTGTATCTTTTCATTTCTCGTTTGAGTATCTTTCTGTAAGGCTTTCGGATGCGAGTTTCTATTGAATTTGAAAGTTTTGCAAGTGTGGGAGTGTGTTTCTTTCAAACTGGGTGTCTTTACATCGTTTGCGTATCTTTACTATTCCAATTGTGTATCTTTACATCGTTTGCGTATCTTTACTATTCCAATTGTGTATCTTTTCATTTCTCGTTTGAGTATCTATCTGTAAGGCTTCTGATGCGAGTTTCTATTGTATTTGAGAGTTTTGCAAGTGTGGGAGTGTGTTTCTTTCAAACTGAGTATCTTTACATCGTTTGCGTATCTTTACTATTCCAATTGTGTATCTTTACATCGTTTGCGTATCTTTACTATTCCAATTGTGTATCTTTTCATTTCTCGTTTGAGTATCTTTCTGTAAGGCTTCTGATGCGAGTTTCTATTGTATTTGAGAGTTTTCCAAGTGTGGGAGTGTGTTTCTTTCAAACTGAGTATCTTTACATCGTTTGCGTATCTTTACTATTCCAATTGTGTATCTTTTTATTTCTCGTTTGAGTATCTTTCTGTAAGGCTTTCTGATGCGAGTTTCTATTGAATTTGGGAGTTTTGCAACTGTGGGAGTGTGTTTCTTTCAACTGAGTATCTTTACATCGTTTGCGTATCTTTACTATTCCAATTGTGTATCTTTACATCGTTTGCGTATCTTTACTATTCCAATTGTGTATCTTTTCATTTCTCGTTTGAGTATCTTTCTGTAAGGCTTTCTGATGCGAGTTTCTATTGTATTTGAGAGTTTTGCAAGTGTAGGAGTGTGTTTCATTCAAACTGAGAATCTTTACATCGTTTGCGTATCTTTACTATTCCAATTGTGTATCTTTTCATTTCTCGTTTGAGTATCTTTCTGTAAGGCTTCTGATGCGAGTTTCTATTGTATTTGAGAGTTTTCCAAGTGTGGGAGTGTGTTTCTTTCAAACTGAGTATCTTTACATCGTTTGCGTATCTTTACTATTCTAATTGTGTATCTTTTCATTTCTCGTTTGAGTATCTTTCTGTAAGGCTTTCGGATGCGAGTTTCTTTTGAATTTCAGAGTTTTGCAAGTGTGGGAGTGTGTTACTATTCCAATTGTGTATCTTTACATCGTTTGCGTATCTTTACTATTCCAATTGTGTATCTTTTCATTTCTCGTTTGAGTATCTTTCTGTAAGGCTTCTGATGCGAGTTTCTATTGTATTTGAGAGTTTTGCAAGTGTGGGAGTGTGTTTCATTCAAACTGAGTATCTTTACACCGTTTGCGTATCTTTACTATTCCAATTGTGTATCTTTACATCGTTTGCGTATCTTTACTATTCCAATTGTGTATCTTTTCATTTCTCGTTTGAGTATCTTACTGTAAGGCTTCTGATGCGAGTTTCTATTGTATTTGAGAGTTTTCCAAGTGTGGGAGTGTGTTTCATTCAAACTGAGTATCTTTACATCGTTTGCGTATCTTTACTATTCCAATTGTGTATCTTTACATCGTTTGTGTATCTTTACAATTCCAATTGAGTAATTTGTTCATTTCTCGTTTGAGTATCTTTCTGTAAGGCTTCTGATGCGACTTTCTATTGTATTTGAGAGTTTTGCAAGTGTGGGAGTGTGTTTCTTTCAAACTGAGTATCTTTACATCGTTTGCGTATCTTTACTATTCCAATTGTGTATCTTTACATCGTTTACGTATCTTTACTATTCCAATTGTGTATGTTTTCATTTCTCGTTTGAGTATCTTTCTGTAAGGCTTTCTGATGCGAGTTTCTATTGAATTTGAGAGTTTTGCAACTGTGGGAGTGTGTTTCTTTCAAACTGAGTATCTTTACATCGTTTGCGTATCTTTACTATTCCAATTGTGTATCTTTTCATTTCACGTTTGAGTATCTTTCTGTAGGGCTTCTGATGCGAGTTTCTATTGTATTTGAGACTTTTGCAAGTGTGGGAGTGTGTTTCTTTCAAACTGAGTATCTTTACATCGTTTGCGTATCTTTACTATTCCAATTGTGTATCTTTACATCGTTTGCGTATCTTTACTATTCCAATTGTGTATCTTTTCATTTCTCGTTTGAGTATCTTTGTGTAAGGCTTCTGATGCGAGTTTCTATTGTATTTGAGAGTTTTGCAAGTGTGGGAGTGTGTTTCATTCAAACTGAGTATCTTTACATCGTTTGCGTATCTTTACTATTCCAATTGTGTATCTTTACATCGTTTGCGTATCTTTACTATTCCAATTGTGTATCTTTTCATTTCTCGTTTGAGTATCTTTCTATAAGGCTTCTGATGCGAGTTTCTATTGTATTTGAGAGTTTTGCAAGTGTGGGAGTGTGTTTCTTTCAAACTGAGTATCTTTACATCGTTTGCGTATCTTTACTATTCTAATTGTGTAACTTTTCATTTCTCGTTTGAGTATCTTTCTGTAAGACTTTCGGATGCGAGTTTCTTTTGAATTTGATAGTTTTGCAAGTGTGGGAGTGTGTTTCTTTCAAACTGAGTATCTTTACATCGTTTGCGTATCTTTACTATTCCAATTGTGTATCTTTACATCGTTTGCGTATCTTTACTATTCCAATTGTGTATCTTTACATCGTTTGCGTATCTTTACTATTCCAATTGTGTATCTTTTCATTTCTCGTTTGAGTATCTTTCTGTAAGGCTTTCGGATGCGAGTTTCTTTTGAATTTGAGAGTTTTGCAAGTGTGGGAGTGTGTTTGTTTCAAACTGAGTATCTTTACATCGTTTGCGTATCTTTCCTATTCCAATTGTGTATCTTTTCATTTCTCGTTTGAGTATCTTTCTGTAAGGCTTCTGATGCGAGTTTCTATTGTATTTGAGAGTTTTGCAAGTGTGGGAGTGTGTTTCTTTCAATCTGAGTATCTTTACATCGTTTGCGTATCTTTACTATTCCAATTGTGTATCTTTTCATTTCTCGTTTGAGTATCTTTCTGTAAGGCTTTCAGATGCGAGTTTCTATTGAATTTGAGAGTTTTGCAAGTGTGGGAGTGTGTTTCTTTCAAACTGAGTATCTTTACATCGTTTGCGTATCTTTACTATTCCAATTGTGTATCTTTACATCGTTTGCGTATCTTTACTATTCCAATTGTGTATCTTTTCATTTCTCGTTTGAGTATCTTTCTGTAAGGCTTTCTGATGCGAGTTTCTATTGAATTTGGGAGTTTTGCAACTGTGGGAGTGTGTTTCTTTCAAACTGAGTATGTTTACATCGTTTGCGTATCTTTACTATTCCAATTGTGTATCTTTACATCGTTTGCGTATCTTTACTATTCCAATTGTGTATCTTTTCATTTCTCGTTTGAGTATCTTTCTATAAGGCTTCTGATGCGAGTTTCTATTGTATTTGAGAGTTTTGCAAGTGTGGGAGTGTGTTTCTTTCAAACTGAGTATCTTTACATCGTTTGCGTATCTTTACTATTCTAATTGTGTAACTTTTCATTTCTCGTTTGAGTATCTTTCTGTAAGACTTTCGGATGCGAGTTTCTTTTGAATTTGATAGTTTTGCAAGTGTGGGAGTGTGTTTCTTTCAAACTGAGTATCTTTACATCGTTTGCGTATCTTTACTATTCCAATTGTGTATCTTTACATCGTTTGCGTATCTTTACTATTCCAATTGTGTATCTTTACATCGTTTGCGTATCTTTACTATTCCAATTGTGTATCTTTTCATTTCTCGTTTGAGTATCTTTCTGTAAGGCTTTCGGATGCGAGTTTCTTTTGAATTTGAGAGTTTTGCAAGTGTGGGAGTGTGTTTGTTTCAAACTGAGTATCTTTACATCGTTTGCGTATCTTTCCTATTCCAATTGTGTATCTTTTCATTTCTCGTTTGAGTATCTTTCTGTAAGGCTTCTGATGCGACTTTCTATTGTATTTGAGAGTTTTCCAAGTGTGCGAGTGTGTTTCTTTCAAACTGAGTATCTTTACATCGTTTGCGTATCTTTACTATTCTAATTGTGTATCTTTTCATTTCTCGTTTGAGTATCTTTCTGTAAGGCTTTCGGATGCGAGTTTCTATTGTATTTGAGAGTTTTCCAAGTGTGCGAGTGTGTTTCTTTCAAACTGAGTATCTTTACATCGTTTGCGTATCTTTACTATTCTAATTGTGTATCTTTTCATTTCTCGTTTGAGTATCTTTCTGTAAGGCTTTCTGATGCGAGTTTCTATTGAATTTGAGAGTTTTGCAACTGTGGGAGTGTGTTTCTTTCAAACTGAGTATCTTTACATCGTTTGCGTATCTTTACTATTCCAATTGTGTATCTTTTCATTTCTCGTTTGAGTATCTTTCTGTAGGGCTTCTGATGCGAGTTTCTATTGTATTTGAGAGTTTTGCAAGTGTGGGAGTGTGTTTCATTCAAACTGAGTATCTTTACATCGTTTGCGTATCTTTACTATTCCAATTGTGTCTCTTTACATCGTTTGCGTATCTTTACTATTCCAATTGTGTATCTTTTTATTTCTCGTTTGAGTATCTTTCTGTAAGGCTTTCGGATGCGAGTTTCTATTGAATTTGAGAGTTTTGCAAGTGTGGGAGTGTGTTTCTTTCAAACTGAGTATCTTTACATCGTTTGCGTATCTTTACTATTCCAATTGTGTATCTTTACATCGTTTGCGTATCTTTACTATTCCAATTGTGTATCTTTTCATTTCTCGTTTGAGTATCTTTGTGTAAGGCTTCTGATGCGAGTTTCTATTGTATTTGAGAGTTTTGCAAGTGTGGGAGTGTGTTTCATTCAAACTGAGTATCTTTACATCGTTTGCGTATCTTTACTATTCCAATTGTGTATCTTTTCATTTCTCGTTTGAGTATCTTTCTATAAGGCTTCTGATGCGAGTTTCTATTGTATTTGAGAGTTTTGCAAGTGTGGGAGTGTGTTTCTTTCAAACTGAGTATCTTTACATCGTTTGCGTATCTTTACTATTCTAATTGTGTAACTTTTCATTTCTCGTTTGAGTATCTTTCTGTAAGACTTTCGGATGCGAGTTTCTTTTGAATTTGATAGTTTTGCAAGTGTGGGAGTGTGTTTCTTTCAAACTGAGTATCTTTACATCGTTTGCGTATCTTTACTATTCCAATTGTGTATCTTTACATCGTTTGCGTATCTTTACTATTCCAATTGTGTATCTTTACATCGTTTGCGTATCTTTACTATTCCAATTGTGTATCTTTGCATTTCTCATTTGAGTATCTTTCTGTAAGGTTTCGGATGCGAGTTTCTTTTGAATTTGAGAGTTTTGCAAGTGTGGGAGTGTGTTTCTTTCAAACTGAGTATCTTTACATCGTTTGCGTATCTTTCCTATTCCAATTGTGTATTTTTTCATTTCTCGTTTGAGTATCTTTCTGTAAGGCTTCTGATGCGAGTTTCTATTGTATTTGAGAGTTTTCCAAGTGTGCGAGTGTGTTTCTTTCAAACTGAGTATCTTTACATCGTTTGCGTATCTTTACTATTCTAATTGTGTATCTTTTCATTTCTCGTTTGAGTATCTTTCTGTAAGGCTTTCGGATGCGAGTTTCTATTGTATTTGAGAGTTTTCCAAGTGTGCGAGTGTGTTTCTTTCAAACTGAGTATCTTTACATCTAATTGTGTATCTTTACTATTCTAATTGTGTATCTTTTCATTTCTCGTTTGAGTATCTTTCTGTAAGGCTTTCTGATGCGAGTTTCTATTGAATTTGAGAGTTTTGCAACTGTTGGAGTGTGTTTCTTTCAAACTGAGTATCTTTACATCGTTTGCGTATCTTTACTATTCCAATTGTGTATCTTTTCATTTCTCGTTTGAGTATCTTTCTGTAGGGCTTCTGATGCGAGTTTCTATTGTATTTGAGAGTTTTGCAAGTGTGGGAGTGTGTTTCATTCAAACTGAGTATCTTTACATCCTTTGCGTATCTTTACTATTCCAATTGTGTATCTTTACATCGTTTGCGTATCTTTACTATTTCAATTGTGTATCTTTTTATTTCTCGTTTGAGTATCTTTCTGTAAGGCTTTCGGATGCGAGTTTCTATTGAATTTGAGACTTTTGCAAGTGTGGGAGTGTGTTTCTTTCAAACTGAGTATCTTTACATCGTTTGCGTATCTTTACTATTCCAATTGTGTATCTTTACATCGTTTGCGTATCTTTACTATTCCAATTGTGTATCTTTTCATTTCTCGTTTGAGTATCTTTCTGTAAGGCTTCTGATGCGAGTTTCTATTGTATTTGAGAGTTTTGCAAGTGTGGGAGTGTGTTTCATTCAAACTGAGTATCTTTACATCGTTTGCGTATCTTTACTATTCCAATTGTGTATCTTTACATCGTTTGCGTATCTTTACTATTCCAATTGTGTATCTTTTCATTTCTCGTTTGAGTATCTTTCTGTAAGTCTTCTGATGCGAGTTTCTATTGAATTTGAGAGTTTTGCAAGTGTGGGAGTGTGTTTCTTTCAAACTGAGTATCTTTACATCGTTTGCGTATCTTTACTATTCCAATTGTGTATCTTTACATCGTTTGCGTATCTTTACTATTCCAATTGTGTATCTTTTCATTTCTCGTTTGAGTATCTTTCTGTAGGGCTTCTGATGCGAGTTTCTATTGTATTTGAGAGTTTTGCAAGTGTGGGAGTGTGTTTCATTCAAACTGAGTATCTTTACATCGTTTGCGTATCTTTACTATTCCAATTGTGTATCTTTACATCGTTTGCGTATCTTTACTATTCCAATTGTGTATCTTTTTATTTCTCGTTTGAGTATCTTTCTGTAAGGCTTTCGGATGCGAGTTTCTATTGAATTTGAGACTTTTGCAAGTGTGGGAGTGTGTTTCTTTCAAACTGAGTATCTTTACATCGTTTGCGTATCTTTACTATTCCAATTGTGTATCTTTACATCGTTTGCGTATCTTTACTATTCCAATTGTGTATCTTTTCATTTCTCGTTTGAGTATCTTTGTGTAAGGCTTCTGATGCGAGTTTCTATTGTATTTGAGAGTTTTGCAAGTGTGGGAGTGTGTTTCATTCAAACTGAGTATCTTTACATCGTTTGCGTATCTTTACTATTCCAATTGTGTATCTTTACATCGTTTGCGTATCTTTACTATTCCAATTGTGTATCTTTTCATTTCTCGTTTGAGTATCTTTCTATAAGGCTTCTGATGCGAGTTTCTATTGTATTTGAGAGTTTTGCAAGTGTGGGAGTGTGTTTCTTTCAAACTGAGTATCTTTACATCGTTTGCGTATCTTTACTATTCTAATTGTGTAACTTTTCATTTCTCGTTTGAGTATCTTTCTGTAAGACTTTCGGATGCGAGTTTCTTTTGAATTTGATAGTTTTGCAAGTGTGGGAGTGTGTTTCTTTCAAACTGAGTATCTTTACATCGTTTGCGTATCTTTACTATTCCAATTGTGTATCTTTACATCGTTTGCGTATCTTTACTATTCCAATTGTGTATCTTTGCATTTCTCATTTGAGTATCTTTCTGTAAGGTTTCGGATGCGAGTTTCTTTTGAATTTGAGAGTTTTGCAAGTGTGGGAGTGTGTTTCTTTCAAACTGAGTATCTTTACATCGTTTGCGTATCTTTCCTATTCCAATTGTGTATCTTTTCATTTCTCGTTTGAGTATCTTTCTGTAAGGCTTCTGATGCGAGTTTCTATTGTATTTGAGAGTTTTCCAAGTGTGCGAGTGTGTTTCTTTCAAACTGAGTATCTTTACATCGTTTGCGTATCTTTACTATTCTAATTGTGTATCTTTTCATTTCTCGTTTGAGTATCTTTCTGTAAGGCTTTCGGATGCGAGTTTCTATTGTATTTGAGAGTTTTCCAAGTGTGCGAGTGTGTTTCTTTCAAACTGAGTATCTTTACATCTAATTGTGTATCTTTACTATTCTAATTGTGTATCTTTTCATTTCTCGTTTGAGTATCTTTCTGTAAGGCTTTCTGATGCGAGTTTCTATTGAATTTGAGAGTTTTGCAACTGTGGGAGTGTGTTTCTTTCAAACTGAGTATCTTTACATCGTTTGCGTATCTTTACTATTCCAATTGTGTATCTTTTCATTTCTCGTTTGAGTATCTTTCTGTAAGGCTTTCGGATGCGAGTTTCTATTGAATTTGAGACTTTTGCAAGTGTGGGAGTGTGTTTCTTTCAAACTGAGTATCTTTACATCGTTTGCGTATCTTTACTATTCCAATTGTGTATCTTTACATCGTTTGCGTATCTTTACTATTCCAATTGTGTATCTTTTCATTTCTCGTTTGAGTATCTTTCTGTAAGGCTTCTGATGCGAGTTTCTATTGTATTTGAGAGTTTTGCAAGTGTGGGAGTGTGTTTCATTCAAACTGAGTATCTTTACATCGTTTGCGTATCTTTACTATTCCAATTGTGTATCTTTACATCGTTTGCGTATCTTTACTATTCCAATTGTGTATCTTTTCATTTCTCGTTTGAGTATCTTTCTATAAGGCTTCTGATGCGAGTTTCTATTGTATTTGAGAGTTTTGCAAGTGTGGGAGTGTGTTTCTTTCAAACTGAGTATCTTTACATCGTTTGCGTATCTTTACTATTCTAATTGTGTATCTTTTCATTTCTCGTTTGAGTATCTTTCTGTAAGGCTTTCGGATGCGAGTTTCTTTTGAATTTGAGAGTTTTGCAAGTGTGGGAGTGTGTTTCTTTCAAACTGAGTATCTTTACATCGTTTGCGTATCTTTACTATTCCAATTGTGTATCTGTACATCGTTTGCGTATCTTTCCTATTCCAATTGTGTATCTTTTCATTTCTCGTTTGAGTATCTTTCTGTAAGGCTTCAGATGCGAGTTTCTATTGTATTTGACAGTTTTGCAAGTGTGGGAGTGTGTTTCATTCAAACTGAGTATCTTTACATCGTTTGCGTATCTTTCCTATTCCAATTGTGTATCTTTTCATTTCTCGTTTGAGTATCTTTCTGTAAGGCTTTCGGATGCGAGTTTCTATTGTACTTGAGAGTTTTGCAAGTGTGGGAGTGTGTTTCATTGAAACTGAGTATCTTTACATCGTTTGCGTATCTTTACTATTCCAATTGTGTATCTTTACATCATTTGCGTATCTTTACTATTCCAATTGTGTATCTTTTCATTTCTCGTTTGAGTATCTTTTTGTAAGGCTTTCGGATGCGAGTTTCTTTTGAATTTGAGAGTTTTGCAAGTGTGGGAGTGTGTTTCTTTCAAACTGAGTATCTTTACATCGTTTGCGTATCTTTACTATTCCAATTGTGTATCTTTTCATTTCTCGTTTGAGTATCTTTCTGTAAGGCTTCTGATGCGAGTTTCTATTGTATTTGAGAGTTTTGCAAGTGTGGGAGTGTGTTTCATTCAAACTGAGTATCTTTACATCGTTTGCGTATCTTTACTATTCCAATTGTGTATCTTTACATCGTTTGCGTATCTTTACTATTCCAATTGTGTATCTTTTTATTTCTCGTTTGAGTATCTTTCTGTAAGGCTTTCGGATGCGAGTTTCTATTGAATTTGAGACTTTTGCAAGTGTGGGAGTGTGTTTCTTTCAAACTGAGTATCTTTACATCGTTTGCGTATCTTTACTATTCCAATTGTGTATCTTTACATCGTTTGCGTATCTTTACTATTCGAATTGTGTATCTTTTCATTTCTCGTTTGAGTATCTTTCTGTAAGGCTTCTGATGCGAGTTTCTATTGTATTTGAGAGTTTTGCAAGTGTGGGAGTGTGTTTCATTGAAACTGAGTATCTTTACATCGTTTGCGTATCTTTACTATTCCAATTGTGTATCTTTACATCGTTTGCGTATCTTTACTATTCCAATTGTGTATCGTTTCATTTCTCGTTTGAGTATCTTTCTATAAGGCTTCTGATGCGAGTTTCTATTGTATTTGAGAGTTTTGCAAGTGTGGGAGTGTGTTTCATTCAAACTGATATCTTTACATCGTTTGCGTATCTTTACTATTCTAATTGTGTATCTTTTCATTTCTCGTTTGAGTATCTTTCTGTAAGGTTTCGGATGCGAGTTTCTTTTGAATTTGAGAGTTTTGCAAGTGTGGGAGTGTGTTTCTTTCAAACTGAGTATCTTTACATCATTTGCGTATCTTTACTATTCTAATTGTGTATCTTTTCATTTCTCGTTTGAGTATCTTTCTGTAAGGTTTCGGATGCGAGTTTCTTTTGAATTTCAGAGTTTTGCAAGTGTGGGAGTGTGTTTCTTTCAAACTGAGTATCTTTACATCGTTTGCGTATCTTTACTATTCCAATTGTGTATCTTTTCATTTCTCGTTTGAGTATCTTTCTGTAAGGCTTTCTGATGCGAGTTTCTATTGTATTTGAGAGTTTTGCAAGTGTGTGAGTGTGTTCTTTCAAACTGAGTATCTTTACATCGTTTGCGTATCTTTACTATTCCAATTGTGTATCTTTTCATTTCTCGTTTGAGTATCTTTCTGTAAGGCTTCATATGCGAGTTTCTATTGTATTTGACAGTTTTGCAAGTGTGGGACTGTGTTTCTTTCAAACTGAGTATCTTTACATCGTTTGCGTATCTTTACTATTCCAATTGTGTATCTTTTCATTTCTCGTTTGAGTATCTTTCTGTAAGGCTTCTGATGCGAGTTTCTATTGTATTTGAGAGTTTTGCAAGTGTGGGAGTGTGTTTCATTCAAACTGAGTATCTTTACATCGTTTGCGTATCTTTACTATTCCAATTGTGTATCTTTACATCGTTTGCGTATCTTTACTATTCCAATTGTGTATCTTTTCATTTCTCGTTTGAGTATCTTTCTATAAGGCTTCTGATGCGAGTTTCTATTGTATTTGAGAGTTTTGCAAGTGTGGGAGTGTGTTTCTTTCAAACTGAGTATCTTTACATCGTTTGCGTATCTTTCCTATTCCAATTGTGTATCTTTTCATTTCTCGTTTGAGTATCTTTCTGTAAGGCTTCAGATGCGAGTTTCTATTGTATTTGACAGTTTTGCAAGTGTGGGAGTGTGTTTCTTTCAAACTGAGTATCTTTACATCGTTTGCGTATCTTTACTATTCCAATTGTGTATCTTTTCATTTCTCGTTTGAGTATCTTTCTGTAAGGCTTCTGATGGGAGTTTCTATTGTATTTGAGAGTTTTGCAAGTGTGGGAGTGTGTTTCTTTCAAACTGAGTATCTTTACATCGTTTGCGTATCTTCACTATTCCAATTGTGTATCTTTTTATTTCTCGTTTGAATATCTTTCTGTAAGGCTTTCTGATGCGAGTTTCTATTGAATTTGAGAGTTTTGCAACTGTGGGAGTGTGTTTCTTTCAAATTGAGTATCTTTACATCGTTTGCGTATCTTTACTATTCCAATTGTGTATCTTTACATCATTTGCGTATCTTTACTATTCCAATTGTGTATCTTTTCATTTCTCGTTTGAGTTTCTTTCTGTAAGGCTTCAGATGCGAGTTTCTATTGTATTTGACAGTTTTGCAAGTGTGGGAGTGTGTTTCATTCAAACTGAGTATCTTTACATCGTTTGCGTATCTTTACTATTCCAATTGTGTATCTTTTTATTTCTCGTTTGAATATCTTTCTGTAAGGCTTTCTGATGCGAGTTTCTATTGAATTTGAGAGTTTTGCAACTGTGGGAGTGTGTTTCTTTCAAACTGAGTATCTTTACATCGTTTGCGTATCTTTACTATTCCAATTGTGTATCTTTACATCATTTGCGTATCTTTACTATTCCAATTGTGTATCTTTTCATTTCTCGTTTGAGTTTCTTTCTGTAAGGCTTCAGATGCGAGTTTCTATTGTATTTCACAGTTTTGCAAGTGTGGGAGTGTGTTTCATTCAAACTGAGTATCTTTACATCGTTTGCGTATCTTTACTATTCCAATTGTGTATCTTTTTATTTCTCGTTTGAGTATCTTTCTGTAAGGCTTTCGGATGCGAGTTTCTATTGAATTTGAGACTTTTGCAAGTGTGGGAGTGTGTTTCTTTCAAACTGAGTATCTTTACATCGTTTGCGTATCTTTACTATTCCAATTGTGTATCTTTACATCGTTTGCGTATCTTTACTATTCCAATTGTGTATCTTTTCATTTCTCGTTTGAGTATCTTTCTGTAAGGCTTCTGATGCGAGTTTCTATTGTATTTGAGAGTTTTGCAAGTGTGGGAGTGTGTTTCATTCAAACTGAGTATCTTTACATCGTTTGCGTATCTTTACTATTCCAATTGTGTATCTTTACATCGTTTGCGTATCTTTACTATTCCAATTGTGTATCTTTTTATTTCTCGTTTGAGTATCTTTCTGTAAGGCTTTCGGATGCGAGTTTCTATTGAATTTGAGACTTTTGCAAGTGTGGGAGTGTGTTTCTTTCAAACTGAGTATCTTTACATCGTTTGCGTATCTTTACTATTCCAATTGTGTATCTTTACATCGTTTGCGTATCTTTACTATTCCAATTGTGTATCTTTTCATTTCTCGTTTGAGTATCTTTCTGTAAGGCTTCTGATGCGAGTTTCTATTGTATTTGAGAGTTTTGCAAGTGTGGGAGTGTGTTTCTGATAGAGCGTTCGGTTAGAACGTCTATAAAATACCCTGAAAAACATCATCGTTAGTATAGAATAAGCAGGGATCGTTCAGTCCGGGGAATCAAAAGGGCCTCAACACTTATCATGTTATTAGGGGATTTGATTTGGATTCTAAAACTACAACTTAAAATAAATCCTAAATTACTTATATACAATTGATCAACCATTTATCACATAACCAAAACACGAATTCAACTCAAGAAACATGTATGACACGCATAGAACAACATATAGGCAGCAAATTATTTCGATTCTTTCTAAGTCCATTTCAATTCCAATTCTAATTAGAGTCCGAAGCGGTTCATCTAATCGTTAAGACTTCTTATTTATCTAGAATCAACGAAGCGTTCAATCCTAAACATATGCTAAAGAGAGTTCAACATAACGAAGCGTCTAGTTAAACAACAAAGTAGCACATAAGCACATTAAGTCGAGTTGGAGACATGTTACACAAGCATGGCGTCACTCATCTTGATTAAACATGCAAATTCCTAGAACTATCACAGCCCTATATAAGTATCCATAATTGAAACACGAAGCGCATATTCAATCGAAGAACACTTTGGTGAATTAAATCGCAACCCTAGGAGAACCATGGCCTTGGCTTCCTCAAGCATTGATTTAGATGTACAAGTTCAAGGAACTAATTGAAATAAAACCTAAAATTATTTCGAAACCTACTGCCCCTATGTCATTATACACGGTATACATACATATTTCAATGAATTCATACAATCAAAACATAAAACCAAAGAAGTCTGAATTTATGCTCTTCATATATAAAACCGAAAATCACATCCAAGAATTCATACAATGAAATCGAAAATTGCAGAAAACCAAAAGAAAAATTACAAGACATGGATGAATCACACTTTAGAAACCTTCTAGGATTCGGCAAGAATGGATTCGATTTGGGAGAGGAGGAAGATGAGCACGGCTTGGTGGTGATGAATGAAGGTTTTTGGCTTGATTTTTCTGGATGGATTTTGGCAGAATTTCGGCTGTGTTTATGAGAGAATGGAGATGGATTTTCTGAAGGGAGGCCGAGCTATATATAGAGGAACCAAGGGAGGAGGCTGCTAGGGTTTAGGATGGGCTGATCCATGTATGCACGGCTGGGATTTCTTCTTTTTAATTGGATCCAATGGCTGCCTTTGCTTTCCTTGTAGAAGAAGCTCTTATCTCCTTGTTTCTCTAGGGTTAGCATGGCATGGGCTGGGCTCTCTCCTTTGCTGATTGGAAGGCACGGCTGAAACTCCTTCTCCATGTAGTACACGGCCTCCTTAATTCCCTCCTTGAATTATCTCTTCAAATCTGAAAATAAGAAAAGAAAAACATAAGTAAAAGATAATTCATTCGAAATTCATGTCTTAATCTAGATAATTGTTGTCTTAAAAAGACACATGTAATAGATGAGCTCAACTAGATTAGGAAAGTTTCTAATTTGCAAAAAGGAAACTTACTAGAATAAGTAAGTTACTAGAACAAGGAAGTTCATTTAGGAAAGTTTCGTAATAAGAGTTTGAGTTTAAGTAGGACTTTCCAAAATGGTACGTTTCCTAGTCTAACAAGGATTCCTAATGCAAACATGACTCTCAAGATATCGCTAATGCGACCAAAACATAGAAAGATGAAGACTCCTAATTCAACTAGGTTTCCTAGTCCTATAAGGATTCCTACTCAAACTAGGACTCTAGACCAATTCTTCGTTTTAAACTCGTTTAAGCACAAAAACACATCCATAACCATCCAAGACTCCTATTGTGACTCAATGACTCGATATTACAACAATAAGGGTTAAGCAAAGTACAAATGGAGGTAAAAACATATTAAGAACGTAGCACAAAGTGCTCCTATCAACTACCCCACACTTGGCTTTTGCTAGTCCCTTAGCAAAACAAAACAAAACAACACAAAACACTATTGCCCCTAAATGATTGTCTCAGAATCTCAAAACACATAGCTTTCAAGTTTAAGCATTTGAATGTAAGCACATAAATTCCAAGTTTCATAAACATGTTTCATAGTATGAATAAGTAAGAAATGAGACAATAGGCACATAACATGTTTAGTCAATCCAATCCTCCTCACAAGGCATACTCTCTTCTTTTCACTCAGATTCATGGTTATGATTCACACACAAGTATATGCAAGAGAAAGGATAATAAAGCATCAAATAGCCTGCATATTTCATCAAATGAAAGCACTTTGTGAATAACAAAAGGAAAACCTCATTTAACAACTAAGTGCACAAATGGACCAAAACCATATGCTCAACTCTTGTGATCATCTCCACAAACCAAGATTTGCTCATTTTAAGAATCATTAGGATCATTTGATAAGGGTGAATGGTTAGGCTTAGCTAAAGGCATGGAATATCAAGGAATTACAAAGGTAATCCTATAGACTTAGCAGAGTAAACATCATCCTTATAACACCACACACCATCAAGGGCCAAATATAACAAGTTGGGCCCAAACATCATTTTAACCACAAAGTGAACATGGACAAAGGTCAAATAAACTTTTTTAGACCTTCAATTCAACTCAACTCCAAATCACAAATGGAAGACAACATCTTTTCTTTCCTTTTCATGTATTGCCGATCTCATCATTTTTTCATTCATCATCATTTTTTCCTTTTCTTTTTTCGGCATTTGCTTAAAAGCTTGTTCATATTTTCTTTTCTCATGTCTTCCACCCCACACTTATTTCATGCATCATCACAACATCATCTCAAAAATAGTTCTGCCAAGTCTATAGGACAAGGTAGAGATAACTATACTAAGCATGGAGATAATATAGGTGATGAAGAAAAGGCTCAATGTAGGCTCAAATGGGGTTCAACTAAGGGGTCCCAAACAGGCCACATATAGGGATACATGGCTGTTTGGCTAAAGTGGTGGTAATCCTAGAAATGATCCATAAATCCCTTTCAAAATCAGAGCATTTTATGACTTAAAAGTTTCAACAATCACAAAAGATGAGTTCTAGTAAATTCTAGAGTCCATTAAAAGCTATGGCACATAGTCATTGAATATGCAAAGAATAATGAGGTTCACAAAACACCCACGAAATTTCATATTATCACTCAAGAAGAAAGCATATATAGGCTCAAAAACTCACAGGTTGTTATGGACTTAGACTAACCAAACATGTATGTCATATTGCATTCAATCAACTCTCACATGTTCATACCAAATCCACATTATCAATGAAACTTACAATTCAATTCTTATGAAATGCAAAACCATCATCTATGCATTTAGAGATATAATCATCCTAGACTTTAGGGGCATCCTAAGACTCAAAACAACACATTTGTTTTTCGAATTTTCTAACATTTTTTCGAATTTTTTCTTTCTTTTTTCGTTTTTTAACATGAAATCAAAGCAAAAATCAGCAAACAACGATCATGCAACCCTACCCCACACTTAGAAAATTACATTGTCCTCAATGTAAGCTCAATAATCAGAATGTAATTCATAAGTAGAGAATAAGATCACACATCAATACATATACAATTCAACCATAAGAGTGAAGGGATAAGAAAATGCAAACTCCCGTAGACGACTCCTCCACAGGTACGGTTGAAATGGGTTGCCTCCCATGCAGCGCTTGAGTTTTAAAGTCTCTCAGCCTAGACTCTCTCATGCTCATACATCTGTTGGCGCATCTCTAACACTCGTCTCCTCATACGTGTGCTCCTCAAAAGGTTCAAAGTAGGGCTTAAGTCGATGCCCATTCACCTTGAATGTCTGACCTGTTTTGTCACTTTTAATTTCAATAGCACCATGAGCAAACACATTAGTAACAACAAATGGACCAACCCAACGAGAACGTAATTTTCCAGGAAAAAGTTTAAGTCTAGAATGGAATAAAAGAACTTTTTGACCAACTACAAACTCTTTCCCACGAATCATCTTGTCATGATAAGCTCTCGTTTTCTCCTTGTAAATCCATGCAGCATCATAGGCGTCATTTCGTATCTCCTCAAGCTCATTGAGCTGCAATTTCCTATGAAGACCAGCTGCATCCTTGTCCATGTTGAATGTCTTCACCGCCCACCATGCTCTGTGCTCCAACTCCACTGGAAGGTGACATGCCTTCCCATACACCAATCTGAATGGTGACATCCCAATAGGCGTCTTGTACGCAGTCCTGTAGGCCCATAATGCATCATCTAATCGATCACTCCAATCCTTCCTTGTTGGACCTACAGTTTTCTCCAGAATTCCCTTGATCTCTCTGTTGGACACTTCTGCCATGCCACTCGTTTGAGGATGATATGGTGTTGAAACCTTGTGGGTTACTCCATACTTCTTAAGCAATGCCTCAATAGTCCGGTTGCAGAAATGAGAACCTCCATCACTTATCAACACCCTTGGTACTCCAAACCTGCAAAATATGTTAGTTCTCAAGAAACCTGCAACCACTTTCGAATCATTAGTTCGGGTGGCCTTTGCTTCCACCCACTTCGACACATAATCAACAGCTAACAAGATATACAAGAAACCTCTAGATGAAGGAAATGGACCCATGAAATCAATGCCCCACACATCAAAAATTTCGACAATTATAATGGGGGATAAGGGCATTTGATCTCTCTTACCAATATTACCAGTCCGTTGACACCTATCACAAGAAACACAAAACAAATATGCATCCTTGAAAATAGAAGGCCAATAGAAACCACATTCCAACACCTTTAAAGCTGTTCTACGAGGCCCAAAATGACCTCCACATGCCTCACTATGACAGAAGTTAAGAATCGACCTATGCTCATTCTCTGGGACACATCTCCTAATGACTTGATCACTACATTGTTTCCATAAATATGGTTCATCCCAAATATAGTATCTAGCCATTTTCTTCAATTTAGCCTTATTAGCATGCGAAAGTGTACTAGGAAAGTCCTTAGTAACTAAATAGTTGACAATATCGGCATACCAAGGCACACTTACCTCTATCCCAAAGAGTTGCTCATCTGGGAAAGTCTCACGTAGTGGCTCTCTTTCCTCATCTCGCACGATCCTACTCAAATGATCAGCCACCACATTCTCACTTCCCTTCTTGTCTCGAATCTCAAGGTCAAACTCTTGAATCAATAGAATCCATCGGATCAATCTGGGCTTAGCATCCTTCTTTGTCATCAAATACCTTAAGGCTGCATGGTCAGAATACACAACAACTTTAGAATGCAAAAGATATGATCGAAATTTGTCTAAAGCAAATATTACAGCCAAAAGTTCTTTTTCCGTAGTCGAATAATTCATCTGGGCCTCATTAAGAGTCCTAGACGCATAGTAGATCACTACGGGCTTCTTTTCTCTTCTTTGGCCCAACACCGCCCCAACTGCATAATCCGAAGCATCGCACATCAACTCAAAGGGCAGGTTCCAATCCGGAGGACAAATGATGGGTGCACTAGTCAACAACTCCTTCAACTTCACAAACACTTTTTCACATGCATCATCCCATATGAACGGCATATCCTTCTGCAATAGGGTACACATAGGTCTCGCCACCATGGAAAAATCCTTGATGAATCTCCTATAAAATCCTGCATGACCAAGGAAAGTACGAACCTCTCTCACAGTTGTGGGAGAGGGTAAGTGATGCACAATATCAACCTTAGCCTTGTCTACCTGAATACCCTTAGCAGATACAATATGTCCCAAAACTATCCCTTGATTAACCATGAAGTGGCATTTTTCCCAATTAAGCACAAGGTTAG
The DNA here is from genome assembly GCF_933775445.1 of Argentina anserina. Classification (NCBI taxonomy): domain Eukaryota; kingdom Viridiplantae; phylum Streptophyta; class Magnoliopsida; order Rosales; family Rosaceae; genus Argentina; species Argentina anserina. The sequence continues at coordinate 122,076 of NW_026089527.1, read as the reverse complement.
TTTCTACACACCTTTTCAATATTAACTCTAAATTCTCTAAACATGCATCAAAGTTTTTACCATAAACACTAAAGTCATCCATAAAAACTTCAATGATATTTTCGATAAAGTCAGAGAAAATAGCAAGCATACATCGCTGAAACGTACCTGGTGCGTTGCACAACCCAAAGGGCATGCGTCGATATGCAAAAGTGCCAAATGGACATGTAAATGTCGTTTTCTCTTGATCTTCCGGATGAATGCATATCTGGTTGTAGCCACTATACCCATCTAGAAAGCAAAAGAACTCGTGCCCGGCCAATCTTTCCAACATCTGGTCCATGAACGGCAAAGGCATGTGATCCTTGCGTGTTGTAGCATTCAGCTTCCTATAATCAATGCACATCCTATGACCGGTCACCAATCTCTGGGGTACTAACTCATTCGCCTCATTTTTCACAACAGTCACCCCACTCTTCTTAGGCACAACTTGCACTGGCGAAATCCACCGACTGTCCGAGATGGGATAGATCACTCCACAATCAAGCAGCTTGATCACCTCATCTTTCACAATTTTCATCATTGGTGGGTGCAATCTCCTTTGAGCATCACGTGTACGCTTGGCGCCATCCTCTAATAGTATCCTATGAACACAAGTTGTAGGGCTGATTCCCTTGATATCCGCCAAAGTCCATCCAATAGCGGTCTTGTTCCTCTTAAGCACATCAATCAATCTAGCTTCCTGCTGCTCACTCAGCGTTGATGACACAATAACTGGTAGAGTATCATCCTTTCCAAGGTACACATACTTCAAATGATCTGGAAGCTGCTTCAAATCTAACTTTGGGGCCTGAACCACAGATGGTAACAATTTGTTAGTGGAAATGGGAATTGACAAGAAAGAGGGATACCTTTTGAACGGTTGAGCTTCAAGCTCACAAAGAATTTCGAAAATCTTGGGCTCAAGATCAGCCCACTCCTCTCTTGGGACACGGTCCCCATGCTTGTCAAATCCGGCCCCTTGCTCCATAGCTAATTGCTATGCTTCCAACGTTTCTGACATAACCTGTGCAATAGATTCAACAACATCAATAGCAAAGCACGAGTTAAGGTCAGAAACTGGGTATTTCATAGCCTCAAAAACATTGAAACTGATAACATCTCCATCAAATTCCATTGATAAACTCCCATTGGCCACATCGATGCATGTCCTAGCAGTTCTCATGAACGGTCTCCCCAAAAGCAGTGGAGTTGTCTCCAAGGGTGATACCTCCATGTCTAGCACATAAAAATCTGCAGGGAAAATAAGGTGACTGACCTGCACAAGGACATCCTCAACATACCCCTTAGGGTACTTGTTAGATCGATCAGCTAATTGAATAATCACGTTATCATTCTTTAAAGGTCCTAATCCTAGTGATTGATAAACATTATAAGGCATAACATTTATTGAAGCACCTAGATCAAGCATAACATTTTCAAATAACGTGTTACCAATTTTGCATGGGACGGAGAAACTTCCGGGGTCCTTCATCTTAGGGGGTAGCTTCCTTTGGATGACAGCTGAAACTGTCTCATTCATTTTCACTACCTTCTCCTCCCTAGTCTTCCTTCTTGAAGTGCAAAGCTCCTTAAGAAATTTTGCATACTTGGGAATTTGCTTGATGCACTCCAACAAAGGAAGGTTAACTTCCACCTTCCTAAAGACTTCCAATACCTCCTCATCTGATTTACCCTTCTTGCTCTTTGCAAACCTAGAAGGGAAAGGTACACACGAAACAGGATTAGTCTTAACTAAATCACTTGAGTTAGGAGTTGTACCTTTGGGTGCATCATGGGGCGGCACCATCTCCTTCTTGGAGGTAGCTGGATCCTTCTCCAAGTCCATCATCATAGGAATTTCGTCACTTTTATGGTCATGGGCTGTATGGGCCTTTTTTGCAACATTTGGGCTCTCCTTTAGCTCAAGCCCACTCCTTGTTATGATAGCTTGGGCTTGTTCATTTCTTGGGTTGGGTATGACACCACTAGGCAGCTTCCCTTGCTCAGAAAATCGGCCCATGAAGTCCACTACTTGGCCCATATGCGTTTTCAGCTCCGCAATGTCCTTGCTATTTGCTTGTTGACCCACAACCAAAGTTTGAGTAACGGTATTCAACTGACTTTGCCCAGCAGCTAAGGATTTCAACAACTCATCATAATTCGGAGTAGCAGCCACATTTGGAGGTGGTACATTGAGTAGTGGAGCTTGTGGTCTAAACAAACCACCCGGACGAGGCCCAAATTGCATTTGATTCTGATGTGGCCTTAGTACATTTTCATTGTTGGACCATCGAAAGTTAGGATGATCACGTAGGCCAGGATTGTAGGTATTTGAATATGGGTTGTACCTCTGACCTCCTTGATAACCAAGGGCATTGACTTCTTCATACCCTCCATTAGATGCAACTTGAGGACACTGATCAGTAGGGTGCCCCTCCGTACATATCCCACAGACTTGAGCTCCATTAGACTTCATGAAATGGCTCATCATCTTAGACAACTTGTCGACCTTGTCCTCTAGAGCAGAGTTCGAACTGGAGTGAGTCTCATGCACCTGCCTTGTAGTACTTGCAGATGTCCCAAACTGTTGGTTATTCATTGCTCTCTTCTCCAAAAGATCTTTTGCCATGACATTGCTCTTGTCCAAGAACGAACCACCAGCAGCTGAATCAAGGAACTCCCTTTCCATTTGTAGAAGGCCTTCATAAAAGTATTGAAGGAGTAGACCTTCCCTAATGCCATGAGCTGGACATGATGCTATAAGAGACCTGAATCTCTCATAGTAGTTGTAAAACGACTCATCAGGGCCTTGCTTGATACCGGTGATCTGCTTCCTTATGTGAGTAACTCTTGAAGATGGAAAATACTTGGATAAGAATTCATTCACCATAGTGGTCCAAGAAGTGATCCTACCAGTTGGCACCTCAAATAACCATTTCTGAGCACGGTCCTCCAACGAGTAGGGAAATGCTCGCATCTTCACAATCTGAATGTCTGCTCCTCTTGGGCACATAGTCTCACAGTTGAATTGGAACAAGGTGAGATGTTGATTAGGATCCTCACCAGAAAGACCATGAAACTTGGGTAAATGATGTAGAAACCCACTCTTTAAAACGAAATCATTAGTCTTGCCCTCTTGTGGAACAGGATATGCAATGTTAGAGGGCGCTGTCCCACCAACTGCTCCTTCAACTTGACCATTTTGTTCTCTAATTGATGCCATTACTTCTTCTTGGTTTTCAAGTTTTGGATCGGGTAGATCGAAATTCAACTGGGCTAATGGAAATGGGCTTGTCAACAATTCTAACTCCGGATCCTCAAAGAACAAAGGATTGAGCCCACTACAACTTGTTGCACTTGGAAATGGCGAAATGGACCCAAACTCTTTCTCTTCGTGAAATGAATCTGATTCAATGGATACGTTATCAAACTGAGATGGAGGCTGAATTCTTTTCAGGCGAGCACTAATCTCTTCGGACCAACCAATAATCTTGGACATTCATTAGCCTGAAAAGAACACATATATATTAGTATCTCTACAACATATGAAATACAAGTATAAGTAAATATAAACTTCTTCTTCCTTTCAATTACAAATTTTCGTTCTCTTCCTTTACAAAAACGTCACTCTCTTTATATCTTTGTTCAATTTCGTTTTCTTTGTTTCTTTTCTTCTATATTTCGAAAATTACAAGTGTAGGAGTATAACTAAGTCTAATTGATTTTATTCACACACAATCCTAACTTTTAAGGTACGTGGAGCAGAGGAGCTAACTGTGCAATGGACTGAAACAGCCCAAGGTAAGGGTCTTGCTTTATCCGATATACCTTAAAAATTAGAACATCATTTTCTTTTGAAACTATATACATCTATTTATACAAAGTTATCTTCTAAGTTATAAAGTGAGGTGGACGTGCGGCCTAAGTACGTCGTCTAGACACAAACTCATTCCTTTGTTTCAGAAGGCTTGATAGCTAGAATCAGAGATAGTCACAAGGCAGGACTCATTTGTTGGACACCACGGGGGCCACAACCTCGAAAGGATGCTTTCCCAATCGACTCCATCACCGAGATGTATGTCAGTCTATGGGCCTCTGAGATCCAATTTTGTAAACCTTGAACCAGGGTAATGAAAATAGCATAGCCCCTTACTCAGCTCGGAATAACTTTGTGTGTTAGACTGGCCCCAAAGTGTTAATAAAAGCCGCCCTCAACCCCAAGTGACCTTTGCAAGGTACAAATGGAGGGTTAAGGCTAGTATTAACAAAATGGACTTTACCTATTCCGTTCACCTTATAACTTACAATAAACCTCGCATAAATAAACATTTAGCTTCCCTAAAAAAAAAATTTCACTATGTGTAACAAGTTTCCTATAGGCATACTACTACAACAATATAACAAAAAACAACTTTCCACACACACAATTTTTTTTTTTTTTTTTTTTTTTCGAATCCTTCGAATTACTATTCACAGGAACCAAATTTCCGATCACTATTCACAGAAACATATAAACCAATATACACTTATACAATTCACAATATAACATAAGATTAACACTTCAAAGCATTGAGAATTAATCAATTCCCCGGCAACGGCGCCAAAATGATAGGTCGTTCGGTTAGAACGTCTATAAAATACCCTGAAAAACATCATCGTTAGTATAGAATAAGCAGGGATCGTTCAGTCCGGGGAATCAAAAGGGCCTCAACACTTATCATGTTATTAGGGGATTTGATTTGGATTCTAAAACTACAACTTAAAATAAATCCTAAATTACTTATATACAATTGATCAACCATTTATCACATAACCAAAACACGAATTCAACTCAAGAAACATGTATGACACGCATAGAACAACATATAGGCAGCAAATTATTTCGATTCTTTCTAAGTCCATTTCAATTCCAATTCTAATTAGAGTCCGAAGCGGTTCATCTAATCGTTAAGACTTCTTATTTATCTAGAATCAACGAAGCGTTCAATCCTAAACATATGCTAAAGAGAGTTCAACATAACGAAGCGTCTAGTTAAACAACAAAGTAGCACATAAGCACATTAAGTCGAGTTGGAGACATGTTACACAAGCATGGCGTCACTCATCTTGATTAAACATGCAAATTCCTAGAACTATCACAGCCCTATATAAGTATCCATAATTGAAACACGAAGCGCATATTCAATCGAAGAACACTTTGGTGAATTAAATCGCAACCCTAGGAGAACCATGGCCTTGGCTTCCTCAAGCATTGATTTAGATGTACAAGTTCAAGGAACTAATTGAAATAAAACCTAAAATTATTTCGAAACCTACTGCCCCTATGTCATTATACACGGCATACATACATATTTCAATGAATTCATACAATCAAAACATAAAACCAAAGAAGTCTGAATTTATGCTCTTCATATATAAAACCGAAAATCACATCCAAGAATTCATACAATGAAATCGAAAATTGCAGAAAACCAAAAGAAAAATTACAAGACATGGATGAATCACACTTTAGAAACCTTCTAGGATTCGGCAAGAATGGATTCGATTTGGGAGAGGAGGAAGATGAGCACGGCTTGGTGGTGATGAATGAAGGTTTTTGGCTTGATTTTTCTGGATGGATTTTGGCAGAATTTCGGCTGTGTTTATGAGAGAATGGAGATGGATTTTCTGAAGGGAGGCCGAGCTATATATAGAGGAACCAAGGGAGGAGGCTGCTAGGGTTTAGGATGGGCTGATCCATGTATGCACGGCTGGGATTTCTTCTTTTTAATTGGATCCAATGGCTGCCCTTGCTTTCCTTGTAGAAGAAGCTCTTATCTCCTTGTTTCTCTAGGGTTAGCATGGCATGGGCTGGGCTCTCTCCTTTGCTGATTGGAAGGCACGGCTGAAACTCCTTCTCCATGTAGTACACGGCCTCCTTAATTCCCTCCTTGAATTATCTCTTCAAATCTGAAAATAAGAAAAGAAAAACATAAGTAAAAGATAATTCATTCGAAATTCATGTCTTAATCTAGACAATTGTTGTCTTAAAAAGACACATGTAATAGATGAGCTCAACTAGATTAGGAAAGTTTCTAATTTGCAAAAAGGAAACTTACTAGAATAAGTAAGTTACTAGAACAAGGAAGTTCATTTAGGAAAGTTTCGTAATAAGAGTTTGAGTTCAAGTAGGACTTTCCAAAATGGTACGTTTCCTAGTCTAACAAGGATTCCTAATGCAAACATGACTCTCAAGATATCGCCAATGCGACCAAAACATAGAAAGATGAAGACTCCTAATTCAACTAGGTTTCCTAGTCCTATAAGGATTCCTACTCAAACTAGGACTCTAGACCAATTCTTCGTTTTAAACTCGTTTAAGCACAAAAACACATCCATAACCATCCAAGACTCCTATTGTGACTCAATGACTCGATATTACAACAATAAGGGTTAAGCAAAGTACAAATGGAGGTAAAAACATATTAAGAACGTAGCACAAAGTGCTCCTATCATTTCATTCAAACTGAGTATCTTTACATCGTTTGCGTATCTTTACTATTCCAATTGTGTATCTTTACATCGTTTGCGTATCTTTACTATTCCAATTGTGTATCTTTTCATTTCTCGTTTGAGTATCTTTCTGTAAGGCTTCTGATGCGAGTTTCTATTGTATTTGAGAGTTTTGCAAGTGTGGGAGTGTGTTTCTTTCAAACTGAGTATCTTTACATCGTTTGCGTATCATTACTATTCTAATTGTGTAACTTTTCATTTCTCGTTTGAGTATCTTTCTGTAAGACTTTCGGATGCGTGTTTCTTTTGAATTTGATAGTTTTGCAAGTGTGGGAGTGTGTTTCTTTCAAACTGAGTATCTTTACATCGTTTGCGTATCTTTACTATTCCAATTGTGTATCTTTACATCGTTTGCGTATCTTTACTATTCCAATTGTGTATCTTTACATCGTTTGCGTATCTTTACTATTCCAATTGTGTATCTTTGCATTTCTCATTTGAGTATATTTCTGTAAGGCTTCGGATGCGAGTTTCTATTGTATTTGAGAGTTTTGCAAGTGTGGGAGTGTGTTTCATTCAAACTGATATCTTTACATCGTTTGCGTATCTTTACTATTCTAATTGTGTATCTTTTCATTTCTCGTTTGAGTATCTTTCTGTAAGGTTTCGGATGCGAGTTTCTTTTGAATTTGAGAGTTTTGCAAGTGTGGGAGTGTGTTTCTTTCAAACTGAGTATCTTTACATCGTTTGCGTATCTTTACTATTCTAATTGTGTATCTTTTCATTTCTCGTTTGAGTATCTTTCTGTAAGGCTTTCGGATGCGAGTTTCTTTTGAATTTGAGAGTTTTGCTAGTGTGGGAGTGTGTTTCTTTCAAACTGAGTATCTTTACATCGTTTGCGTATCTTTACTATTCCAATTGTGTATCTTTACATCGTTTGCGTATCTTTACTATTCCAATTGTGTATCTTTTCATTTCTCGTTTGAGTATCTTTCTGTAGGGCTTCTGATGCGAGTTTCTATTGTATTTGAGAGTTTTGCAAGTGTGGGAGTGTGTTTCATTCAAACTGAGTATCTTTACATCGTTTGCGTATCTTTACTATTCTAATTGTGTATCTTTACATCATTTGCGTATCTTTACTATTCCAATTGTGTATCTTTTCATTTCTCGTTTGAGTATCTTTCTGTAAGGCTTCAGATGCGAGTTTCTATTGTATTTGACAGTTTTGCAAGTGTGGGAGTGTGTTTCATTCAAACTGAGTATCTTTACATCGTTTGCGTATCTTTACTATTCCAATTGTGTATCTTTACATCGTTTGCGTATCTTTCCTATTCCAATTGTGTATCTTTTCATTTCTCGTTTGAGTATCTTTCTGTAAGGCTTCATATGCGAGTTTCTATTGTATTTGACAGTTTTGCAAGTGTGGGAGTGTGTTTCTTTCAAACTGAGTATCTTTACATCGTTTGCGTATCTTTACTATTCCAATTGTGTATCTTTTCATTTCTCGTTTGAGTATCTTTCTGTAAGGCTTTTGATGCGAGTTTCTATTGTATTTGAGAGTTTTGCAAGTGTGGGAGTGTGTTTCATTCAAACTGAGTATCTTTACATCGTTTGCGTATCTTTACTATTCCAATTGTGTATCTTTACATCGTTTGCGTATCTTTACTATTCCAATTGTGTATCTTTTTATTTCTCGTTTGAGTATCTTTCTGTAAGGCTTTCGGATGCGAGTTTCTATTGAATTTGAGACTTTTGCAAGTGTGGGAGTGTGTTTCTTTCAAACTGAGTATCTTTACATCGTTTGCGTATCTTTACTATTCCAATTGTGTATCTTTACATCGTTTGCGTATCTTTACTATTCCAATTGTGTATCTTTTCATTTCTCGTTTGAGTATCTTTCTGTAAGGCTTCTGATGCGAGTTTCTATTGTATTTGAGAGTTTTGCAAGTGTGGGAGTGTGTTTCTTTCAAACTGAGTATCTTTACATCGTTTGCGTATCTTTACTATTCTAATTGTGTAACTTTTCATTTCTCGTTTGAGTATCTTTCTGTAAGACTTTCGGATGCGAGTTTCTTTTGAATTTGATAGTTTTGCAAGTGTGGGAGTGTGTTTCTTTCAAACTGAGTATCTTTACATCGTTTGCGTATCTTTACTATTCCAATTGTGTATCTTTACATCGTTTGCGTATCTTTACTATTCCAATTGTGTATCTTTACATCGTTTGCGTATCTTTACTATTCCAATTGTGTATCTTTGCATTTCTCATTTGAGTATATTTCTGTAAGGCTTCGGATGCGAGTTTCTATTGTATTTGAGAGTTTTGCAAGTGTGGGAGTGTGTTTCATTCAAACTGATATCTTTACATCGTTTGCGTATCTTTACTATTCTAATTGTGTATCTTTTCATTTCTCGTTTGAGTATCTTTCTGTAAGGTTTCGGATGCGAGTTTCTTTTGAATTTGAGAGTTTTGCAAGTGTGGGAGTGTGTTTCTTTCAAACTGAGTATCTTTACATCATTTGCGTATCTTTACTATTCTAATTGTGTATCTTTTCATTTCTCGTTTGAGTATCTTTCTGTAAGGTTTCGGATGCGAGTTTCTTTTGAATTTCAGAGTTTTGCAAGTGTGGGAGTGTGTTTCTTTCAAACTGAGTATCTTTACATCGTTTGCGTATCTTTACTATTCCAATTGTGTATCTTTACATCGTTTGCGTATCTTTCCTATTCCAATTGTGTATCTTTTCATTTCTCGTTTGAGTATCTTTCTGTAAGGCTTCAGATGCGAGTTTCTATTGTATTTGACAGTTTTGCAAGTGTGGGAGTGTGTTTCTTTCAAACTGAGTATCTTTACATCGTTTGCGTATCTTTACTATTCCAATTGTGTATCTTTTCATTTCTCGTTTGAGTATCTTTCTGTAAGGCTTCTGATGGGAGTTTCTATTGTATTTGAGAGTTTTGCAAGTGTGGGAGTGTGTTTCTTTCAAACTGAGTATCTTTACATCGTTTGCGTATCTTCACTATTCCAATTGTGTATCTTTTTATTTCTCGTTTGAATATCTTTCTGTAAGGCTTTCTGATGCGAGTTTCTATTGAATTTGAGAGTTTTGCAACTGTGGGAGTGTGTTTCTTTCAAACTGAGTATCTTTACATCGTTTGCGTATCTTTACTATTCCAATTGTGTATCTTTACATCATTTGCGTATCTTTACTATTCCAATTGTGTATCTTTTCATTTCTCGTTTGAGTTTCTTTCTGTAAGGCTTCAGATGCGAGTTTCTATTGTATTTGACAGTTTTGCAAGTGTGGGAGTGTGTTTCATTCAAACTGAGTATCTTTACATCGTTTGCGTATCTTTACTATTCCAATTGTGTATCTTTTCATTTCTCGTTTGAGTTTCTTTCTGTAAGGCTTCAGATGCGAGTTTCTATTGTATTTGACAGTTTTGCAACTGTGGGAGTGTGTTTCTTTCGAACTGAGTATCTTTACATCGTTTGCGTATCTTTACTATTCCAATTGTGTATCTTTACATCATTTGCGTATCTTTACTATTCCAATTGTGTATCTTTTCATTTCTCGTTTGAGTTTCTTTCTGTAAGGCTTTAGATGCGAGTTTCTATTGTATTTCACAGTTTTGCAAGTGTGGGAGTGTGTTTCATTCAAACTGAGTATCTTTACATCGTTTGCGTATCTTTACTATTCCAATTGTGTATCTTTACATCGTTTGCGTATCTTTACTATTCCAATTGTGTATCTTTTTATTTCTCGTTTGAGTATCTTTCTGTAAGGCTTTCGGATGCGAGTTTCTATTGAATTTGAGACTTTTGCAAGTGTGGGAGTGTGTTTCTTTCAAACTGAGTATCTTTACATCGTTTGCGTATCTTTACTATTCCAATTGTGTATCTTTACATCGTTTGCGTATCTTTACTATTCCAATTGTGTATCTTTTCATTTCTCGTTTGAGTATCTTTCTGTAAGGCTTCTGATGCGAGTTTCTATTGTATTTGAGAGTTTTGCAAGTGTGGGAGTGTGTTTCATTCAAACTGAGTATCTTTACATCGTTTGCGTATCTTTACTATTCCAATTGTGTATCTTTACATCGTTTGCGTATCTTTACTATTCCAATTGTGTATCTTTACATCGTTTGCGTATCTTTACTATTCCAATTGTGTATCTTTTCATTTCTCGTTTGAGTATCTTTCTATAAGGCTTCTGATGCGAGTTTCTATTGTATTCGAGAGTTTTGTAAGTGTGGGAGTGTGTTTCTTTCAAACTGAGTATCTTTACATCGTTTGCGTATCTTTACTATTCTAATTGTGTATCTTTTCATTTCTCGTTTGAGTATCTTTCTGTAAGGCTTTCGGATGCGAGTTTCTTTTGAATTTGAGAGTTTTGCAAGTGTGGGAGTGTGTTTCTTTCAAACTGAGTATCTTTACATCGTTTGCGTATCTTTACTATTCCAATTGTGTATCTTTTCATTTCTCGTTTGAGTATCTTTCTGTAAGGCTTCTGATCCGAGTTTCTATTGTATTTGAGAGTTTTGCAAGTGTGGGAGTGTGTTTCATTCAAACTGAGTATCTTTACATCGTTTGCGTATCTTTACTATTCCAATTGTGTATCTTTACATCGTTTGCGTATCTTTACTATTCCAATTGTGTATCTTTTTATTTCTCGTTTGAGTATCTTTCTGTAAGGCTTTCGGATGCGAGTTTCTATTGAATTTGAGACTTATGCAAGTGTGGGAGTGTGTTTCTTTCAAACTAAGTATCTTTACATCGTTTGCGTATCTTTACTATTCCAATTGTGTATCTTTACATCGTTTGCGTATCTTTACTATTCCAATTGTGTATCTTTTCATTTCTCGTTTGAGTATCTTTCTGTAAGGCTTCTGATGCGAGTTTCTATTGTATTTGAGAGTTTTGCAAGTGTGGGAGTGTGTTTCATTCAAACTGAGTATCTTTACATCGTTTGCGTATCTTTACTATTCCAATTGTGTATCTTTACATCGTTTGCGTATCTTTACTATTCCAATTGTGTATCTTTTTATTTCTCGTTTGAGTATCTTTCTGTAAGGCTTTCGGATGCGAGTCTCTATTGAATTTGAGACTTTTGCAAGTGTGGGAGTGTGTTTCTTTCAAACTAAGTATCTTTACATCGTTTGCGTATCTTTACTATTCCAATTGTGTATCTTTACATCGTTTGCGTATCTTTACTATTCCAATTGTGTATCTTTTCATTTCTCGTTTGAGTATCTTTCTGTAAGGCTTCTGATGCGAGTTTCTATTGTATTTGAGAGTTTTGCAAGTGTGGGAGTGTGTTTCATTCAAACTGAGTATCTTTACATCGTTTGCGTATCTTTACTATTCCAATTGTGTATCTTTACATCGTTTGCGTATCTTTACTATTCCAATTGTGTATCTTTTTATTTCTCGTTTGAGTATCTTTCTGTAAGGCTTTCGGATGCGAGTTTCTATTGAATTTGAGACTTTTGCAAGTGTGGGAGTGTGTTTCTTTCAAACTGAGTATCTTTACATCGTTTGCGTATCTTTACTATTCCAATTGTGTATCTTTACATCGTTTGCGTATCTTTACTATTCCAATTGTGTATCTTTTCATTTCTCGTTTGAGTATCTTTCTGTAAGGCTTCTGATGCGAGTTTCTATTGTATTTGAGAGTTTTGCAAGTGTGGGAGTGTGTTTCATTCAAACTGAGTATCTTTACATCGTTTGCGTATCTTTACTATTCCAATTGTGTATCTTTACATCGTTTGCGTATCTTTACTATTCCAATTGTGTATCTTTTTATTTCTCGTTTGAGTATCTTTCTGTAAGGCTTTCGGATGCGAGTTTCTATTGAATTTGAGACTTTTGCAAGTGTGGGAGTGTGTTTCTTTCAAACTGAGTATCTTTACATCGTTTGCGTATCTTTACTATTCCAATTGTGTATCTTTACATCGTTTGCGTATCTTTACTATTCCAATTGTGTATCTTTTCATTTCTCGTTTGAGTATCTTTCTGTAAGGCTTCTGATGCGAGTTTCTATTGTATTTGAGAGTTTTGCAAGTGTGGGAGTGTGTTTCATTCAAACTGAGTATCTTTACATCGTTTGCGTATCTTTACTATTCCAATTGTGTATCTTTACATCGTTTGCGTATCTTTACTATTCCAATTGTGTATCTTTTTATTTCTCGTTTGAGTATCTTTCTGTAAGGCTTTCGGATGCGAGTTTCTATTGAATTTGAGACTTTTGCAAGTGTGGGAGTGTGTTTCTTTCAAACTGAGTATCTTTATATCGTTTGCGTATCTTTACTATTCCAATTGTGTATCTTTACATCGTTTGCGTATCTTTACTATTCCAATTGTGTATCTTTTCATTTCTCGTTTGAGTATCTTTCTGTAAGGCTTCTGATGCGAGTTTCTATTGTATTTGAGAGTTTTGCAAGTGTGGGAGTGTGTTTCATTCAAACTGAGTATCTTTACATCGTTTGCGTATCTTTACTATTCCAATTATGTATCTTTACATCGTTTGCGTATCTTTACTATTCCAATTGTGTATCTTTTCATTTCTCATTTGAGTATCTTTCTATAAGGCTTCTGATGCGAGTTTCTATTGTATTTGAGAGTTTTGCAAGTGTGGGAGTGTGTTTCTTTCAAACTGAGTATCTTTACATCGTTTGCGTATCTTTACTATTCTAATTGTGTAACTTTTCATTTCTCGTTTGAGTATCTTTCTGTAAGACTTTCGGATGCGAGTTTCTTTTGAATTTGATAGTTTTGCAAGTGTGGGAGTGTGTTTCTTTCAAACTGAGTATGTTTACATCGTTTGCGTATCTTTACTATTCCAATTGTGTATCTTTACATCGTTTGCGTATCTTTACTATTCCAATTGTGTATCTTTGCATTTCTCATTTGAGTATATTTCTGTAAGGCTTCGGATGCGAGTTTCTATTGTATTTGAGAGTTTTGCAAGTGTGGGAGTGTGTTTCATTCAAACTGATATCTTTACATCGTTTGCGTATCTTTACTATTCTAATTGTGTATCTTTTCATTTCTCGTTTGAGTATCTTTCTGTAAGGTTTCGGATGCGAGTTTCTTTTGAATTTGAGAGTTTTGCAAGTGTGGGAGTGTGTTTCTTTCAAACTGAGTATCTTTACATCGTTTGCGTATCTTTACTATTCTAATTGTGTATCTTTTCATTTCTCGTTTGAGTATCTTTCTGTAAGGCTTTCGGATGCGAGTTTCTTTTGAATTTGAGAGTTTTGCTAGTGTGGGAGTGTGTTTCTTTCAAACTGAGTATCTTTACATCGTTTGCGTATCTTTACTATTCCAATTGTGTATCTTTACATCGTTTGCGTATCTTTACTATTCCAATTGTGTATCTTTTCATTTCTCGTTTGAGTATCTTTCTGTAGGGCTTCTGATGCGAGTTTCTATTGTATTTGAGAGTTTTGCAAGTGTGGGAGTGTGTTTCATTCAAACTGAGTATCTTTACATCGTTTGCGTATCTTTACTATTCCAAATGTGTATCTTTACATCATTTGCGTATCTTTACTATTCCAATTGTGTATCTTTTCATTTCTCGTTTGAGTATCGTTCTGTAAGGCTTCTGATGCGAGTTTCTATTGAATTTGAGAGTTTTGCAACTGTGGGAGTGTGTTTCTTTCAAACTGAGTATCTTTACATCGTTTGCGTATCTTTACTATTCCAATTGTGTATCTTTACATCATTTGCGTATCTTTACTATTCCAATTGTGTATCTTTTCATTTCTCGTTTGAGTATCTTTCTGTAAGGCTTCAGATGCGAGTTTCTATTGTATTTGACAGTTTTGCAAGTGTGGGAGTGTGTTTCATTCAAACTGAGTATCTTTACATCGTTTGCGTATCTTTACTATTCCAATTGTGTATCTTTACATCGTTTGCATATCTTTACTATTCCAATTGTGTATCTTTTCATTTCTCGTTTGAGTATCTTTCTGTAAGGCTTCATATGCGAGTTTCTATTGTATTTGACAGTTTTGCAAGTGTGGGACTGTGTTTCTTTCAAACTGAGTATCTTTACATCGTTTGCGTATCTTCACTATTCCAATTGTGTATCTTTTCATTTCTCGTTTGAGTATCTTTCTGTAAGGCTTCTGATGCGAGTTTCTATTGTATTTGAGAGTTTTGCAAGTGTGGGAGTGTGTTTCATTCAAACTGAGTATCTTTACATCGTTTGCGTATCTTTACTATTCCAATTGTGTATCTTTACATCGTTTGCGTATCTTTACTATTCCAATTGTGTATCTTTTTATTTCTCGTTTGAGTATCTTTCTGTAAGGCTTTCGGATGCGAGTTTCTATTGAATTTGAGACTTTTGCAAGTGTGGGAGTGTGTTTCTTTCAAACTGAGTATCTTTACATCGTTTGCGTATCTTTACTATTCCAATTGTGTATCTTTACATCGTTTGCGTATCTTTACTATTCCAATTGTGTATCTTTTCATTTCTCGTTTGAGTATCTTTCTGTAAGGCTTCTGATGCGAGTTTCTATTGTATTTGAGAGTTTTGCAAGTGTGGGAGTGTGTTTCATTCAAACTGAGTATCTTTACATCGTTTGCGTATCTTTACTATTCCAATTGTGTATCTTTACATCGTTTGCGTATCTTTACTATTCTAATTGTGTATCTTTACATCATTTGCGTATCTTTACTATTCCAATTGTGTATCTTTTCATTTCTCGTTTGAGTATCTTTCTGTAAGGCTTCAGATGCGAGTTTCTATTGTATTTGACAGTTTTGCAAGTGTGGGAGTGTGTTTCATTCAAACTGAGTATCTTTACATCGTTTGCGTATCTTTACTATTCCAATTGTGTATCTTTTCATTTCTCGTTTGAGTATCTTTCTGTAAGGCTTCTGATGCGAGTTTCTATTGTATTTGAGAGTTTTGCAAGTGTGGGAGTGTGTTTCTTTCAAACTGAGTATCTTTACATCGTTTGCGTATCTTTACTATTCCAATTGTGTATCTTTTCATTTCTCGTTTGAGTATCTTTCTGTAAGGCTTCTGATGCGAGTTTCTATTGTATTTGAGAGTTTTCCAAGTGTGCGAGTGTGTTTCTTTCAAACTGAGTATCTTTACATCGTTTGCGTATCTTTACTATTCTAATTATGTATCTTTTCATTTCTCGTTTGAGTATCTTTCTGTAAGGCTTTCGGATGCGAGTTTCTTTTGAATTTGAGAGTTTTGCTAGTGTGGGAGTGTGTTTCTTTCAAACTGAGTATCTTTACATCGTTTGCGTATCTTTACTATTCCAATTGTGTATCTTTACATCGTTTGCGTATCTTTACTATTCCAATTGTGTATCTTTTCATTTCTCGTTTGAGTTTCTTTCTGTAAGGCTTCAGATGCGAGTTTCTATTGTATTTCACAGTTTTGCAAGTGTGGGAGTGTGTTTCATTCAAACTGAGTATCTTTACATCGTTTGCGTATCTTTACTATTCCAATTGTGTATCTTTACATCGTTTGCGTATCTTTACTATTCCAATTGTGTATCTTTTTATTTCTCGTTTGAGTATCTTTCTGTAAGGCTTTCGGATGCGAGTTTCTATTGAATTTGAGACTTTTGCAAGTGTGGGAGTGTGTTTCTTTCAAACTGAGTATCTTTACATCGTTTGCGTATCTTTACTATTCCAATTGTGTATCTTTACATCGTTTGCGTATCTTTACTATTCCAATTGTGTATCTTTTCATTTCTCGTTTGAGTATCTTTCTGTAAGGCTTCTGATGCGAGTTTCTATTGTATTTGAGAGTTTTGCAAGTGTGGGAGTGTGTTTCATTCAAACTGAGTATCTTTACATCGTTTGCGTATCTTTACTATTCCAATTGTGTATCTTTACATCGTTTGCGTATCTTTACTATTCCAATTGTGTATCTTTTCATTTCTCGTTTGAGTATCTTTCTGTAAGGCTTCAGATGCGAGTTTCTATTGTATTTGACAGTTTTGCAAGTGTGGGAGTGTGTTTCATTCAAACTGAGTATCTTTACATCGTTTGCGTATCTTTACTATTCCAATTGTGTATCTTTTCATCGTTTGCGTATCTTTACTATTCCAATTGTGTATCTTTTTATTTCTCGTTTGAGTATCTTTCTGTAAGGCTTTCGGATGCGAGTTTCTATTGAATTTGAGACTTTTGCAAGTGTGGGAGTGTGTTTCTTTCAAACTGAGTATCTTTACATCGTTTGCGTATCTTTACTATTCCAATTGTGTATCTTTACATCGTTTGCGTATCTTTACTATTCCAATTGTGTATCTTTTCATTTCTCGTTTAAGTATCTTTCTGTAAGGCTTCTGATGCGAGTTTCTATTGTATTTGAGAGTTTTGCAAGTGTGGGAGTGTGTTTCATTCAAACTGAGTATCTTTACATCGTTTGCGTATCTTTACTATTCTAATTGTGTATCTTTACATCGTTTGCGTATCTTTACTATTCCAATTGTGTATCTTTTCATTTCTCGTTTGAGTATCTTTCTGTAAGGCTTCAGATGCGAGTTTCTATTGTATTTCACAGTTTTGCAAGTGTGGGAGTGTGTTTCATTCAAACTGAGTATCTTTACATCGTTTGCGTATCTTTACTATTCCAATTGTGTATCTTTACATCGTTTGCGTATCTTTACTATTCCAATTGTGTATCTTTTTATTTCTCGTTTGAGTATCTTTCTGTAAGGCTTTCGGATGCGAGTTTCTATTGAATTTGAGACTTTTGCAAGTGTGGGAGTGTGTTTCTTTCAAACTGAGTATCTTTACATCGTTTGCGTATCTTTACTATTCCAATTGTGTATCTTTACATCGTTTGCGTATCTTTACTATTCCAATTGTTTATCTTTTCATTTCTCGTTTGAGTATCTTTCTGTAAGGCTTCAGATGCGAGTTTCTATTGTATTTGACAGTTTTGCAAGTGTGGGAGTGTGTTTCTTTCAAACTGAGTATCTTTACATCGTTTGCGTATCTTTACTATTCCAATTGTGTATCTTTACATCGTTTGCGTATCTTTACTATTCCAATTGTGTATCTTTGCATTTCTCATTTGAGTATATTTCTGTAAGGCTTCGGATACGAGTTTCTATTGTATTTGAGAGTTTTGCAAGTGTGGGAGTGTGTTTCATTCAAACTGATATCTTTACATCGTTTGCGTATCTTTACTATGCTAATTGTGTATCTTTTCATTTCTCGTTTGAGTATCTTTCTGTAAGGTTTCGGATGCGAGTTTCTTTTGAATTTGAGAGTTTTGCAAGTGTGGGAGTGTGTTTCTTTCAAACTGAGTATCTTTACATCGTTTGCGTATCTTTACTATTCTAATTGTGTATCTTTTCATTTCTCATTTGAGTATCTTTCTGTAAGGCTTTCGGATGCGAGTTTCTTTTGAATTTGAGAGTTTTGCTAGTGTGGGAGTGTGTTTCTTTCAAACTGAGTATCTTTACATCGTTTGCGTATCTTTACTATTCCAATTGTGTATCTTTACATCGTTTGCGTATCTTTACTATTCCAATTGTGTATCTTTTCATTTCTCGTTTGAGTATCTTTCTGTAGGGCTTCTGATGCGAGTTTCTATTGTATTTGAGAGTTTTGCAAGTGTGGGAGTGTGTTTCATTCAAACTGAGTATCTTTACATCGTTTGCGTATCTTTACTATTCCAATTGTGTATCTTTACATCATTTGCGTATCTTTACTATTCCAATTGTGTATATTTTCATTTCTCGTTTGAGTATCGTTCTGTAAGGCTTCTGATGCGAGTTTCTATTGAATTTGAGAGTTTTGCAACTGTGGGAGTGTGTTTCTTTCAAACTGAGTATCTTTACATCGTTTGCGTATCTTTACTATTCCAATTGTGTATCTTTACATCATTTGCGTATCTTTACTATTCCAATTGTGTATCTTTTCATTTCTCGTTTGAGTATCTTTCTGTAAGGCTTCAGATGCGAGTTTCTATTGTATTTGACAGTTTTGCAAGTGTGGGAGTGTGTTTCATTCAAACTGAGTATCTTTACATCGTTTGCGTATCTTTACTATTCCAATTGTGTATCTTTACATCGTTTGCGTATCTTTACTATTCCAATTGTGTATCTTTTCATTTCTCGTTTGAGTATCTTTCTGTAAGGCTTCAGATGCGAGTTTCTATTGTATTTGACAGTTTTGCAAGTGTGGGAGTGTGTTTCATTCAAACTGAGTATCTTTACATCGTTTGCGTATCTTTACTATTCCAATTGTGTATCTTTTCATCGTTTGCGTATCTTTACTATTCCAATTGTTTATCTTTTCATTTCTCGTTTGAGTATCTTTCTGTAAGGGTTCAGATGCGAGTTTCTATTGTATTTGACAGTTTTGCAAGTGTGGGAGTGTGTTTCTTTCAAACTGAGTATCTTTACATCGTTTGCGTATCTTTACTATTCCAATTGTGTATCTTTACATCGTTTGCGTATCTTTACTATTCCAATTGTTTATCTTTTCATTTCTCGTTTGAGTATCTTTCTGTAAGGTTTCGGATGCGAGTTTCTTTTGAATTTGAGAGTTTTGCAAGTGTGGGAGTGTGTTTCTTTCAAACTGAGTATCTTTACATCGTTTGCGTATCTTTACTATTCTAATTGTGTATCTTTTCATTTCTCGTTTGAGTATCTTTCTGTAAGGCTTTCGGATGCGAGTTTCTTTTGAATTTGAGAGTTTTGCTAGTGTGGGAGTGTGTTTCTTTCAAACTGAGTATCTTTACATCGTTTGCGTATCTTTACTATTCCAATTGTGTATCTTTACATCGTTTGCGTATCTTTACTATTCCAATTGTGTATCTTTTCATTTCTCGTTTGAGTATCTTTCTGTAGGGCTTCTGATGCGAGTTTCTATTGTATTTGAGAGTTTTGCAAGTGTGGGAGTGTGTTTCATTCAAACTGAGTATCTTTACATCGTTTGCGTATCTTTACTATTCCAATTGTGTATCTTTACATCATTTGCGTATCTTTACTATTCCAATTGTGTATATTTTCATTTCTCGTTTGAGTATCGTTCTGTAAGGCTTCTGATGCGAGTTTCTATTGAATTTGAGAGTTTTGCAACTGTGGGAGTGTGTTTCTTTCAAACTGAGTATCTTTACATCGTTTGCGTATCTTTACTATTCCAATTGTGTATCTTTACATCATTTGCGTATCTTTACTATTCCAATTGTGTATCTTTTCATTTCTCGTTTGAGTATCTTTCTGTAAGGCTTCAGATGCGAGTTTCTATTGTATTTGACAGTTTTGCAAGTGTGGGAGTGTGTTTCATTCAAACTGAGTATCTTTACATCGTTTGCGTATCTTTACTATTCCAATTGTGTATCTTTACATCGTTTGCGTATCTTTCCTATTCCAATTGTGTCTCTTTTCATTTCTCGTTTGAGTATCTTTCTGTAAGGCTTCAGATGCGAGTTTCTATTGTATTTGACAGTTTTGCAAGTGTGGGAGTGTGTTTCTTTCAAACTGAGTATCTTTACATCGTTTGCGTATCTTTACTATTCCAATTGTGTATCTTTACATCGTTTGCGTATCTTTACTATTCCAATTGTGTATCTTTGCATTTCTCATTTGAGTATATTTCTGTAAGGCTTCGGATGCGAGTTTCTATTGTATTTGAGAGTTTTGCAAGTGTGGGAGTGTGTTTCATTCAAACTGATATCTTTACATCGTTTGCGTATCTTTACTATGCTAATTGTGTATCTTTTCATTTCTCGTTTGAGTATCTTTCTGTAAGGTTTCGGATACGAGTTTCTTTTGAATTTGAGAGTTTTGCAAGTGTGGGAGTGTGTTTCTTTCAAACTGAGTATCTTTACATCATTTGCGTATCTTTACTATTCTAATTGTGTATCTTTTCATTTCTCGTTTGAGTATCTTTCTGTAAGGCTTTCGGATGCGAGTTTCTTTTGAATTTGAGAGTTTTGCTAGTGTGGGAGTGTGTTTCTTTCAAACTGAGTATCTTTACATCGTTTGCGTATCTTTACTATTCCAATTGTGTATCTTTTCATTTCTCGTTTGAGTATCTTTCTGTAGGGCTTCTGATGCGAGTTTCTATTGTATTTGAGAGTTTTGCATGTGTGGGAGTGTGTTTCATTCAAACTGAGTATCTTTACATCGTTTGCGTATCTTTACTATTCCAATTGTGTATCTTTACATCATTTGCGTATCTTTACTATTCCAATTGTGTATCTTTTCATTTCTCGTTTGAGTATCGTTCTGTAAGGCTTCTGATGCGAGTTTCTATTGAATTTGAGAGTTTTGCAACTGTGGGAGTGTGTTTCTTTCAAACTGAGTATCTTTACATCGTTTGCGTATCTTTACTATTCCAATTGTGTATCTTTACATCATTTGCGTATCTTTACTATTCCAATTGTGTATCTTTTCATTTCTCGTTTGAGTATCTTTCTGTAAGGCTTCAGATGCGAGTTTCTATTGTATTTGACAGTTTTGCAAGTGTGGGAGTGTGTTTCATTCAAACTGAGTATCTTTACATCGTTTGCGTATCTTTACTATTCCAATTGTGTATCTTTACATCGTTTGCGTATCTTTCCTATTCCAATTGTGTCTCTTTTCATTTCTCGTTTGAGTATCTTTCTGTAAGGCTTCATATGCGAGTTTCTATTGTATTTGACAGTTTTGCAAGTGTGGGAGTGTGTTTCTTTCAAACTGAGTATCTTTACATCGTTTGCGTATCTTTACTATTCCAATTGTGTATCTTTTCATTTCTCGTTTGAGTATCTTTCTGTAAGGCTTCTGATGCGAGTTTCTATTGTATTTGAGAGTTTTGCAAGTGTGGGAGTGTGTTTCATTCAAACTGAGTATCTTTACATCGTTTGCGTATCTTTACTATTCCAATTGTGTATCTTTACATCGTTTGCGTATCTTTACTATTCCAATTGTGTATCTTTTTATTTCTCTTTTGAGTATCTTTCTGTAAGGCTTTCGGATGCGAGTTTCTATTGAATTTGAGACTTTTGCAAGTGTGGGAGTGTGTTTCTTTCAAACTGAGTATCTTTACATCGTTTGCGTATCTTTACTATTCCAATTGTGTATCTTTACATCGTTTGCGTATCTTTACTATTCCAATTGTGTATCTTTTCATTTCTCGTTTGAGTATCTTTCTGTAAGGCTTCTGATGCGAGTTTCTATTGTATTTGAGAGTTTTTCAAGTGTGGGAGTGTGTTTCTTTCAAACTGAGTATCTTTACATCGTTTGCGTATCTTTACTATTCTAATTGTGTATCTTTTCATTTCTCGTTTGAGTATCTTTCTGTAAGGCTTTCGGATGCGAGTTTCTTTTGAATTTGAGAGTTTTGCTAGTGTGGGAGTGTGTTTCTTTCAAACTGAGTATCTTTACATCGTTTGCGTATCTTTACTATTCCAATTGTGTATCTTTACATCGTTTGCGTATCTTTACTATTCCAATTGTGTATCTTTTCATTTCTCGTTTGAGTTTCTTTCTGTAAGGCTTCAGATGCGAGTTTCTATTGTATTTCACAGTTTTGCAAGTGTGGGAGTGTGTTTCATTCAAACTGAGTATCTTTACATCGTTTGCGTATCTTTACTATTCCAATTGTGTATCTTTACATCGTTTGCGTATCTTTACTATTCCAATTGTGTATCTTTTTATTTCTCGTTTGAGTATCTTTCTGTAAGGCTTTCGGATGCGAGTTTCTATTGAATTTGAGACTTTTGCAAGTGTGGGAGTGTGTTTCTTTCAAACTGAGTATCTTTACATCGTTTGCGTATCTTTACTATTCCAATTGTGTATCTTTACATCGTTTGCGTATCTTTACTATTCCAATTGTGTATCTTTTCATTTCTCGTTTGAGTATCTTTCTGTAAGGCTTCTGATGCGAGTTTCTATTGTATTTGAGAGTTTTGCAAGTGTGGGAGTGTGTTTCATTCAAACTGAGTATCTTTACATCGTTTGCGTATCTTTACTATTCCAATTGTGTATCTTTACATCGTTTGCGTATCTTTACTATTCCAATTGTGTATCTTTTCATTTCTCGTTTGAGTATCTTTCTGTAAGGCTTCAGATGCGAGTTTCTATTGTATTTGACAGTTTTGCAAGTGTGGGAGTGTGTTTCATTCAAACTGAGTATCTTTACATCGTTTGCGTATCTTTACTATTCCAATTGTGTATCTTTTCATCGTTTGCGTATCTTTACTATTCCAATTGTGTATCTTTTTATTTCTCGTTTGAGTATCTTTCTGTAAGGCTTTCGGATGCGAGTTTCTATTGAATTTGAGACTTTTGCAAGTGTGGGAGTGTGTTTCTTTTAAACTGAGTATCTTTACATCGTTTGCGTATCTTTACTATTCCAATTGTGTATCTTTACATCGTTTGCGTATCTTTACTATTCCAATTGTGTATCTTTTCATTTCTCGTTTGAGTATCTTTCTGTAAGGCTTCTGATGCGAGTTTCTATTGTATTTGAGAGTTTTGCAAGTGTGGGAGTGTGTTTCATTCAAACTGAGTATCTTTACATCGTTTGCGTATCTTTACTATTCCAATTGTGTATCTTTACATCGTTTGCGTATCTTTACTATTCCAATTGTGTATCTTTTCATTTCTCGTTTGAGTATCTTTCTGTAAGGCTTCAGATGCGAGTTTCTATTGTATTTCACAGTTTTGCAAGTGTGGGAGTGTGTTTCATTCAAACTGAGTATCTTTACATCGTTTGCGTATCTTTACTATTCCAATTGTGTATCTTTACATCGTTTGCGTATCTTTACTATTCCAATTGTGTATCTTTTTATTTCTCGTTTGAGTATCTTTCTGTAAGGCTTTCGGATGCGAGTTTCTATTGAATTTGAGACTTTTGCAAGTGTGGGAGTGTGTTTCTTTCAAACTGAGTATCTTTACATCGTTTGCGTATCTTTACTATTCCAATTGTGTATCTTTACATCGTTTGCATATCTTTACTATTCCAATTGTGTATCTTTTCATTTCTCGTTTGAGTATCTTTCTGTATGGCTTCTGATGCGAGTTTCTATTGTATTTGAGAGTTTTGCAAGTGTGGGAGTGTGTTTCTTTCAAACTGAGTATCTTTACATCGTTTGCGTATCTTTACTATTCCAATTGTGTATCTTTACATCGTTTGCGTATCTTTCCTATTCCAATTGTGTATCTTTTCATTTCTCGTTTGAGTATCTTTCTGTAAGGCTTCAGATGCGAGTTTCTATTGTATTTGACAGTTTTGCAAATGTGGGAGTGTGTTTCATTCAAACTGAGTATCTTTACATCGTTTGCGTATCTTTCCTATTCCAATTGTGTATCTTTTCATTTCTCGTTTGAGTATCTTTCTGTAAGGCTTTCGGATGCGAGTTTCTATTGTACTTGAGAGTTTTGCAAGTGTGGGAGTGTGTTTCATTCAAACTGAGTATCTTTACATCGTTTGCGTATCTTTACTATTCCAATTGTGTATCTTTACATCATTTGCGTATCTTTACTATTCCAATTGTGTATCTTTTCATTTCTCGTTTGAGTTTCTTTCTGTAAGGCTTCAGATGCGAGTTTCTATTGTATTTCACAGTTTTGCAAGTGTGGGAGTGTGTTTCATTCAAACTGAGTATCTTTACATCGTTTGCGTATCTTTACTATTCCAATTGTGTATCTTTACATAGTTTGCGTATCTTTACTATTCCAATTGTGTATCTTTTTATTTCTCGTTTGAGTATCTTTCTGTAAGGCTTTCGGATGCGAGTTTCTATTGAATTTGAGACTTTTGCAAATGTGGGAGTGTGTTTCTTTCAAACTGAGTATCTTTACATCGTTTGCGTATCTTTACTATTCCAATTGTGTATCTTTACATCGTTTGCGTATCTTTCCTATTCCAATTGTGTATCTTTTCATTTCTCGTTTGAGTATCTTTCTGTAAGGCTTCTGATGCGAGTTTCTATTGTATTTGAGAGTTTTCCAAGTGTGCGAGTGTGTTTCTTTCAAACTGAGTATCTTTACATCGTTTGCGTATCTTTACTATTCCAATTGTGTATCTTTACATCGTTTGCGTATCTTTCCTATTCCAATTGTGTATCTTTTCATTTCTCGTTTGAGTATCTTTCTGTAAGGCTTCTGATGCGAGTTTCTATTGTATTTGAGAGTTTTGCAAGTGTGGGAGTGTGTTTCTTTCAAACTGAGTATCTTTACATCGTTTGCGTATCTTTACTATTCCAATTGTGTATCTTTACATCGTTTGCGTATCTTTCCTATTCCAATTGTGTATCTTTTCATTTCTCGTTTGAGTATCTTTCTGTAAGGCTTCTGATGCGAGTTTCTATTGTATTTGAGAGTTTTCCAAGTGTGCGAGTGTGTTTCTTTCAAACTGAGTATCTTTACATCGTTTGCGTATCTTTACTATTCTAATTGTGTATCTTTTCATTTCTCGTTTGAGTATCTTTCTGTAAGGCTTTCGGATGCGAGTTTCTTTTGAATTTGAGAGTTTTGCTAGTGTGGGAGTGTGTTTCTTTCAAACTGAGTATCTTTACATCGTTTGCGTATCTTTACTATTCCAATTGTGTATCTTTACATCGTTTGCGTATCTTTACTATTCCAATTGTGTATCTTTTCATTTCTCGTTTGAGTATCTTTCTGTAGGGCTTCTGATGCGAGTTTCTATTGTATTTGAGAGTTTTGCAAGTGTGGGAGTGTGTTTCATTCAAACTGAGTATCTTTACATCGTTTTCGTATCTTTACTATTCCAATTGTGTATCTTTACATCATTTGCGTATCTTTACTATTCCAATTGTGTATCTTTTCATTTCTCGTTTGAGTATCGTTCTGTAAGGCTTCTGATGCGAGTTTCTATTGAATTTGAGAGTTTTGGAACTGTGGGAGTGTGTTTCTTTCAAACTGAGTATCTTTACATCGTTTGCGTATCTTTACTATTCTAATTGTGTATCTTTTCATTTCTCGTTTGAGTATCTTTCTGTAAGGCTTCAGATGCGAGTTTCTATAGTATTTGACAGTTTTGCAAGTGTGGGAGTGTGTTTCATTCAAACTGAGTATCTTTACATCGTTTGCGTATCTTTACTATTCTAATTGTGTATCTTTTCATTTCTCGTTTGAGTATCTTTCTGTAATGCTTTCGGATGCGAGTTTCTATTGTATTTGACAGTTTTGCAAGTGTGGGAGTGTGTTTCATTCAAACTGAGTATCTTTACATCGTTTGCGTATCTTTACTATTCTAATTGTGTATCTTTTCATTTCTCGTTTGAGTATCTTTCTGTAAGGCTTCTGATGCGAGTTTCTATTGTATTTGAGAGTTTTGCAAGTGTGGGAGTGTGTTTCTTTCAAACTGAGTATTTTTACATCGTTTGCGTATCTTTACTATTCCAATTGTGTATCCTTTCATTTCTCGTTTGAGTATCTTTCTGTAAGTCTTCTGATGCGAGTTTCTATTGTATTTGAGAGTTTTGCAAGTGTGGGAGTGTGTTTCTTTCAAACTGAGTATCATTACATCGTTTGCGTATCTTTACTATTCCAATTGTGTATCTGATAGGAGCACAAAGTGTGACGTTCTTAATGTGATTATGCCCTATTCTTACTCTTTGTTACCTCTTATTTAGTATGTTTTAGTTTCTTTTGTAAGAATAAGTGTCTAGGTAGAGCTTATATCAATTATGAGTGAATTGATGATGAAATCGTGCTAAGTGTTAATAATCCTTGTTGAGATATGATTCCTTGTTCGAGTAGGATTCATCCTTTCGTATTTCTTTGTTTCTAACATACTTATTCTTATTAGGAAATACAAATCCATGTTGGAGAAGGAAAGCAATCCTAGTTCCACAAGGAAAGAGAAGAAAATACACTTAAAAGCCCAATCCATTCAAGAATCAAAATGCTGTCAATATTCGTAGTCCAACTTCGACAGGCTCCCCTGGATAGCTCCGATCGAGTTAGAAGACCTACTTTATATGGAAATAAAGGTATTTGAGTCTAGTTTCTGTAGGATTTGGAATCAAATCAATATCTTATTCCTACAGAGAGATATGACTGAATCATTGATCAGAGGTCCAGTGAACTCGGCGGAATTATCTCAGCCATTGATTTGCTTTTGATCCAAGGGCTATGAGGGAAACTTGGGACTTTGTTCCTCCTGCAAATAGAGCACAAATATGTATCAGAATGTCCATAAATCCTAGCACCAAAGAATGTCAAAGAAGGCATGCAGCAAATTAAATGAGAAGAGGCAAGAAAGTCAAAGAAGGCATGCAGCAAATTTAATGAGGAGAGGTAAGAAAAATCAAACATGGCTGCAACAATTAAGACTTTTGCTGCCTCCCTAATTCAAAGGAAGAAATTTGTGCAAAAGAAATCAGCAATAAAGGAGGAAGAAGATATGTAATTAATGCAAAAGATATGCAATCCTTATAGAAATCAGAATTCTGGCAGTGCAGATCATCCATCTTTGACGGGCTCCCCTGGACAGCTCAAAATGATTGAGAAAATGTACCTTATATGGATGAAAAGCCACGGAAGTCTAGTTGAAATTGCCAGTTGGAATCATCTCAATATCGATTTTCTAGAGAAAGTTATGGCCACAACAAGGGACAAAGGTCAAATCTGCCGAATCTAGGAAACCTCAACCAATTTGGTTTCAACTTTGTGGACTTTGTGGCCATCCTCCCTTGGGTTTCTTCCTCTATATATAGCACCTCAATTCCACAGAAACATATCATCAACCTTTCTCACAAGACTTGCCAAAGCTCTGCCCAAACACTTTCATTCACCAAGCATCATAGAATCCGAATTCACCACCCTTCACCATATTTTCTGTCCAAAGCTTGGGAGCCTAGGACACCATACTCTTGAAGATCTCTTGCTACATCTGTAAGGAACCTTGGGAGGAGAATTATAAAGTGTAACTCTTTGATCTTCATGTTTAGTTTTCGGGTTTTTATGTGCTTGTTCTTGGATGATTTATGTTTAGGTTTTGTTAAAGATATTTTTATTCTTGTCTATGAGATATTTGTAACTTTTGAATGACATGATGAATTAAGGTTTTCGATTTTAATTCAATGATTTTAGGTTTTATGCCATGAGTTTATGTTTATTTATTTAAATGATTTTCGGTGTGTTCTTACTTACGTGTGTGATTGATACCCGGAAGTTGACGTCGCATGTGTAATAATCCAAAGTTATAAACGATTTTGATACTTGGGAGTTGATTAATTGTTTGTTCTTTGTCACCTTCACCGATTATTGCCTAGGTTCGGTTAGACTTGTGCATTTGAATATGTTTATCTTTTCTATGTGATTTTTGGAATTGCATGATTGTTGGTTAAGTAGGTGACATGCTTAATGAATTCAATATGCGTGGCTTTGAAGTTGCATGGTAGGATAAGTATGTTAGATTTCGAATGAGGTTGGGACTGAGTTCGAATGTGTTAAAGTGTCATTGAGTTAGGAACCTTGGGAGGAACTTAACTGCATAACCGATTCTAGGATGTATAATGAACCTTACGGCATGAACTTAATTGAGATTAGATTTCGTTACCTTTGTTCTTATGTTATTTGTTTGGTAATTGCTTATGTGTTGGTTGGTTGATCACATGTATATATTAGTTTAGGTTTATTTTCTGTTGGAACCGAAATATATCTCAAATCTTTTAAACTCTTATGAATTCATTGTTAAATGTTTGTGATTCTTTACCCTGGTTGGATCCCCGGTTTGTGAACGATACCCTCTTGCTTTATACTACTAACGATGCTTACAGGGTTAATATTGATCTCGAGTAATCGAACCGATCAAATGGCGCCGTTGCCGGGGATCAAATGGCGCCGTTGCCGGGGATCCATCTTTATGGATCTCTAATCTTTTAATTTCGAATTAACTGTTCATATTGTAAATTTGTATATGTTTTTTTTTTTTTTTTTACTTTGTTCTAATATATACTAATTTTATCTTAGGTTGTTATTTTTTATGATTAATGAATGATTGTTGTAGGTTGTAAATCGAACGGAATAGGTAAAGTCCCTTTTGTTAATATTAGCCTCAACCCCTCATGTTTTCTTCCAAAGTTTTTGCATGAGGTTGAGGGCGGCTTTTATTAACACTTGGAGAATTGTCTAACACCCAAGTTTAAGTCCAGCTGAGTAAGAGGCATGCTCTTTTATTACCCTGGTGCATGGGACCAAAATTGGATCTCAGAGAACTATTGACTGACATACATCTCGGTGATGGAGTCGATAGGGAGTTCGCTCTCCGTAGTTCAACAAATGAGTCCTACCATGTTCACTATCTCTAATTGAGCTATACGGTCTTCTGAAACAAAGACTTGATCTTGTGTCTAGACATTCATACTTAGGCCGCACGTCCACCTCGGTTTACAACTTAGAATCAGTCGTTCATTCAATCATTGAAATAGCAAAAAGAACTTGTGAATTGTGTGAACTTTGTAAACTTAAAGAACTAACTTGTGAATCCTTATCTTATTTTGTTGTAACATATAATAATTATAATTGTGTGTACTTTCTTAGGTTTTTAAGTTGAGAAATTAAAACGAACTTAAACATAAGATTTGACAATTTGTTGGATTAGTTGTTAAGCTAGTTTTTTTTCCCTTAACATGTGCTTATTATAATTTAATGACTTTTGACATGTGTGTGACTTGTATATATCAATGACTTCCTAATTGTTATTCTCTAACTTTTGCATTGCATCTTCATTATTTATTCTAATTGCATTCATTTTACATCTCATTCATGTGACATTTTAAATTCCACGGAATATCATATGGCTAGAGGAACATAGTCTCTTAAGGACCTCACGTCCTATGTTATGTTTGGTAAGTTCTCACTTTCACTAATGATTTTAATTGAGATTCTACAGATTTATAGTGAAGTGACCAACAATGAGCTCGAGAAGATACTACAAGGTTGGACAACAAAATGGCGGAGGCCCCATAATGTGTCACCTACAAAATGATTGAAAGGAAAACTCGGTCTAAGCTATTAGACTTTAAACATAAGCGCTTGTTGGGAGGCAACCCAATTTTGATTCTTTACTCTTTACTTTTTATTTGGTTATTGTTTTTGATATTTTTGATTTGTTTTCTGCATGTGTAGGTTAGTTTTCGAGAAAACGTGAAGAGGAGCAAAACATTTTCGTTCAACATAATCTAGCAGAAACAGTCCGTAGACTTCGGCAGACTGTATCTCCCAGCTCAAAGAGAGTTTGAATATTTACTTTATATGGAAACAAAGGTATTTGAGTCTAGTTTCTGTATCTTTTTACAGAACTGGATTTGGAGGTATACATCATTCCCAGTCAAAATTTGAAGGCAGCAAGGTCGTGTCAGAAATTCAGAACTCGTGCAGTTGCAGTCCGGAAACAGCAAAACATGGAGCACTTCCGACCTAACTGGGCAGTCGTGCCATATATGGATTGAAAGCTTGTTGTGTTATC
This sequence comes from Argentina anserina, assembly GCF_933775445.1. NCBI lineage: Eukaryota > Viridiplantae > Streptophyta > Magnoliopsida > Rosales > Rosaceae > Argentina > Argentina anserina. The sequence continues at coordinate 92,147 of NW_026089527.1, read as the reverse complement.
TTCAACTTTTATTCAAGCCACATGTCCATTCCGGCTGTTTAAGTCAACGGAAATCAGGTATAAAGAGGTAAAGGTCATTCCAGTTTTTGATTCTATGAACCTGTTTTTCGTGACAAATTTGCAGGGGCATAACTTTCTCCTCATTTGGAGTTAGCGAACGTACTTTATATGCTTGGAAAGCTCGGAACATCGGCTTTCAATTCCCACTGTTGTCTTACTGATCGGAGATTATTTTCAAACGTTATGAAGCATGGAATGCAAGCTGTTGGACCGCGTCATGGGGGAGCTTTTCTCATCATTTTCTCTACTTTTTCCCATGTTTTTATTTTTCTATTTTTTTCCTTCCACTATGAGTCTTTCATTGCATTATTTATTTTTGACATTCATTGAGGACAATGCATGATTCGAGTGTGGGGGAAGGTTTACATGTTAGAGTCATAAAATCAGAAAAATAATTTTTTTTGTATTTTTTTGTTTTGTTTTTGTTTTTGATTTGAGTCTTAGGTATGCCTTTAACTGTCTAGGATGAGTTGATATTTGAATGATTGGTTGAAAGATGATCACAAGATTGGAAATTGAACTTAATTGTTATTTGATGGTTAATCGATGTGTAGAAATTGTACGAACATGTAGTAGATGAGGATTTTGAAACTTAGGTACAAAATGAGCATGTTCCTTACTTGTTTGAATTCATGTAACCTATGTGAGTTTCGAGCCATATATGTGCGTTTCTTTGGAGAGTTTAATCTATCGTTTCTTGGCTATATAACCTCATTACATCTGTTTTGATCAATTCATATGCCATAGAATTGCAATGAACTAGAGAATGCTAGAACTTACTTTGTGAAACTTTCGAAACTTTTATCATAATATACTCTGATTTTGAAAAGGATTGTTGGATCTTTTTAGGATTCTACCACTTAAGCCAAAAAGCCTTTTGCCTTATTTGTACCCTGCTTGGGACACCTTAGTATTAACCCATTTGAGCCTACGTTAAACCTTTTATTCATCACCAACATGTTAATATCCTTGCTTAGTATAGTTATATCTCTACCTTGTTCTTGAGGCTTGGCAGAGCTAATATTTGATGTTAATATGGAGTGATGATTCGATTCAAGTGTGGGGTTATGCTATGTATTTATTTGTGCCGTATGAAAATGGTGAAAAGAAAAAAATGAAAGATTCCGTGTGAGAAAAAGAAAAGAAAAAGATATATACACGGTTAGAAAAAAAAAAAAAAAGATAGAAAAAGAAAGAGAAGTAAGAAGTTACGGCATAGCTATGTTTGATGTGAATTTGGAGTTGTGATGTATTTGTTGAAGGCTCAAAAATGTTGTACTTTAGCCTTTGTTCGTTTTCACAATGTTTAGAGTGAAGAATGAGCCAACATGATAACATTGGCCCTTGTTTTATGGAGTATGGCGACATAAGGTGAATGAGTAATGCTCTGCTAAGTCTTGAGGATGACCTTTGTGATTCCTTTTACCTAAGAAAATAATATCCTTACCGAGCCTAAGCCTACCTTTTATAAAGATCCGCATGATTCTTAAAATGAGTAGCTCTTGATTTGTGGAGTTTGTTTCATGAGTAAGCATATGGTTTGGGTTCATTTGTGTATATGATTGGTATCTCTCATGAGGATTTCGAATTCACTATGTGTTCATAACTCTTATGTGTGAAAAGATTTTAAGCATATGCTATGTTCTTGAGAGAAAAGATTCGGAGTGCATATCCCTTGTGAGTTGAATTTGAACTTGTTTTGAACATGTTGAGCTTAATATCACTTATGTTTCTGCCATGTCTTACTTGTTATGCGAGTTCTCATGTTTATTAACCACTGAATTCATTCTATCTATTTCGATTAAGTGTTATTCTTGATGCTATGATTTTGAAGATCTCTGAGATAAAATGTTGAAGGCATTATTGTTGAGTCATTAGTTTAGTTGTTTTGATTTTACATCGTTTGCGTATCTTTACTATTCCAATTGTGTATCTTTTCATTTCTCGTTTGAGTATCTTTCTGTAAGGCTTCTGATGCGAGTTTCTATTGTATTTGAGAGTTTTGCAAGTGTGGGAGTGTGTTTCTTTCAAACTGAGTATCATTACATCGTTTGCGTATCTTTACTATTCCAATTGTGTATCTTTACATCGTTTGCGTATCTTTACTATTCCAATTGTGTATCTTTTCATTTCTCGTTTGAGTATCTTTCTGTAAGGCTTTCGGATGCGAGTTTCTATTGAATTTGAGAGTTTTGCAAGTGTGGGAGTGTGTTGCTTTCAAATTGAGTATCTTTACATCGTTTGCGTATCTTTACTATTCCAATTGTGTATCGTTTCATTTCTCGTTTGAGTATCTTTCTGTAAGGCTTCTGATGCGATTTTCTATTGTATTTGAGAGTTTTGCAAGTGTGGGAGTGTGTTTCTTTCAATCTGAGTATCTTTACATCGTTTCCGTATCTTTACTATTCCAATTGTGTATCTTTTCATTTCTCGTTTGAGTATCTTTCTGTAAGGCTTTCTGATGCGAGTTTCTATTGAATTTGAGAGTTTTGCAAGTGTGGGAGTGTGTTGCTTTCAAATTGAGTATCTTTACATCGTTTGCGTATCTTTACTATTCCAATTGTGTATCTTTTCATTTCTCGTTTGAGTATCTTTCTATAAGGCTTCTGATGCGAGTTTCTATTGTATTTGAGAGTTTTGCAAGTGTGGGAGTGTGTTTCTTTCAAACTGAGTATCTTTACATCGTTTTCGTATCTTTACGATTCCAATTGCGTATCTTTTCATTTCTCGTTTGAGTATCTTTCTATAAGGCTTTCTGATGCGAGTTTCTATTGAATTTGAGAGTTTTGCAAGTGTGGGAGTGTGTTTCTTTCAAACTGAGTATCTTTACATCGTTTGCGTAGCTTTACTATTCCAATTGTGTATCTATACATCGTTTGCGTATCTTTACTATTCCAATTGTGTATCTTTTCATTTCTCGTTTGAGTATTTTTCTGTAAGTCTTCTGATGCGAGTTTCTATTGTATTTGAGAGTTTTGCAAGTGTGGGAGTGTGTTTCTTTCAAACTGAGTATCATTACATCGTTTGCGTATCTTTACTATTCCAATTGTGTATCTTTACATCGTTTGCGTATCTTTACTATTCCAATTGTGTATCTTTTCATTTCTCGTTTGAGTATCTTTCTGTAAGGCTTCTGATGCGAGTTTCTATTGTATTTGAGAGTTTTGCAAGTGTGGGAGTGTGTTTCTTTCAAACTGAGTATCTTTACATCGTTTGCGTAGCTTTACTATTCCAATTGTGTATCTATACATCGTTTGCGTATCTTTACTATTCCAATTGTGTATCTTTTCATTTCTCGTTTGCGTATCTTTCTGTAAGTCTTCTGATGCGAGTTTCTATTGTATTTGAGAGTTTTGCAAGTGTGGGAGTGTGTTTCTTTCAAACTGAGTATCATTACATCGTTTGCGTATCTTTACTATTCCAATTGTGTATCTTTACATCGTTTGCGTATCTTTACTATTCCAATTGTGTATCTTTTCATTTCTCGTTTGAGTATCTTTCTGTAAGGCTTCTGATGCGAGTTTCTATTGTATTTGAGAGTTTTGCAAGTGTGGGAGTGTGTTTCTTTCCAACTGAGTATCATTACATCGTTTGCGTATCTTTACTATTCCAATTGTGTATCTTTACATCGTTTGCGTATCTTTACTATTCCAATTGTGTATCTTTTCATTTCTCATTTGAGTATCTTTCTGTAAGGCTTTCGGATGCGAGTTTCTATTGAATTTGAGAGTTTTGCAAGTGTGGGAGTGTGTTGCTTTCAAATTGAGTATCTTTACATCGTTTGCGTATCTTTACTATTTCAATTGTGTATCGTTTCATTTCTCGTTTGAGTATCTTTCTGTAAGGCTTCTGATGCGATTTTCTATTGTATTTGAGAGTTTTGCATGTGTGGGAGTGTGTTTCTTTCAATCTGAGTATCTTTACATCGTTTCCGTATCTTTACTATTCCAATTGTGTATCTTTTCATTTCTCGTTTGAGTATCTTTCTGTAAGGCTTTCTGATGCGAGTTTCTATTGAATTTGAGAGTTTTGCAAGTGTGGGAGTGTGTTGCTTTCAAATTGAGTATCTTTACATCGTTTGCGTATCTTTACTATTCCAATTGTGTATCTTTTCATTTCTCGTTTGAGTATCTTTCTATAAGGCTTCTGATGCGAGTTTCTATTGTATTTGAGAGTTTTGCAAGTGTGGGAGTGTGTTTCTTTCAAACTGAGTATCTTTACATCGTTTTCGTATCTTTACGATTCCAATTGTGTATCTTTTCATTTCTCGTTTGAGTATCTTTCTATAAGGCTTTCTGATGCGAGTTTCTATTGAATTTGAGAGTTTTGCAAGTGTGGGAGTGTGTTTCTTTCAAACTGAGTATCTTTACATCGTTTGCGTATCTTTACTATTCCAATTGTGTATCTTTACATCGTTTGCGTATCTTTACTATTCCAATTGTGTATCTTTTCATTTCTCGTTTGAGTATCTTTCTGTAAGGCTTCTGATGCGAGTTTCTATTGTATTTGAGAGTTTTGCAAGTGTGGGAGTGTGTTTCTTTCAAACTGAGTATCTTTACATCGTTTGCGTAGCTTTACTATTCCAATTGTGTATCTATACATCGTTTGCGTATCTTTACTATTCCAATTGTGTATCTTTTCATTTCTCGTTTGAGTATTTTTCTGTAAGTCTTCTGATGCGAGTTTCTATTGTATTTGAGAGTTTTGCAAGTGTGGGAGTGTGTTTCTTTCAAACTGAGTATCATTACATCGTTTGCGTATCTTTACTATTCCAATTGTGTATCTTTACATCGTTTGCGTATCTTTACTATTCCAATTGTGTATCTTTTCATTTCTCGTTTGAGTATCTTTCTGTAAGGCTTCTGATGCGAGTTTCTATTGTATTTGAGAGTTTTGCAAGTGTGGGAGTGTGTTTCTTTCAAACTGAGTATCTTTACATCGTTTGCGTAGCTTTACTATTCCAATTGTGTATCTATACATCGTTTGCGTATCTTTACTATTCGAATTGTGTATCTTTTCATTTCTCGTTTGAGTATCTTTCTGTAAGTCTTCTGATGCGAGTTTCTATTGTATTTGAGAGTTTTGCAAGTGTGGGAGTGTGTTTCTTTCAAACTGAGTATCATTATGATAGGAGCACAAAGTGTGACGTTCTTAATGCGTTTATGCCCTATTCTTACTCTTTGTTACCTCTTATTTAGTATGTTTTAGTTTCTTTTATATGAATAAGTGTCTAGGTAGAGCTTATATCAATTATGAGTGAATTGATGATGAAATCGTGCTAAGTGTTAATAATCCTTGTTTGAGTATGATTCATCCTTTCGTATTTCTTTGTTTCTAATGTATTTATTCTTATTAGGAAATACAAATCCATGTTGGAGAAGGAAAGCAATCCTAGTTCCACAAGGAAAGAGAAGAAGATACACTTAAAAGCCCAATCAATGCAAGAATGAAAATGCTGTTCAGATTCGTAGTCCAACTTCGACGGGCTCCCCTGGATAGCTCCGATTGCGTTAGAAGACGTACCTTATATGGATAAAAATTATTTTGAGTCTAGTTTCTGTAGGATTTGGAATCAAATCAATATCTTATTCCTACAGGGAGATATGACCAAATCATTACTCGGAGGTCCAGTGAACTCGGCGGAATTATCTCAGCCATTGATTTGCTTTTGATCCAAGGGCTATGAGGGAAACTTGGGACTTTGTTCCTCCTGCATATAGAGCACAAATATGTATCAGAATGTCCATAAATCCCTGCACCAAAGAATGTCAAAGAAGGCATGCAGCAAATTAAATGAGAAGAGGCAAGAAAGTCAAAGAAGACATGCAGCAAATTTAATGAGGAGAGGTAAGAAAAATCAAACATGGCTGCAACAATTAAGACTTTTGCTGCCTCCCTATTTCAAAGGAAGAAATTTGTGCAAAAGAAATCAGCATTAAAGGAGGAAGAAGATATGCAATTAATGCAAAGGATATGCAATCCTTATAGAAATCAGAATTCTGGCACTGCAGATCATCCAATTTTGACGAGCTCCCCTGGACAGCTCAGAATGATTGAGAAAGTGCATGATATATGGATGAAAAGCCACGGAAGTCTAGTTGAAATTGCCAGTTGGAATCATCTCAATATCTATTTTCTAGAGAAAGTTATGGCCACAACAAGGGACAAAGGTCAAATCTGCCGAATCTAGGAAACCTCAACCAATTTGGTTTCAACTTTGTGGACTTTGTGGCCATCCTCCCTTGGGTTTCTTCCTCTATATATAGCACCTCAATTCCACAGAAACAGATCATCAACCTTGTGCACATACTACCCAAAGCTCTACCAAATTTCATACTCACCCATCCAAGAAATCCTAAAACCGATTCCACCATTCTCCACCAATCCTTAGCCTTCAAGCACGCTTGTGAAGAGGTTCCATCCCGTTGGAAAGCCACGGCTACACCTTGTGAGATCGCTTGATTGATAAAGTGTAACCATGATTCTCTCTATGTTTATTTCGGTTTTTGGTTTTTCTTGTTCTTGGTTGTGTATGTGTTTTGGTCATTGTAAACTTGTTTCGATTTTGTTTATGAGATAGTTACTTGTTTCAAATTATATAAAGTTTCGATTTTAGGTTTGTAGTTCTATGATTTTAGTTTATGCCGTGACATGTCTTTGTGTGATTTCGAGAGTATCTATGTGTTATGTATACGCTTGTAGCATGATATTTAGGTTGTTGGATTTATGACTTGTGCTATGAACATGTTTATCTTTTCTATGTGATTTTCGAAATTGCATGATTGGGGGTTAAGAGGTGACATGCTTAATGAATTCAATATGCGTGGCTTTGAAGTTACATGGTAGGATAAGTATGTTAGATTTCGATTAAGACCGCTTGGAATGAATCGAATGTGTTAAGTGTCTATGTGTTTAGGTTACTGCTTAGGACCCTAATTGCATGATCCAACCTTAGTTATTCATGATAGTGTCTCGGTAAGACTGTTAAAGGAGGACTAAAATCTGATTTTCGTTAGCTTTGTATGATTTGTTTTGGTAATGTATTATGTGTTGGTTGGTTGATCACATGTATATATTAGTTTAGGTTTATTTTATGTTTGATCCGAAATATATCTCAAATCTTTGAAACACTCATGAATTCGTTGATAAATGTTTGTGATTCTTTACCCTGGTTGGATCCCCGGTTTGTGAACGATACCCTCTTGCTTTATACTACTAACGATGCTTACAGGGTTAATATTGATCTCGAGTAATCGAACCGATCAAATGGCGCCGTTGCCGGGGATCCATCTTTATGGATCCCAATGTTTGAATTTCGAATTCACTGTTCATATTGTAAATTTATATATACTTTTCTTATTTTGTTCTAACATATAGTAATTTTATCTTAGGTTATTATTTTTGACAATTAAGTTATTATTTTTTATGATTGAGTGAATGATTGTTGTAGGTTGTAAATCGAACGGAATAGGTAAAGTCCATTTTGTTAATATTAGCCTTAACCCCTCATGTTTTCTTCCAAAGTTTTTGCATGAGGTTGAGGGCGGCTTTTATTAACACTTGGAGATTCGTCTAACACCCAAGTTTGTTTCTAGCTGAGTAAGGGGCACGCTTTTTCATTACTCTGGTGCATGGGACCAAAATTGGATCTCAGAGAACTATTGACTGACATACATCTCGGTGATGGAGTGGATAGGGGGCTTGCCCTCCATAGTTCAACAAATGAGTCCTACCATGTTCACTATCTCGGAATTAGCTATCCGGCCATCTGAAACAATGATTCAAACTTGTGTCTAGGCATCCATACTTAGGCCGCACGTCCACCTTGGTTTACAACTTAGAATCAATCGATCATTTAATTATTTGAATGACAACTTAAGAATGTTAACGCATGAAATCGATTAAAAAGTAACTTGTAAAAAAAATTGACATATAGTAATTGTAATTGTGTATACTTTATCAGGTTTTTGAGTTGAGAAATTAAAACGAACTTAAACATAAGATTTGACATCATGTTGGATTGGTTGTTAAGCTTGTTTTCGTTTCGTTTTCCCCTTAACATGTGCTTATTATATTTAAATGACTTTTGACATATTTGTGACTTGTATATACAATGACTTCCTAATTGTTATTCTCTAACTTTTGCATTGCATCTTCATTATTTATTCTAATTGCATTCATTTTGCATCTCATTCATGTTGCATTTTAAATTCCACGGAATATCATATGGCTAGAGGAACATAGTCTCTTAAGGACCTCACGTCCTATGTTATGTTTGGTAGGTTCCCACTTACACTAATGATCTTAATTGAGATTTTACAGATTTATAGTGAAGTGACCAGCAATGAGCTTCATAATATACTACAAGGTTGGACAACAAAATGGCGAAAGAGAAACCCCATAATGTGTCACCTACAAAATGATTGAAAGGAAAACTCGGTCTAAGCTATTAGACTTTAAACATAAGCGCTTGTTGGGAGGCAACCCAATTTGTTTTCTTTTATATTTATTGTTTTTATTTATTTTTGTTCTTTTTGATTTGTTTTGTGCGTGTGTAGGTTAGTTTTCGAGAAAACGTGAAGAGGAGCAAAACATTTTCGTTCAATTTTTATTCAGGCCACGTTTCCATTCCAGCTGTTTAAATCAACGAAAATCAGGTACAAAGAGGTAAAGGTCATTCCAGTTTTTGATTCTATGAACTTGTTTTTCGTGACAAATTTGCAGGGGCATAACTTTCTCCTCATTTGGAGTTAGCAAATGTACTTTATATGCTTGGAAAGCTAGAATATCAGCTTTCAATTCCCACTGTTGTCTTACTGTTCGGAGATTATTTTCAAACGTTATGAAGCATGGAATGCAAGCTGTTGGACCGCGTCATGGGGGAGCTTTTCTCATCATTTTCTCATCTTTTTCCCATGTTTTTATTTTTGTATTTGTTTCCTTCCACTATGAGTCTTCCATTGCATTATTTATTTTGATATTCATTGAGGACAATGCATGATTTGAGTGTGGGGGAAGGTTTACATGTTAGTGACATAAAATCAGAAAACAAAAAATTTGTTTTTTTTTGTTTTGTTTTTGTTTTTGTTTTTGTTTTTGTTTTTGTTTTTGTTTTGAGTCCTAGGTATGCCTTTAACTGTCTAGGATGAGTTGATCTTTGAATGATTGGTTGAAAGATGATCACAAGATTGGAAATTGAACTTAATTGCTATTTGATGGTTAATCGATGTGTAGAAATTGTACGAACATGTAGTAGATGAGGATTTTGAAACTTAGGTACATAATGAGCATGTTCCCTACTTGTTTGAATTCATGTAACCTATGTGAGTTTCGAGCCATATATGTGCCTTTTCTGGAGAGTTTAATCTATCGTTTATTGGCTATATAACCTCATTACATCTATTTTGATCAATTCATATGCCATAGAATTGCAATGAACTAGAGAATGCTAGAACTTACTTTGTGAAACTTTCAAAACTTTTATCATAATATACTCTGATTTTGAAAATGATTGTTGGATCTTTTTAGGAATTCCACCACTTAAACCAAAAAGCCGTATGCCTTATTTGAGCCCTGCTTGGGACACCTTAGTATTAACCCATTTGAGCCTACGTTAAACCTTTTATTCATCACCAACATGTTAATATCCTTGCTTAGTATAGTTATATCTCTACCTTGTTCTCGAGGCTTGGCCGAGCCGATTGTTGGATGTTAATATGGAGTGATGATTCGATTCAAGTGTGGGGTTGTGCTATGTATGTATTTATGCCGTATGAAAAGAGTGAAAAGAATGAAGAAAAAAAAATAGAAAGATGCCGTGAGAAGAAAAAGAGAAAAATACATGAACACGGCTTGAATAAAAAAAATACAAAGAAGTTACGGCATAGCTATGTTTGATGTGACTTTGGAGTTGTGATATATTTGTTGAAGGCTCAATAATGTTGTACTTTAGCCTTTGTTCGTTTTCACAATGTTTAAAGTGAAGAATGGGTCCAACATGATAAAAGTGGCCCTTGTTTTATGGAGTATGGCGACATAAGGTGGATGATTTTTGCTCTACTAAGTCTTGAGGATGACCTTTGTGATTCCTTTTACCTGAAAAATGATATATCCTTATAGAGACTAAGCCTACCTTTTATAAAGATCCGCATGATTCTTAAAATGAGTAGCTCTTGATTTGTGGAGTTTGTTTCATGAGTAAGCATATGGTTTGGGTTCATTTGTGCATATGATTGGTATCTTTCATGAGGTTTTCGAATTCACTATGTATTCATAACTCTTATGTGTGAAAAGCTTTTAAGCATATGCCATGTTCTTGAGAGAAAAGATTCGGAGTGCATATCCCTTGTGAGTTGAATTTGAACTTGTTTTGAACATGTCGAGCTTAATATCACCTATGTTTTCTGCCTTGTCTTACTTGTTTTGCGAGATCTCATGTTTATTAACCATTGAATTCATTCTATCTATTTCGATTAATTGTTATTCTTGATGCTATGAGTTTTAAGATCTCTGAGACAAAATGTTGAAGGCATTATAGTTGAGTCATTAGTTTAGTTGTTTTGATTTTTGTTTTATGTTTTTGTTTCCCTTTTCTAGTGTTTGCTAAAGGACTAGCAAAGCTTAAGTGTGGGGTTGTTGATAGGAGCACAGAGTGTGACGTTCTTAATGTGATTATGCCCTATTCTTACTCTTTGTTACCTCTTATTTAGTATGTTTTAGTTTCTTTTGTATGAATAAGTGTCTAGGTAGAGCTTATATCAATTATGAGTGAATTGATGATGAAATCGTGCTAAGTGTTAATAATCCTTGTTGAGATATGATTCCTTGTTCGAGTAGGATTCATCCTTTCGTATTTCTTTGTTTATAACATACTTATTCTTATTAGGAAATACAAATCCATGTTGGAGAAGGAAAGCAATCCTAGTTCCACAAGGAAAGAGAAGAAAATACACTTAAAAGCCCAATCCATTCAAGAATCAAAATGCTGTCAATATTCGTAGTCCAACTTCGACGGGCTCCCTTGGATAGCTCCGATCGAGTTAGAAGACCTACTTTATATGGAAATAAAGGTATTTTGAGTCTAGTTTCTGTAGGATTTGGAATCAAATCAATATCTTATTCCTACAGAGAGATATGACTGAATCATTGATCGGAGGTCCAATGAACTCGGCGAAATTATCTCAGCCATTGATTTGCTTTTGATCCAAGGGTTATGAGGGAAACTTGGGACCTTGTTTGTCCTGCATATAGAGCACAAATATGATCAGAATCTCCAAAAATCCCTGCACCAAAGAATGTCAAAGAAGGCATGCAGCAAATTAAATGAGAAGAGGCAAGAAAGTCAAAGAAGGCATGCAGCAAATTTAATGAGGAGAGGTAAGAAAAATCAAACATGGCTGCAACAATTAAGACTTTTGCTGCCTCCCTATTTCAAAGGAAGAAATTTGTGCAAAAGAAATCAGCAATAAAGGAGGAAGAAGATATGTAATTAATGCAAAAGATATGCAATCCTTATAGAAATCAGAATTCTGGCAGTGCAGATCATCCATCTTTGAAGGGCTCCCCTGGACAGCTCAAAATGATTGAGAAAATGTACTTTCTATGGATGAAAAGCCACGGAAGTCTAGTTGAAATTGCCAGTTGGAATCATCTCAATATCTATTTTCTAGAGAAAGTTATGGCCACAACAAGGGACAAAGGTCAAATCTGCCGAATCTAGGAAACCTCAACAAATTTGGTTTCAACTTTGTGCACTTTGTGGCCATCCTCCCTTGGGTTTCTTCCTCTATATATAGCACCTCAATTCCACAGAAACAGATCATCAACCTTGTGCACATACTACCCAAAGCTCTACCAAATTTCATACTCACCCATCCAAGAAATCCTAAAACCGATTCCACCATTCTCCACCAATCCTTAGCCTTCAAGCACGCTTGTGAAGAGGTTCCATCCCCTTGGAAAGCCACGGCTACACCTTGTGAGATCGCTTGATTGATAAAGTGTAACCATGATTCTCTCTATGTTTATTTCGGTTTTTGGTTTTTCTTGTTCTTGGTTGTGTATGTGTTTTGGTCATTGTAAACTTGTTTCGATTTTGTTTATGAGATAGTTACTTGTTTCAAATTATATAAAGTTTCGATTTTAGGTTTGTAGTTCTATGATTTTAGTTTATGCCGTGACATGTCTTTGTGTGATTTCGAGAGTATCTATGTGTTATGTATACGCTTGTAGCATGATATTTAGGTTGTTGGATTTATGACTTGTGCTATGAACATGTTTATCTTTTCTATGTGATTTTCGAAATTGCATGATTGGGGGTTAAGAGGTGACATGCTTAATGAATTCAATATGCGTGGCTTTGAAGTTACATGGTAGGATAAGTATGTTAGATTTCGATTAAGACCGCTTGGAATGAATCGAATGTGTTAAGTGTCTATGTGTTTAGGTTACTGCTTAGGACCCTAATTGCATGATCCAACCTTAGTTATTCATGATAGTGTCTCGGTAGGACTGTTAAAGGAGGACTAAAATCTGATTTTCGTTAGCTTTGTATGATTTGTTTTGGTAATGTATTATGTGTTGGTTGGTTGATCACATGTATATATTAGTTTAGGTTTATTTTATGTTTGATCCGAAATATATCTCAAATCTTTGAAACACTCATGAATTCGTTGATAAATGTTTGTGATTCTTTACCCTGGTTGGATCCCCGGTTTGTGAACGATACCCTCTTGCTTTATACTACTAACGATGCATACAGGGTTAATATTGATCTCGAGTAATCGAACCGATCAGGGAGTGTGTTTCTTTCAAACTGAGTATCTTTACATAGTTTGCGTATCTGTACTATTCTAATTGTGTATCTTTACATCGTTTGCATATCTTTACTATTCCAATTGTGTATCTTTTCATTTCTCGTTTGAGTATCTTTCTGTAAGGTTTTCTGATGCGAGTTTCTATTGAATTTGAGAGTTTTGCAAGTGTGGGAGTGTGTTTCTTTCAAACTGAGTATCTTTACAACGTTTGCGTATCTTTACTATTCCAATTGTGTATCTTTACATCGTTTGCGTATCTTTACTATTCCAATTTTGTATCTTTTCATTTCTCGTTTGAGTATCTTTTCTGTAAGGCTTTCTGATGCGAGTTTCTATTGAATTTGAGAGTTTTGCAAGTGTGGGAGTGTGTTTCTTTCAAACTGAGTATCTTTACATCGTTTGCGTATCTTCACTATTCCAATTGTGTATCTTTTCATTTCTCGTTTGAGTATCTTTCTGTAAGGCTTCTGATGCGAGTTTCTATTGAATTTGAGAGTTTTGCAAGTGTGGGAGTCTGTTTCTTTCAAACTGAGTATCTTTACATCGTTTGCGTATCTTTACTATTCCAATTGTGTATCTTTTCATTTCTCGTTTGAGTATCTTTCTGTAAGGCTTATGATGCGAGTTTCTATTGTATTTGAGAGTTTTGCAAGTGTGGGAGTGTGTTTCTTTCAATCTGAGTATCTTTACATCGTTTGCGTATCTTTACTATTCCAATTGTGTATCTTTTCATTTCTCGTTTGAATATCTTTCTGTAAGGCTTTCGGATGCGAGTTTCTATTGAATTTGAGAGTTTTGCAAGTGTGGGAGTGTGTTTCTTTCAAACTGAGTATCTTTACATCGTTTGCGTATCTTTACTATTCCAATTGTGTATCTTTTCATCGTTTGCGTATCTTTACTAGTCGAATTTTGTATCTTTTCATTTCTCGTTTGAGTATCTTTCTGTAAGGCTTCTGATGCGAGTGTCTATGGTATTTGAGAGTTTTGCAAGTGTGGGAGTGTGTTTCTTTCAAACTGAGTATCTTTACATCGTTTGCATATGTTTACTATTCCAATTGTGTATCTTTACATCGTTTGCGTATCTTTACTATTCCAATTGTGTATCTTTTCATTTCTCGTTTGAATATCTTTCTGTAAGGCTTTCGGATGCGAGTGTCTATGGTATTTGAGAGTTTTGCAAGTGTGGGAGTGTGTTTCTTTCAAACTGAGTATCTTTACATAGTTTGCGTATCATTACTATTCTAATTGTGTATCTTTACATCGTTTGCGTATCTTTACTATTCCAATTGTGTATCTTTTCATTTCTCGTTTGAGTATCTTTCTGTAAGGATTCTGATGCGAGTTTCTATGGTATTTGAGAGTTTTGCAAGTGTGGGAGTGTGTTTCTTTCAAACTGAGTATCTTTACATGGTTTGCGTATCTTTACTATTCCAATTGTGTATCTTTACATCGTTTGTGTATCTTTACAATTCCAATTGAGTAATTTTTTCATTTCTCGTTTGAGTATCTTTCTGTAAGGCTTTCTGATGCGAGTTTCTATTGAATTTGAGAGTTTTGCAAGTGTGGGAGTGTGTTTCTTTCAAACTGAGTATCTTTACATCGTTTGCGTATGTTTACTATTCCAATTGTGTATCTTTACATCGTTTGCGTATCTTTACTAGTCCAATTGTGTATCTTTACATCGTTTGCGTATCTTTACTATTCCAATTGTGTATCTTTTCATTTCTCGTTTGAGTATCTTTCTGTAAGGCTTTCTGATGCGAGTTTCTATTGAATTTGAGAGTTTTGCAAGTGTGGGAGTGTGTTTCTTTCAAATTGAGTATCTTTACATAGTTTGCGTATCATTACTATTCTAATTGTGTATCTTTACATCGTTTGCGTATCTTTACTATTCCAATTGTGTATCTTTTCATTTCTCGTTTGAGTATCTTTCTGTAAGGATTCTGATGCGAGTTTCTATGGTATTTGAGAGTTTTGCAAGTGTGGGAGTGTGTTTCTTTCAAACTGAGTATCTTTACATCGTTTGCGTATCTTTACTATTCCAATTGTGTATCTTTTCATTTCTCGTTTGAGTATCTTTCTGTAAGGCTTTCTGATGCGAGTTTCTATTGAATTTGGGAGTTTTGCAACTGTGGGAGTGTGTTTCTTTCAAACTGAGTATCTTTACATCGTTTGCGTATGTTTACTATTCCAATTGTGTATCTTTACATCGTTTGCGTATCTTTACTAGTCCAATTGTGTATTTTTTCATTTCTCGTTTGAGTATCTTTCTGTAAGGCTTCTGATGCGAGTTTCTATGGTATTTGAGAGTTTTGCAAGTGTGGGAGTGTGTTTCTTTCAAAATGAGTATCTTTACATGGTTTGCGTATCTTTACTATTCCAATTGTGTATCTTTACATCGTTTCCGTATCTTTACTATTCCAATTGTGTATCTTTACATCGTTTCCGTATCTTTACTATTCCAATTGTGTATCTTTTCATTTCTCGTTTGAGTATCTTTCTGTAAGGCTTTCTGATGCGAGTTTCTATTGAATTTGAGAGTTTTGCAAGTGTGGGAGTGTGTTTCTTTCAAACTGAGTATCTTTACATAGTTTGCGTATCATTACTATTCTAATTGTGTATCTTTACATCGTTTGCGTATCTTTACTATTCCAATTGTGTATGTTTTCATTTCTCGTTTGAGTATCTTTCTGTAAGGTTTTCTGATGCGAGTTTCTATTGAATTTGAGAGTTTTGCAAGTGTGGGAGTGTGTTTCTTTCAAACTGAGTATCTTTACAACGTTTGCGTATCTTTACTATTCCAATTGAGTATCTTTACATCGTTTGCGTATCTTTACTATTCCAATTGTGTATCTTTTCATTTCTCGTTTGAGTATCTTTCTGTAAGGCTTCTGATGCGAGTTTCTATTGTATTTGAGAGTTTTGCAAGTGTGGGAGTGTGTTTCTTTCAAACTGAGTATCTTTACATCGTTTGCGTATCTTTACTATTCCAATTGTGTATCTTTACATCGTTTCCGCATCTTTACTATTCCAATTGTGTATCTTTTCATTTCTCGTTTGAGTATCTTTCTGTAAGGCTTCTGATGCGAATTTCTATTGTATTTGAGAGTTTTGCAAGTGTGGGAGTGTGTTTCTTTCAAATTGAGTATCTTTACATCGTTTGCGTATCTTTACTATTCCAATTGTATATCTTTACATCGTTTCCGTATCTTTACTATTCCAATTGTGTATCTTTACATCGTTTCCGTATCTTTACTATTCCAATTGTGTATCTTTTCATTTCTCGTTTGAGTATCTTTCTGTAAGGCTTTCTGATGCGAGTTTCTATTGAATTTGAGAGTTTTGCAAGTGTGGGAGTGTGTTTCTTTCAAACTGAGTATCTTTACATCGTTTGCGTATCTTTACTATTCCAATTGTGTATCTTTTCATTTCTCGTTTGAGTATCTTTCTGTAAGGCTTTCTGATGCGAGTTTCTATTGTATTTGAGAGTTTTGCAAGTGTGGGAATGTGTTTCTTTCAAACTGAGTATCTTTACATCGTTTGCGTATCTTTACTATTCCAATTGTGTATCTTTACATCGTTTGCGTATCTTTACTATTCCAATTGAGTAATTTTTTCATTTCTCGTTTGAGTATCTTTCTGTAAGGCATTCTGATGCGAGTTTCTATTGTATTTGAGAGTTTTGCAAGTGTGGGAGTGTGTTTCTTTCAAACAGAGTATCTTTACATCGTTTGCGTATCTTTACTATTCCAATTGTGTATCTTTACATCGTTTGCGTATCTTTACTATTCCAATTGAGTAATTTTTTCATTTCTCGTTTGAGTATCTTTCTGTAAGGCTTTCTGATGCGAGTTTATATTGAATTTGAGAGTTTTGCAAGTGTGGGAGTGTGTTTCTTTCAAACTGAGTATCTTTACATCGTTTGCGTATGTTTACTATTCCAATTGTGTATCTTTACATCGTTTGCGTATCTTTACTAGTCCAATTGTGTATCTTTTCATTTCTCGTTTGAGTATCTTTCTGTAAGGCTTCTGATGCGAGTTTCTATGGTATTTGAGAGTTTTGCAAGTGTGGGAGTGTGTTTCTTTCAAAATGAGTATCTTTACATGGTTTGCGTATCTTTACTATTCCAATTGTGTATCTTTACATCGTTTCCGTAACTTTACTATTCCAATTGTGTATCTTTACATCGTTTCCGTATCTTTACTATTCCAATTGAGTAATTTTTTCATTTCTCGTTTGAGTATCTTTCTGTAAGGCATTCTGATGCGAGTTTCTATTGTATTTGAGAGTTTTGCAAGTGTGGGAGTGTGTTTCTTTCAAACTGAGTATCTTTACATCGTTTGCGTATCTTTACTATTCCAATTGTGTATCTTTACATCGTTTGCGTATCTTTACTATTCCAATTGAGTAATTTTTTCATTTCTCGTTTGAGTATCTTTCTGTAAGGCTTTCTGATGCGAGTTTCTATTGAATTTGAGAGTTTTGCAAGTGTGGGAGTGTGTTTCTTTCAAACTGAGTATCTTTACATCGTTTGCGTATCTTTACTATTCCAATTGTGTATCTTTTCATTTCTCGTTTGAGTATCTTTCTGTAAGGCTTTTCTGATGCGAGTTTCTATTGTATTTGAGAGTTTTGCAAGTGTGGGAATGTGTTTCTTTCAAACTGAGTATCTTTACATCGTTTGCGTATCTTTACTATTCCAATTGTGTATCTTTACATCGTTTGCGTATCTTTACTATTCCAATTGAGTAATTTTTTCATTTCTCGTTTGAGTATCTTTCTGTAAGGCATTCTGATGCGAGTTTCTATTGTATTTGAGAGTTTTGCAAGTGTGGGAGTGTGTTTCTTTCAAACAGAGTATCTTTACATCGTTTGCGTATCTTTACTATTCCAATTGTGTATCTTTACATCGTTTGCGTATCTTTACTATTCCAATTGAGTAATTTTTTCATTTCTCGTTTGAGTATCTTTCTGTAAGGCTTTCTGATGCGAGTTTATATTGAATTTGAGAGTTTTGCAAGTGTGGGAGTGTGTTTCTTTCAAACTGAGTATCTTTACATCGTTTGCGTATGTTTACTATTCCAATTGTGTATCTTTACATCGTTTGCGTATCTTTACTAGTCCAATTGTGTATCTTTTCATTTCTCGTTTGAGTATCTTTCTGTAAGGCTTCTGATGCGAGTTTCTATGGTATTTGAGAGTTTTGCAAGTGTGGGAGTGTGTTTCTTTCAAAATGAGTATCTTTACATGGTTTGCGTATCTTTACTATTCCAATTGTGTATCTTTACATCGTTTCCGTAACTTTACTATTCCAATTGTGTATCTTTACATCGTTTCCGTATCTTTACTATTCCAAT
This sequence comes from Argentina anserina, assembly GCF_933775445.1. Taxonomy (NCBI): domain Eukaryota; kingdom Viridiplantae; phylum Streptophyta; class Magnoliopsida; order Rosales; family Rosaceae; genus Argentina; species Argentina anserina. The sequence goes on along the minus strand of NW_026089527.1, from coordinate 73,912 downwards.
TGAGTAATTTTTTCATTTCTCGTTTGAGTATCTTTCTGTAAGGCATTCTGATGCGAGTTTCTATTGTATTTGAGAGTTTTGCAAGTGTGGGAGTGTGTTTCTTTCAAACTGAGTATCTTTACATCGTTTGCGTATCTTTACTATTCCAATTGTGTATCTTTACATCGTTTGCGTATCTTTACTATTCCAATTGAGTAATTTTTTCATTTCTCGTTTGAGTATCTTTCTGTAAGGCTTTCTGATGCGAGTTTCTATTGAATTTGAGAGTTTTGCAAGTGTGGGAGTGTGTTTCTTTCAAACTGAGTATCTTTACATCGTTTGCGTATCTTTACTATTCCAATTGTGTATCTTTACATCGTTTGCGTATCTTTACTATTCCAATTGTGTATCTTTACATCGTTTGCGTATCTTTACTATTCCAATTGTGTATCTTTACATCGTTTGCGTATCTTTACTATTCCAATTGAGTAATTTTTTCATTTCTCGTTTGAGTATCTTTCTGTAAGGCTTTCTGATGCGAGTTTCTATTGAATTTGAGAGTTTTGCAAGTTTGGGAGTGTGTTTCTTTCAAACTGAGTATCTTTACATCGTTTGCGTATGTTTACTATTCCAATTGTGTATCTTTACATCATTTGCGTATCTTTACTATTCCAATTGTGTATCTTTTCATTTCTCGTTTAAGTATCTTTCTGTAAGGCTTCTGATGCGAATTTCTATTGTATTTGAGAGTTTTGCAAGTGTGGGAGTGTGTTTCTTTCAAACTGAGTATCTTTACATCGTTTCCGTATCTTTACTATTCCAATTGTGTATCTTTACATCGTTTGCGTATCTTTACTATTCCAATTGTGTATCTTTTGATTTCTCGTTTGAGTATCTTTCTGTAAGGCTTCTGATGCGAGTTTCTATTGTATTTGAGAGTTTTGCAAGTGTGGGAGTGTGTTTCTTTCAATCTGAGTATCTTTACATCGTTTGCGTATCTTTACTATTCCAATTGTGTATCTTTTCATTTCTCGTTTGAGTATCTTTCTGTAAGGCTTTCTGATCCGAGTTTCTATTGAATTTGAGAGTTTTGCAAGTGTGGGAGTGTGTTTCTTTCAAACTTAGTATCTTTACATCGTTTGCGTATCTTTAGTATTCCAATTGTGTATGTTTACATCGTTTGCGTATCTTTACTATTCCAATTGTGTATCTTTTCATTTCTCGTTTGAGTATCTTTCTATAAGGCTTCTGATGCGAGTTTCTATTGTATTTGAGAGTTTTGCAAGTGTGGGAGAGTGTTTCTTTCAAACTGAGTATCTTTACATCGTTTGCGTATCTTTACTATTCCAATTTTGTATCTTTTCATTTCTCGTTTGAGTATCTTTCTGTAAGGCTTCTGATGCGAGTTTCTATTGTATTTGAGAGTTTTGCAAGTGTGGGAGTGTGTTTCTTTCAAACTGAGTATCTTTACATCGTTTGCGTATCTTTACTATTCCAATTGTGTATCTTTACATCGTTTGCGTATCTTTAATATTCCAATTGTGTATCTTTTCATTTCTCGTTTGAGTATCTTTCTGTTAGGCTTCTGATGCGAGTTTCTATTGTATTTGAGAGTTTTGCAAGTGTGGGAGTGTGTTTCTTTCAAACTGAGTATCTTTACATCGTTTGCGTATCTTTACTATTCCAATTGTGTATCTTTACATCGTTTGCGTATCTTTACTATTCCAATTGAGTAATTTTTTCATTTCTCGTTTGAGTATCTTTCTGTAAGGCTTTCTGATGCGAGTTTCTATTGAATTTGAGAGTTTTGCAAGTGTGGGAGTGTGTTTCTTTCAAACTGAGTATCTTTACATCGTTTGCGTATCTTTACTATTCCAATTGTGTATCTTTACATCGTTTGCGTATCTTTACTATTCCAATTGTGTATCTTTACATCGTTTGCGTATCTTTACTATTCCAATTGAGTAATTTTTTCATTTCTCGTTTAAGTATCTTTCTGTAAGGCTTTCTGATGCGAGTTTCTATTGAATTTGAGAGTTTTGCAAGTTTGGGAGTGTGTTTCTTTCAAACTGAGTATCTTTACATCGTTTGCGTATGTTTACTATTCCAATTGTGTATCTTTACATCATTTGCGTATCTTTACTATTCCAATTGTGTATCTTTTCATTTCTCGTTTGAGTATCTTTCTGTAAGGCTTCTGATGCGAATTTCTATTGTATTTGAGAGTTTTGCAAGTGTGGGAGTGTGTTTCTTTCAAACTGAGTATCTTTACATCGTTTCCGTATCTTTACTATTCCAATTGTGTATCTTTACATCGTTTGCGTATCTTTACTATTCCAATTGTGTATCTTTTGATTTCTCGTTTGAGTATCTTTCTGTAAGGCTTCTGATGCGAGTTTCTATTGTATTTGAGAGTTTTGCAAGTGTGGGAGTGTGTTTCTTTCAATCTGAGTATCTTTACATCGTTTGCGTATCTTTACTATTCCAATTGTGTATCTTTTCATTTCTCGTTTGAGTATCTTTCTGTAAGGCTTTCTGATCCGAGTTTCTATTGAATTTGAGAGTTTTGCAAGTGTGGGAGTGTGTTTCTTTCAAACTTAGTATCTTTACATCGTTTGCGTATCTTTAGTATTCCAATTGTGTATGTTTACATCGTTTGCGTATCTTTACTATTCCAATTGTGTATCTTTTCATTTCTCGTTTGAGTATCTTTCTATAAGGCTTCTGATGCGAGTTTCTATTGTATTTGAGAGTTTTGCAAGTGTGGGAGAGTGTTTCTTTCAAACTGAGTATCTTTACATCGTTTGCGTATCTTTACTATTCCAATTTTGTATCTTTTCATTTCTCGTTTGAGTATCTTTCTGTAAGGCTTCTGATGCGAGTTTCTATTGTATTTGAGAGTTTTGCAAGTGTGGGAGTGTGTTTCTTTCAAACTGAGTATCTTTACATCGTTTGCGTATCTTTACTATTCCAATTGTGTATCTTTACATCGTTTGCGTATCTTTAATATTCCAATTGTGTATCTTTTCATTTCTCGTTTGAGTATCTTTCTGTTAGGCTTCTGATGCGAGTTTCTATTGTATTTGAGAGTTTTGCAAGTGTGGGAATGTGTTTCTTTCAAACTGAGTATCTTTACATCGTTTGCGTATGTTTACTATTCCAATTGTGTATCTTTTCATTTCTCGTTTGAGTATCTTTCTGTAAGGCTTCTGATGCGAGTTTCTATTGTATTTGAGAGTTTTGCAAGTGTGGGAGTGTGTTTCTTTCAAACTGAGTATCTTTACATCGTTTGCGTATCTTTACTATTCCAATTGTGTATCTTTACATCGTTTGCGTATCTTTACTATTCCAATTGTGTATCTTTTCATTTCTTGTTTGAGTATCTTTCCGTAAGGCTTCTGATGCGAGTTTCTATTGTATTTGAGAGTTTTGCAAGTGTGGGAGTGTGATTCTTTCAACTGAGTATCTTTACATCGTTTGCGTATCTTTACAATTCCAATTGTGTATCTTTTCATTTCTCGTTTGAGTATCTTTCCGTAAGGCTTCTGATGCGAGTTTCTATTGTATTTGAGAGTTTTGCAAGTGTGGGAGTGTGATTCTTTCCAACTGAGTATCTTTACATCGTTTGCGTATCTTTACTAGTCCAATTGTGTATCTTTTCATTTCTCGTTTGAGTATCTTTCTGTAAGGCTTCTGATGCGAGTTTCTATTGAATTTGAGAGTTTTGCAAGTGTGGGAGTGTGTTTCTTTCAAACTGAGTATCTTTACATCGTTTGCGTATGTTTATTATTCCAATTATGTATATTTACATCGTTTGCGTATCTTTACTAGTCCAATTGTGTATCTTTTCATTTCTCGTTTGAGTATCGTTCTGTAAGGCTTCTGATGCGAGTTTCTATTGTATTTGAGAGTTTTGCAAGTGTGGGAGTGTGTTTCTTTCAAACTGAGTATCTTTACATGGTTTGCGTATCTTTACTATTCCAATTGTGTATCTTTACATCGTTTGCGTATCTTTACTATTCCAATTGTGTATCTTTTCATTTCTCGTTTGAGTATCTTTCTGTAAGGCTTCTGATTCGAGTTTCTATTGTATTTGAGAGTTTTGCAAGTGTGGGAGTGTGTTTCTTTCAATCTGAGTATCTTTACATCGTTTGCGTATCTTTACTATTCCAATTGTGTATCTTTTCATTTCTCGTTTGAGTATCTTTCTGTAAGGCTTTCGGATGCGAGTTTCTATTGAATTTGAGAGTTTTGCAAGTGTGGGAGTGTGTTTCTTTCAAACTGAGTATCTTTACATAGTTTGCGTATCTTTACTATTCTAATTGTGTATCTTTACATCGTTTGCGTATCTTTACTATTCCAATTGTGTATCTTTTCATTTCTCGTTTGAGTATCTTTCTGTAAGGCTTTCTGATGCGAGTTTCTATTGAATTTGAGAGTTTTGCAAGTGTGGGAGTGTGTTTCTTTCAAACTGAGTATCTTTACATCGTTTGCGTATCTTTACTATTCTAATTGTGTATCTTTACATCGTTTGCGTATCTTTACTATTCCAATTGTGTATCTTTTCATTTCTCGTTCGAGTATCTTTCTGTAGGCTTCTGATTCGAGTTTCTATTGTATTTGAGAGTTTTGCAAGTGTGGGAATGTGTTTCTTTCAAACTGAGTATCTTTACATCGTTTGCGTATCTTTACTATTCCAATTGTGTATCTTTTCATTTCAGGTTTGAGTATCTTTCTGTAAGGCTTCTGATTCGAGTTTCTATTGTATTTGAGAGTTTTGCAAGTGTGGGAGTGTGTTTCTTTCAATCTGAGTATCTTTACATCGTTTGCGTATCTTTACTATTCCAATTGTGTATCTTTTCATTTCTCGTTTGAGTATCTTTCTGTAAGGCTTCTGATGCGAGTTTCTATTGAATTTGAGAGTTTTGCAAGTGTGGGAGTGTGTTTCTTTCAAACTGAGTATCTTTACATCGTTTGCGTATGTTTACTATTCCAATTGTGTATATTTACATCGTTTGCGTATCTTTACTATTCCAATTGTGTATCTTTACATCGTTTGCGTATCTTTACTATTCCAATTGAGTATCTTTTCATTTCTCGTTTGAGTATCTTTCTGTAAGGCTTCTGATGCGAGTTTCTATTGAATTTGAGAGTTTTGCAAGTGTGGGAGTGTGTTTCTTTCAAACTGAGTATCTTTACATCGTTTGCGTATGTTTACTATTCCAATTGTGTATCTTCACATCGTTTGCGTATCTTTACTATTCCAATTGTGTATCTTTTCATTTCTCGTTTGAGTATCTTTCTGTAAGGCTTCTGATGCGAGTTTCTATTGTATTTGAGAGTTTTGCAAGTGTGGGAGTGTGTTTCTTTCAAACTGAGTATCTTTACATCGTTTGCGTATGTTTACTATTCCAATTGTGTATCTTTACATCGTTTGCGTATCTTTACTAGTCCAATTGTGTATCTTTTCATTTCTCGTTTGAGTATCTTTCTGTAAGGCTTCTGATGCGAGTTTCTATTGAATTTGAGAGTTTTGCAAGTGTGGGAGTGTGTTTCTTTCAAACTGAGTATCTTTACATCGTTTGCGTATGTTTACTATTCCAATTGTGTATCTTTACATCGTTTGCGTATCTTTACTAGTCTAATTGTGTATCTTTTCATTTCTCGTTTGAGTATCTTTCTGTAAGGCTTCTGATGCGAGTTTCTATTGTATTTGAGAGTTTTGCAAGTGTGGGAGTGTGTTTCTTTCAAACTGAGTATCTTTACATCGTTTGCGTATCTTTACTATTCCAATTGTGTATCTTTACATCGTTTGCGTATCTTTACTATTCCAACTGTGTATCTTTTCATTTCTCGTTTGAGTATCTTTCTGTAAGGCTTTCTGATGCGAGTTTCTATTGAATTTGAGAGTTTTGCAAGTGTGGGAGTGTGTTTCTTTCAAACTGAGTATCTTTACATCGTTTGCGTATGTTTACTATTCCAATTGTGTATCTTTACATCGTTTGCGTATCGTTACTATTCCAATTGTGTATCTTTTCATTTCTCGTTTGAGTATCTTTCTGTAAGGCTTCTGATGCGAGTTTCTATTGTATTTGAGAGTTTTGCAAGTGTGGGAGTGTGTTTCTTTCAAACTGAGTATCTTTACATCGTTTGCGTTTCTTTACTATTCCAATTGTGTATCTTTACATCGTTTGCGTATCTTTACTATTCCAATTGTGTATCTTTTCATTTCTCGTTTGAGTATCTTTCTGTAAGGCTTCTGATGCGAGTTTCTATTGAATTTGAGAGTTTTGCAAGTGTGGGAGTGTGTTTCTTTCAAACTGAGTATCTTTACATCGTTTGCGTATGTTTACTATTCCAATTGTGTATCTTTACATCGTTTGCGTATGTTTACTATTCCAATTGTGTATCTTTACATCGTTTGCGTATCTTTACTAGTCCAATTGTGTATCTTTTCATTTCTCGTTTGAGTATCTTTCTGTAAGGCTTCTGATGCGAGTTTCTATTGTATTTGAGAGTTTTGCAAGTGTGGGAGTGTGTTTCTTTCAAACTGAGTATCTTTACATCGTTTGCGTATCTTTACTATTCCAATTGTGTATCTTTACATCGTTTGTGTATCTTTACAATTCCAATTGAGTAATTTGTTCATTTCTCGTTTGAGTATCTTTACTATTCCAATTGTGTATCTTTACATCGTTTGCGTATCTTTACTATTCCAATTGAGTATCTTTTCATTTCTCGTTTGAGTATCTTTCTGTAAGGCTTCTGATGCGAGTTTCTATTGAATTTGAGAGTTTTGCAAGTGTGGGAGTGTGTTTCTTTCAAACTGAGTATCTTTACATCGTTTGCGTATCTTTACTATTCCAATTGTGTATCTTTACATCGTTTGCGTATCTTTACTATTCCAATTGTGTATCTTTTCATTTCTCGTTTGAGTATCTTTTTGTAAGGCTTTCTGATGCGAGTTTCTATTGAATTTGAGAGTTTTGCAAGTGTGGGAGTGTGTTTCTTTCAAACTGAGTATCTTTACATCGTTTGCGTATGTTTACTATTCCAATTGTGTATCTTTACATCGTTTGCGTATCTTTACTAGTCTAATTGTGTATCTTTTCATTTCTCGTTTGAGTATCTTTCTGTAAGGCTTCTGATGCGAGTTTCTATTGTATTTGAGAGTTTTGCAAGTGTGGGAGTGTGTTTCTTTCAAACTGAGTATCTTTACATCGTTTGCGTATCTTTACTATTCCAATTGTGTATCTTTACATCGTTTGCGTATCTTTACTATTCCAACTGTGTATCTTTTCATTTCTCGTTTGAGTATCTTTCTGTAAGGCTTTCTGATGCGAGTTTCTATTGAATTTGAGAGTTTTGCAAGTGTGGGAGTGTGTTTCTTTCAAACTGAGTATCTTTACATCGTTTGCGTATGTTTACTATTCCAATTGTGTATCTTTACATCGTTTGCGTATCGTTACTATTCCAATTGTGTATCTTTTCATTTCTCGTTTAAGTATCTTTCTGTAAGGCTTCTGATGCGAGTTTCTATTGTATTTGAGAGTTTTGCAAGTGTGGGAGTGTGTTTCTTTCAAACTGAGTATCTTTACATCGTTTGCGTATCTTTACTATTCCAATTGTGTATCTTTACATCGTTTGCGTATCTTTACTATTCCAATTGTGTATCTTTTCATTTCTCGTTTGAGTATCTTTCTGTAAGGCTTCTGATGCGAGTTTCTATTGAATTTGAGAGTTTTGCAAGTGTGGGAGTGTGTTTCTTTCAAACTGAGTATCTTTACATCGTTTGCGTATGTTTACTATTCCAATTGTGTATATTTACATCGTTTGCGTATCTTTACTAGTCCAATTGTGTATCTTTTCATTTCTCGTTTGAGTATCTTTCTGTAAGGCTTCTGATGCGAGTTTCTATTGAATTTGAGAGTTTTGCAAGTGTGGGAGTGTGTTTCTTTCAAACTGAGTATCTTTACATCGTTTGCGTATGTTTACTATTCCAATTGTGTATCTTTACATCGTTTGCGTATCTTTACTAGTTCAATTGTGTATCTTTTCATTTCTCGTTTGAGTATCTTTCTGTAAGGCTTCTGATGCGAGTTTCTATTGTATTTGAGAGTTTTGCAAGTGTGGGAGTGTGTTTCTTTCAAACTGAGTATCTTTACATCGTTTGCGTATCTTTACTATTCCAATTGTGTATCTTTACATCGTTTGCGTATCTTTACTATTCCAATTGTGTATCTTTACATCGTTTGCGTATCTTTACTATTCCAATTGAGTATCTTTTCATTTCTCGTTTGAGTATCTTTCTGTAAGGCTTCTGATGCGAGTTTCTATTGAATTTGAGAGTTTTGCAAGTGTGGGAGTGTGTTTCTTTCAAACTGAGTATCTTTACATCGTTTGCGTATGTTTACTATTCCAATTGTGTATCTTTACATCGTTTGCGTATCTTTACTATTCCAATTGTGTATCTTTTCATTTCTCGTTTGAGTATCTTTCTGTAAGGCTTCTGATGCGAGTTTCTATTGTATTTGAGAGTTTTGCAAGTGTGGGAGTGTGTTTCTTTCAAACTGAGTATCTTTACATCGTTTGCGTATGTTTACTATTCCAATTGTGTATCTTTACATCGTTTGCGTATCTTTACTAGTCCAATTGTGTATCTTTTCATTTCTCGTTTGAGTATCTTTCTGTAAGGCTTCTGATGCGAGTTTCTATTGAATTTGAGAGTTTTGCAAGTGTGGGAGTGTGTTTCTTTCAAACTGAGTATCTTTACATCGTTTGCGTATCTTTACTATTCCAATTGTGTATCTTTACATCGTTTGCGTATCTTTACTAGTCTAATTGTGTATCTTTTCATTTCTCGTTTGAGTATCTTTCTGTAAGGCTTCTGATGCGAGTTTCTATTGTATTTGAGAGTTTTGCAAGTGTGGGAGTGTGTTTCTTTCAAACTGAGTATCTTTACATCGTTTGCGTATCTTTACTATTCCAATTGTGTATCTTTACATCGTTTGCGTATCTTTACTATTCCAACTGTGTATCTTTTCATTTCTCGTTTGAGTATCTTTCTGTAAGGCTTTCTGATGCGAGTTTCTATTGAATTTGAGAGTTTTGCAAGTGTGGGTGTGTGTTTCTTTCAAACTGAGTATCTTTACATCGTTTGCGTATGTTTACTATTCCAATTGTGTATCTTTACATCGTTTGCGTATCGTTACTATTCCAATTGTGTATCTTTTCATTTCTCGTTTGAGTATCTTTCTGTAAGGCTTCTGATGCGAGTTTCTATTGTATTTGAGAGTTTTGCAAGTGTGGGAGTGTGTTTCTTTCAAACTGAGTATCTTTACATCGTTTGCGTTGCCTTACTATTCCAATTGTGTATCTTTACATCGTTTGCGTATCTTTACTATTCCAATTGTGTATCTTTTCATTTCTCGTTTGAGTATCTTTCTGTAAGGCTTCTGATGCGAGTTTCTATTGAATTTGAGAGTTTTGCAAGTGTGGGAGTGTGTTTCTTTCAAACTGAGTATCTTTACATCGTTTGCGTATGTTTACTATTCCAATTGTGTATCTTTACATCGTTTGCGTATCTGTACTAGTCCAATTGTGTATCTTTTCATTTCTCGTTTGAGTATCTTTCTGTAAGGCTTCTGATGCGAGTTTCTATTGTATTTGAGAGTTTTGCAAGTGTGGGAGTGTGTTTCTTTCAAACTGAGTATCTTTACATCGTTTGCGTATCTTTACTATTCCAATTGTGTATCTTTACATCGTTTGTGTATCTTTACAATTCCAATTGAGTAATTTGTTCATTTCTCGTTTGAGTATCTTTACTATTCCAATTGTGTATCTTTACATCGTTTGCGTATCTTTACTATTCCAATTGAGTATCTTTTCATTTCTCGTTTGAGTATCTTTCTGTAAGGCTTCTGATGCGAGTTTCTATTGAATTTGAGAGTTTTGCAAGTGTGGGAGTGTGTTTCTTTCAAACTGAGTATCTTTACATCGTTTGCGTATCTTTACTATTCCAATTGTGTATCTTTACATCGTTTGCGTATCTTTACTATTCCAATTGTGTATCTTTTCATTTCTCGTTTGAGTATCTTTTTGTAAGGCTTTCTGATGCGAGTTTCTATTGAATTTGAGAGTTTTGCAAGTGTGGGAGTGTGTTTCTTTCAAACTGAGTATCTTTACATCGTTTGCGTATGTTTACTATTCCAATTGTGTATCTTTACATCGTTTGCGTATCTTTACTAGTCTAATTGTGTATCTTTTCATTTCTCGTTTGAGTATCTTTCTGTAAGGCTTCTGATGCGAGTTTCTATTGTATTTGAGAGTTTTGCAAGTGTGGGAGTGTGTTTCTTTCAAACTGAGTATCTTTACATAGTTTGCGTATCTTTACTATTCTAATTGTGTATCTTTACATCGTTTGCGTATCTTTACTATTCCAATTGTGTATCTTTTCATTTCTCGTTTGAGTATCTTTCTGTAAGGCTTTCTGATGCGAGTTTCTATTGAATTTGAGAGTTTTGCAAGTGTGGGAGTGTGTTTCTTTCAAACTGAGTATCTTTACATCGTTTGCGTATCTTTACTATTCTAATTGTGTATCTTTACATCGTTTGCGTATCTTTACTATTCCAATTGTGTATCTTTTCATTTCTCGTTCGAGTATCTTTCTGTAGGCTTCTGATTCGAGTTTCTATTGTATTTGAGAGTTTTGCAAGTGTGGGAATGTGTTTCTTTCAAACTGAGTATCTTTACATCGTTTGCGTATCTTTACTATTCCAATTGTGTATCTTTTCATTTCAGGTTTGAGTATCTTTCTGTAAGGCTTCTGATTCGAGTTTCTATTGTATTTGAGAGTTTTGCAAGTGTGGGAGTGTGTTTCTTTCAATCTGAGTATCTTTACATCGTTTGCGTATCTTTACTATTCCAATTGTGTATCTTTTCATTTCTCGTTTGAGTATCTTTCTGTAAGGCTTCTGATGCGAGTTTCTATTGAATTTGAGAGTTTTGCAAGTGTGGGAGTGTGTTTCTTTCAAACTGAGTATCTTTACATCGTTTGCGTATGTTTACTATTCCAATTGTGTATATTTACATCGTTTGCGTATCTTTACTATTCCAATTGTGTATCTTTACATCGTTTGCGTATCTTTACTATTCCAATTGAGTATCTTTTCATTTCTCGTTTGAGTATCTTTCTGTAAGGCTTCTGATGCGAGTTTCTATTGAATTTGAGAGTTTTGCAAGTGTGGGAGTGTGTTTCTTTCAAACTGAGTATCTTTACATCGTTTGCGTATGTTTACTATTCCAATTGTGTATCTTTACATCGTTTGCGTATCTTTACTATTCCAATTGTGTATCTTTTCATTTCTCGTTTGAGTATCTTTCTGTAAGGCTTCTGATGCGAGTTTCTATTGTATTTGAGAGTTTTGCAAGTGTGGGAGTGTGTTTCTTTCAAACTGAGTATCTTTACATCGTTTGCGTATGTTTACTATTCCAATTGTGTATCTTTACATCGTTTGCGTATCTTTACTAGTCCAATTGTGTATCTTTTCATTTCTCGTTTGAGTATCTTTCTGTAAGGCTTCTGATGCGAGTTTCTATTGAATTTGAGAGTTTTGCAAGTGTGGGAGTGTGTTTCTTTCAAACTGAGTATCTTTACATCGTTTGCGTATGTTTACTATTCCAATTGTGTATCTTTACATCGTTTGCGTATCGTTACTATTCCAATTGTGTATCTTTTCATTTCTCGTTTGAGTATCTTTCTGTAAGGCTTCTGATGCGAGTTTCTATTGTATTTGAGAGTTTTGCAAGTGTGGGAGTGTGTTTCTTTCAAACTGAGTATCTTTACATCGTTTGCGTATCTTTACTATTCCAATTGTGTATCTTTACATCGTTTGCGTATCTTTACTATTCCAATTGTGTATCTTTTCATTTCTCGTTTGAGTATCTTTCTGTAAGGCTTCTGATGCGAGTTTCTATTGAATTTGAGAGTTTTGCAAGTGTGGGAGTGTGTTTCTTTCAAACTGAGTATCTTTACATCGTTTGCGTATGTTTACTATTCCAATTGTGTATATTTACATCGTTTGCGTATCTTTACTAGTCCAATTGTGTATCTTTTCATTTCTCGTTTGAGTATCTTTCTGTAAGGCTTCTGATGCGAGTTTCTATTGAATTTGAGAGTTTTGCAAGTGTGGGAGTGTGTTTCTTTCAAACTGAGTATCTTTACATCGTTTGCGTATGTTTACTATTCCAATTGTGTATCTTTACATCGTTTGCGTATCTTTACTAGTTCAATTGTGTATCTTTTCATTTCTCGTTTGAGTATCTTTCTGTAAGGCTTCTGATGCGAGTTTCTATTGTATTTGAGAGTTTTGCAAGTGTGGGAGTGTGTTTCTTTCAAACTGAGTATCTTTACATCGTTTGCGTATCTTTACTATTCCAATTGTGTATCTTTACATCGTTTGCGTATCTTTACTATTCCAATTGTGTATCTTTACATCGTTTGCGTATCTTTACTATTCCAATTGAGTATCTTTTCATTTCTCGTTTGAGTATCTTTCTGTAAGGCTTCTGATGCGAGTTTCTATTGAATTTGAGAGTTTTGCAAGTGTGGGAGTGTGTTTCTTTCAAACTGAGTATCTTTACATCGTTTGCGTATGTTTACTATTCCAATTGTGTATCTTTACATCGTTTGCGTATCTTTACTATTCCAATTGTGTATCTTTTCATTTCTCGTTTGAGTATCTTTCTGTAAGGCTTCTGATGCGAGTTTCTATTGTATTTGAGAGTTTTGCAAGTGTGGGAGTGTGTTTCTTTCAAACTGAGTATCTTTACATCGTTTGCGTATGTTTACTATTCCAATTGTGTATCTTTACATCGTTTGCGTATCTTTACTAGTCCAATTGTGTATCTTTTCATTTCTCGTTTGAGTATCTTTCTGTAAGGCTTCTGATGCGAGTTTCTATTGAATTTGAGAGTTTTGCAAGTGTGGGAGTGTGTTTCTTTCAAACTGAGTATCTTTACATCGTTTGCGTATGTTTACTATTCCAATTGTGTATCTTTACATCGTTTGCGTATCTTTACTAGTCTAATTGTGTATCTTTTCATTTCTCGTTTGAGTATCTTTCTGTAAGGCTTCTGATGCGAGTTTCTATTGTATTTGAGAGTTTTGCAAGTGTGGGAGTGTGTTTCTTTCAAACTGAGTATCTTTACATCGTTTGCGTATCTTTACTATTCCAATTGTGTATCTTTACATCGTTTGCGTATCTTTACTATTCCAACTGTGTATCTTTTCATTTCTCGTTTGAGTATCTTTCTGTAAGGCTTCTGATGCGAGTTTCTATTGAATTTGAGAGTTTTGCAAGTGTGGGAGTGTGTTTCTTTCAAACTGAGTATCTTTACATCGTTTGCGTATGTTTACTATTCCAATTGTGTATCTTTACATCGTTTGCGTATCTTTACTAGTCTAATTGTGTATCTTTTCATTTCTCGTTTGAGTATCTTTCTGTAAGGCTTCTGATGCGAGTTTCTATTGTATTTGAGAGTTTTGCAAGTGTGGGAGTGTGTTTCTTTCAAACTGAGTATCTTTACATCGTTTGCGTATCTTTACTATTCCAATTGTGTATCTTTACATCGTTTGCGTATCTTTACTATTCCAATTGTGTATCTTTTCATTTCTCGTTCGAGTATCTTTCTGTAGGCTTCTGATTCGAGTTTCTATTGTATTTGAGAGTTTTGCAAGTGTGGGAATGTGTTTCTTTCAAACTGAGTATCTTTACATCGTTTGCGTATCTTTACTATTCCAATTGTGTATCTTTTCATTTCAGGTTTGAGTATCTTTCTGTAAGGCTTCTGATTCGAGTTTCTATTGTATTTGAGAGTTTTGCAAGTGTGGGAGTGTGTTTCTTTCAATCTGAGTATCTTTACATCGTTTGCGTATCTTTACTATTCCAATTGTGTATCTTTTCATTTCTCGTTTGAGTATCTTTCTGTAAGGCTTCTGATGCGAGTTTCTATTGAATTTGAGAGTTTTGCAAGTGTGGGAGTGTGTTTCTTTCAAACTGAGTATCTTTACATCGTTTGCGTATGTTTACTATTCCAATTGTGTATATTTACATCGTTTGCGTATCTTTACTATTCCAATTGTGTATCTTTACATCGTTTGCGTATCTTTACTATTCCAATTGAGTATCTTTTCATTTCTCGTTTGAGTATCTTTCTGTAAGGCTTCTGATGCGAGTTTCTATTGAATTTGAGAGTTTTGCAAGTGTGGGAGTGTGTTTCTTTCAAACTGAGTATCTTTACATCGTTTGCGTATGTTTACTATTCCAATTGTGTATCTTTACATCGTTTGCGTATCTTTACTATTCCAATTGTGTATCTTTTCATTTCTCGTTTGAGTATCTTTCTGTAAGGCTTCTGATGCGAGTTTCTATTGTATTTGAGAGTTTTGCAAGTGTGGGAGTGTGTTTCTTTCAAACTGAGTATCTTTACATCGTTTGCGTATGTTTACTATTCCAATTGTGTATCTTTACATCGTTTGCGTATCTTTACTAGTCCAATTGTGTATCTTTTCATTTCTCGTTTGAGTATCTTTCTGTAAGGCTTCTGATGCGAGTTTCTATTGAATTTGAGAGTTTTGCAAGTGTGGGAGTGTGTTTCTTTCAAACTGAGTATCTTTACATCGTTTGCGTATGTTTACTATTCCAATTGTGTATCTTTACATCGTTTGCGTATCGTTACTATTCCAATTGTGTATCTTTTCATTTCTCGTTTGAGTATCTTTCTGTAAGGCTTCTGATGCGAGTTTCTATTGTATTTGAGAGTTTTGCAAGTGTGGGAGTGTGTTTCTTTCAAACTGAGTATCTTTACATCGTTTGCGTATCTTTACTATTCCAATTGTGTATCTTTACATCGTTTGCGTATCTTTACTATTCCAATTGTGTATCTTTTCATTTCTCGTTTGAGTATCTTTCTGTAAGGCTTCTGATGCGAGTTTCTATTGAATTTGAGAGTTTTGCAAGTGTGGGAGTGTGTTTCTTTCAAACTGAGTATCTTTACATCGTTTGCGTATGTTTACTATTCCAATTGTGTATATTTACATCGTTTGCGTATCTTTACTAGTCCAATTGTGTATCTTTTCATTTCTCGTTTGAGTATCTTTCTGTAAGGCTTCTGATGCGAGTTTCTATTGAATTTGAGAGTTTTGCAAGTGTGGGAGTGTGTTTCTTTCAAACTGAGTATCTTTACATCGTTTGCGTATGTTTACTATTCCAATTGTGTATCTTTACATCGTTTGCGTATCTTTACTAGTTCAATTGTGTATCTTTTCATTTCTCGTTTGAGTATCTTTCTGTAAGGCTTCTGATGCGAGTTTCTATTGTATTTGAGAGTTTTGCAAGTGTGGGAGTGTGTTTCTTTCAAACTGAGTATCTTTACATCGTTTGCGTATCTTTACTATTCCAATTGTGTATCTTTACATCGTTTGCGTATCTTTACTATTCCAATTGTGTATCTTTACATCGTTTGCGTATCTTTACTATTCCAATTGAGTATCTTTTCATTTCTCGTTTGAGTATCTTTCTGTAAGGCTTCTGATGCGAGTTTCTATTGAATTTGAGAGTTTTGCAAGTGTGGGAGTGTGTTTCTTTCAAACTGAGTATCTTTACATCGTTTGCGTATGTTTACTATTCCAATTGTGTATCTTTACATCGTTTGCGTATCTTTACTATTCCAATTGTGTATCTTTTCATTTCTCGTTTGAGTATCTTTCTGTAAGGCTTCTGATGCGAGTTTCTATTGTATTTGAGAGTTTTGCAAGTGTGGGAGTGTGTTTCTTTCAAACTGAGTATCTTTACATCGTTTGCGTATGTTTACTATTCCAATTGTGTATCTTTACATCGTTTGCGTATCTTTACTAGTCCAATTGTGTATCTTTTCATTTCTCGTTTGAGTATCTTTCTGTAAGGCTTCTGATGCGAGTTTCTATTGAATTTGAGAGTTTTGCAAGTGTGGGAGTGTGTTTCTTTCAAACTGAGTATCTTTACATCGTTTGCGTATGTTTACTATTCCAATTGTGTATCTTTACATCGTTTGCGTATCTTTACTAGTCTAATTGTGTATCTTTTCATTTCTCGTTTGAGTATCTTTCTGTAAGGCTTCTGATGCGAGTTTCTATTGTATTTGAGAGTTTTGCAAGTGTGGGAGTGTGTTTCTTTCAAACTGAGTATCTTTACATCGTTTGCGTATCTTTACTATTCCAATTGTGTATCTTTACATCGTTTGCGTATCTTTACTATTCCAACTGTGTATCTTTTCATTTCTCGTTTGAGTATCTTTCTGTAAGGCTTCTGATGCGAGTTTCTATTGAATTTGAGAGTTTTGCAAGTGTGGGAGTGTGTTTCTTTCAAACTGAGTATCTTTACATCGTTTGCGTATGTTTACTATTCCAATTGTGTATCTTTACATCGTTTGCGTATCTTTACTATTCCAATTGTGTATCTTTTCATTTCTCGTTTGAGTATCTTTCTGTAAGGCTTCTGATGCGAGTTTCTATTGTATTTGAGAGTTTTGCAAGTGTGGGAGTGTGTTTCTTTCAAACTGAGTATCTTTACATCGTTTGCGTATGTTTACTATTCCAATTGTGTATCTTTACATCGTTTGCGTATCTTTACTAGTCCAATTGTGTATCTTTTCATTTCTCGTTTGAGTATCTTTCTGTAAGGCTTCTGATGCGAGTTTCTATTGAATTTGAGAGTTTTGCAAGTGTGGGAGTGTGTTTCTTTCAAACTGAGTATCTTTACATCGTTTGCGTATGTTTACTATTCCAATTGTGTATCTTTACATCGTTTGCGTATCGTTACTATTCCAATTGTGTATCTTTTCATTTCTCGTTTGAGTATCTTTCTGTAAGGCTTCTGATGCGAGTTTCTATTGTATTTGAGAGTTTTGCAAGTGTGGGAGTGTGTTTCTTTCAAACTGAGTATCTTTACATCGTTTGCGTATCTTTACTATTCCAATTGTGTATCTTTACATCGTTTGCGTATCTTTACTATTCCAATTGTGTATCTTTTCATTTCTCGTTTGAGTATCTTTCTGTAAGGCTTCTGATGCGAGTTTCTATTGAATTTGAGAGTTTTGCAAGTGTGGGAGTGTGTTTCTTTCAAACTGAGTATCTTTACATCGTTTGCGTATGTTTACTATTCCAATTGTGTATATTTACATCGTTTGCGTATCTTTACTAGTCCAATTGTGTATCTTTTCATTTCTCGTTTGAGTATCTTTCTGTAAGGCTTCTGATGCGAGTTTCTATTGAATTTGAGAGTTTTGCAAGTGTGGGAGTGTGTTTCTTTCAAACTGAGTATCTTTACATCGTTTGCGTATGTTTACTATTCCAATTGTGTATCTTTACATCGTTTGCGTATCTTTACTAGTTCAATTGTGTATCTTTTCATTTCTCGTTTGAGTATCTTTCTGTAAGGCTTCTGATGCGAGTTTCTATTGTATTTGAGAGTTTTGCAAGTGTGGGAGTGTGTTTCTTTCAAACTGAGTATCTTTACATCGTTTGCGTATCTTTACTATTCCAATTGTGTATCTTTACATCGTTTGCGTATCTTTACTATTCCAATTGTGTATCTTTACATCGTTTGCGTATCTTTACTATTCCAATTGAGTATCTTTTCATTTCTCGTTTGAGTATCTTTCTGTAAGGCTTCTGATGCGAGTTTCTATTGAATTTGAGAGTTTTGCAAGTGTGGGAGTGTGTTTCTTTCAAACTGAGTATCTTTACATCGTTTGCGTATGTTTACTATTCCAATTGTGTATCTTTACATCGTTTGCGTATCTTTACTATTCCAATTGTGTATCTTTTCATTTCTCGTTTGAGTATCTTTCTGTAAGGCTTCTGATGCGAGTTTCTATTGTATTTGAGAGTTTTGCAAGTGTGGGAGTGTGTTTCTTTCAAACTGAGTATCTTTACATCGTTTGCGTATGTTTACTATTCCAATTGTGTATCTTTACATCGTTTGCGTATCTTTACTAGTCCAATTGTGTATCTTTTCATTTCTCGTTTGAGTATCTTTCTGTAAGGCTTCTGATGCGAGTTTCTATTGAATTTGAGAGTTTTGCAAGTGTGGGAGTGTGTTTCTTTCAAACTGAGTATCTTTACATCGTTTGCGTATGTTTACTATTCCAATTGTGTATCTTTACATCGTTTGCGTATCTTTACTAGTCTAATTGTGTATCTTTTCATTTCTCGTTTGAGTATCTTTCTGTAAGGCTTCTGATGCGAGTTTCTATTGTATTTGAGAGTTTTGCAAGTGTGGGAGTGTGTTTCTTTCAAACTGAGTATCTTTACATCGTTTGCGTATCTTTACTATTCCAATTGTGTATCTTTACATCGTTTGCGTATCTTTACTATTCCAACTGTGTATCTTTTCATTTCTCGTTTGAGTATCTTTCTGTAAGGCTTCTGATGCGAGTTTCTATTGAATTTGAGAGTTTTGCAAGTGTGGGAGTGTGTTTCTTTCAAACTGAGTATCTTTACATCGTTTGCGTATGTTTACTATTCCAATTGTGTATCTTTACATCGTTTGCGTATCTTTACTAGTCTAATTGTGTATCTTTTCATTTCTCGTTTGAGTATCTTTCTGTAAGGCTTCTGATGCGAGTTTCTATTGTATTTGAGAGTTTTGCAAGTGTGGGAGTGTGTTTCTTTCAAACTGAGTATCTTTACATCGTTTGCGTATCTTTACTATTCCAATTGTGTATCTTTACATCGTTTGCGTATCTTTACTATTCCAATTGTGTATCTTTACATCGTTTGTGTATCTTTACAATTCCAATTGAGTAATTTGTTCATTTCTCGTTTGAGTATCTTTACTATTCCAATTGTGTATCTTTACATCGTTTGCGTATCTTTACTATTCCAATTGAGTATCTTTTCATTTCTCGTTTAAGTATCTTTCTGTAAGGCTTCTGATGCGAGTTTCTATTGAATTTGAGAGTTTTGCAAGTGTGGGAGTGTGTTTCTTTCAAACTGAGTATCTTTACATCGTTTGCGTATATTTACTATTCTAATTGTGTATCTTTACATCGTTTGCGTA
The DNA here is from genome assembly GCF_933775445.1 of Argentina anserina. Taxonomy (NCBI): domain Eukaryota; kingdom Viridiplantae; phylum Streptophyta; class Magnoliopsida; order Rosales; family Rosaceae; genus Argentina; species Argentina anserina. Next base: position 54,833 of record NW_026089527.1, on the reverse strand, counting down.
TCTTTACTATTCCAATTGTGTATCTTTTCATTTCTCGTTTGAGTATCTTTTTGTAAGGCTTTCTGATGCGAGTTTCTATTGAATTTGAGAGTTTTGCAAGTGTGGGAGTGTGTTTCTTTCAAACTGAGTATCTTTACATCGTTTGCGTATGTTTACTATTCCAATTGTGTATCTTTACATCGTTTGCGTATCTTTACTAGTCTAATTGTGTATCTTTTCATTTCTCGTTTGAGTATCTTTCTGTAAGGCTTCTGATGCGAGTTTCTATTGTATTTTAGAGTTTTGCAAGTGTGGGAGTGTGTTTCTTTCAAACTGAGTATCTTTACATCGTTTGCGTATCTTTACTATTCCAATTGTGTATCTTTACATCGTTTGCGTATCTTTACTATTCCAACTGTGTATCTTTTCATTTCTCGTTTGAGTATCTTTCTGTAAGGCTTTCTGATGCGAGTTTCTATTGAATTTGAGAGTTTTGCAAGTGTGGGAGTGTGTTTCTTTCAAACTGAGTATCTTTACATCGTTTGCGTATGTTTACTATTCCAATTGTGTATCTTTACATCGTTTGCGTATCGTTACTATTCCAATTGTGTATCTTTTCATTTCTCGTTTGAGTATCTTTCTGTAAGGCTTCTGATGCGAGTTTCTATTGTATTTGAGAGTTTTGCAAGTGTGGGAGTGTGTTTCTTTCAAACTGAGTATCTTTACATCGTTTGCGTATCTTTACTATTCCAATTGTGTATCTTTACATCGTTTGCGTATCTTTACTATTCCAATTGTGTATCTTTTCATTTCTCGTTTGAGTATCTTTCTGTAAGGCTTCTGATGCGAGTTTCTATTGAATTTGAGAGTTTTGCAAGTGTGGGAGTGTGTTTCTTTCAAACTGAGTATCTTTACATCGTTTGCGTATGTTTACTATTCCAATTGTGTATCTTTACATCGTTTGCGTATCTTTACTAGTCCAATTGTGTATCTTTTCATTTCTCGTTTGAGTATCTTTCTGTAAGGCTTCTGATGCGAGTTTCTATTGAATTTGAGAGTTTTGCAAGTGTGGGAGTGTGTTTCTTTCAAACTGAGTATCTTTACATCGTTTGCGTATGTTTACTATTCCAATTGTGTATCTTTACATCGTTTGCGTATCTTTACTAGTTCAATTGTGTATCTTTTCATTTCTCGTTTGAGTATCTTTCTGTAAGGCTTCTGATGCGAGTTTCTATTGTATTTGAGAGTTTTGCAAGTGTGGGAGTGTGTTTCTTTCAAACTGAGTATCTTTACATCGTTTGCGTATCTTTACTATTCCAATTGTGTATCTTTACATCGTTTGCGTATCTTTACTATTCCAATTGTGTATCTTTACATCGTTTGCGTATCTTTACTATTCCAATTGAGTATCTTTTCATTTCTCGTTTGAGTATCTTTCTGTAAGGCTTCTGATGCGAGTTTCTATTGAATTTGAGAGTTTTGCAAGTGTGGGAGTGTGTTTCTTTCAAACTGAGTATCTTTACATCGTTTGCGTATGTTTACTATTCCAATTGTGTATATTTACATCGTTTGCGTATCTTTACTATTCCAATTGTGTATCTTTTCATTTCTCGTTTGAGTATCTTTCTGTAAGGCTTCTGATGCGAGTTTCTATTGTATTTGAGAGTTTTGCAAGTGTGGGAGTGTGTTTCTTTCAAACTGAGTATCTTTACATCGTTTGCGTATGTTTACTATTCCAATTGTGTATCTTTACATCGTTTGCGTATCTTTACTAGTCCAATTGTGTATCTTTTCATTTCTCGTTTGAGTATCTTTCTGTAAGGCTTCTGATGCGAGTTTCTATTGAATTTGAGAGTTTTGCAAGTGTGGGAGTGTGTTTCTTTCAAACTGAGTATCTTTACATCGTTTGCGTATGTTTACTATTCCAATTGTGTATCTTTACATCGTTTGCGTATCTTTACTAGTCTAATTGTGTATCTTTTCATTTCTCGTTTGAGTATCTTTCTGTAAGGCTTCTGATGCGAGTTTCTATTGTATTTGAGAGTTTTGCAAGTGTGGGAGTGTGTTTCTTTCAAACTGAGTATCTTTACATCGTTTGCGTATCTTTACTATTCCAATTGTGTATCTTTACATCGTTTGCGTATCTTTACTATTCCAACTGTGTATCTTTTCATTTCTCGTTTGAGTATCTTTCTGTAAGGCTTTCTGATGCGAGTTTCTATTGAATTTGAGAGTTTTGCAAGTGTGGGAGTGTGTTTCTTTCAAACTGAGTATCTTTACATCGTTTGCGTATGTTTACTATTCCAATTGTGTATCTTTACATCGTTTGCGTATCGTTACTATTCCAATTGTGTATCTTTTCATTTCTCGTTTGAGTATCTTTCTGTAAGGCTTCTGATGCGAGTTTCTATTGTATTTGAGAGTTTTGCAAGTGTGGGAGTGTGTTTCTTTCAAACTGAGTATCTTTACATCGTTTGCGTATCTTTACTATTCCAATTGTGTATCTTTACATCGTTTGTGTATCTTTACAATTACAATTGAGTAATTTGTTCATTTCTCGTTTGAGTATCTTTACTATTCCAATTGTGTATCTTTACATCGTTTGCGTATCTTTACTATTCCAATTGAGTATCTTTTCATTTCTCGTTTGAGTATCTTTCTGTAAGGCTTCTGATGCGAGTTTCTATTGAATTTGAGAGTTTTGCAAGTGTGGGAGTGTGTTTCTTTCAAACTGAGTATCTTTACATCGTTTGCGTATCTTTACTATTCCAATTGTGTATCTTTACATCGTTTGCGTATCTTTACTATTCCAATTGTGTATCTTTTCATTTCTCGTTTGAGTATCTTTTTGTAAGGCTTTCTGATGCGAGTTTCTATTGAATTTGAGAGTTTTGCAAGTGTGGGAGTGTGTTTCTTTCAAACTGAGTATCTTTACATCGTTTGCGTATGTTTACTATTCCAATTGTGTATCTTTACATCGTTTGCGTATCTTTACTAGTCTAATTGTGTATCTTTTCATTTCTCGTTTGAGTATCTTTCTGTAAGGCTTCTGATGCGAGTTTCTATTGTATTTGAGAGTTTTGCAAGTGTGGGAGTGTGTTTCTTTCAAACTGAGTATCTTTACATCGTTTGCGTATCTTTACTATTCCAATTGTGTATCTTTACATCGTTTGCGTATCTTTACTATTCCAACTGTGTATCTTTTCATTTCTCGTTTGAGTATCTTTCTGTAAGGCTTTCTGATGCGAGTTTCTATTGAATTTGAGAGTTTTGCAAGTGTGGGAGTGTGTTTCTTTCAAACTGAGTATCTTTACATCGTTTGCGTATGTTTACTATTCCAATTGTGTATCTTTACATCGTTTGCGTATCGTTACTATTCCAATTGTGTATCTTTTCATTTCTCGTTTGAGTATCTTTCTGTAAGGCTTCTGATGCGAGTTTCTATTGTATTTGAGAGTTTTGCAAGTGTGGGAGTGTGTTTCTTTCAAACTGAGTATCTTTACATCGTTTGCTTATCTTTACTATTCCAATTGTGTATCTTTACATCGTTTGCGTATCTTTACTATTCCAATTGTGTATCTTTTCATTTCTCGTTTGAGTATCTTTCTGTAAGGCTTCTGATGCGAGTTTCTATTGAATTTGAGAGTTTTGCAAGTGTGGGAGTGTGTTTCTTTCAAATTGAGTATCTTTACATCGTTTGCGTATGTTTACTATTCCAATTGTGTATCTTTACATCGTTTGCGTATCTTTACTAGTCCAATTGTGTATCTTTTCATTTCTCGTTTGAGTATCTTTCTGTAAGGCTTCTGAAGCGAGTTTCTATTGAATTTGAGAGTTTTGCAAGTGTGGGAGTGTGTTTCTTTCAAACTGAGTATCTTTACATCGTTTGCGTATGTTTACTATTCCAATTGTGTATCTTTACATCGTTTGCGTATCTTTACTAGTTCAATTGTGTATCTTTTCATTTCTCGTTTGAGTATCTTTCTGTAAGGCTTCTGATGCGAGTTTCTATTGTATTTGAGAGTTTTGCAAGTGTGGGAGTGTGTTTCTTTCAAACTGAGTATCTTTACATCGTTTGCGTATCTTTACTATTCCAATTGTGTATCTTTACATCGTTTGCGTATCTTTACTATTCCAATTGTGTATCTTTACATCGTTTGCGTATCTTTACTATTCCAATTGAGTATCTTTTCATTTCTCGTTTGAGTATCTTTCTGTAAGGCTTCTGATGCGAGTTTCTATTGAATTTGAGAGTTTTGCAAGTGTGGGAGTGTGTTTCTTTCAAACTGAGTATCTTTACATCGTTTGCGTATGTTTACTATTCCAATTGTGTATCTTTACATCGTTTGCGTATCTTTACTATTCCAATTGTGTATCTTTTCATTTCTCGTTTGAGTATCTTTCTGTAAGGCTTCTGATGCGAGTTTCTATTGTATTTGAGAGTTTTGCAAGTGTGGGAGTGTGTTTCTTTCAAACTGAGTATCTTTACATCGTTTGCGTATGTTTACTATTCCAATTGTGTATCTTTACATCGTTTGCGTATCTTTACTAGTCCAATTGTGTATCTTTTCATTTCTCGTTTGAGTATCTTTCTGTAAGGCTTCTGATGCGAGTTTCTATTGAATTTGAGAGTTTTGCAAGTGTGGGAGTGTGTTTCTTTCAAACTGAGTATCTTTACATCGTTTGCGTATGTTTACTATTCCAATTGTGTATCTTTACATCGTTTGCGTATCTTTACTAGTCTAATTGTGTATCTTTTCATTTCTCGTTTGAGTATCTTTCTGTAAGGCTTCTGATGCGAGTTTCTATTGTATTTGAGAGTTTTGCAAGTGTGGGAGTGTGTTTCTTTCAAACTGAGTATCTTTACATCGTTTGCGTATCTTTACTATTCCAATTGTGTATCTTTACATCGTTTGCGTATCTTTACTATTCCAACTGTGTATCTTTTCATTTCTCGTTTGAGTATCTTTCTGTAAGGCTTTCTGATGCGAGTTTCTATTGAATTTGAGAGTTTTGCAAGTGTGGGAGTGTGTTTCTTTCAAACTGAGTATCTTTACATCGTTTGCGTATGTTTACTATTCCAATTGTGTATCTTTACATCGTTTGCGTATCGTTACTATTCCAATTGTGTATCTTTTCATTTCTCGTTTGAGTATCTTTCTGTAAGGCTTCTGATGCGAGTTTCTATTGTATTTGAGAGTTTTGCAAGTGTGGGAGTGTGTTTCTTTCAAACTGAGTATCTTTACATCGTTTGCGTATCTTTACTATTCCAATTGTGTATCTTTACATCGTTTGCGTATCTTTACTATTCCAATTGTGTATTTTTTCATTTCTCGTTTGAGTATCTTTCTGTAAGGCTTCTGATGCGAGTTTCTATTGAATTTGAGAGTTTTGCAAGTGTGGGAGTGTGTTTCTTTCAAACTGAGTATCTTTACATCGTTTGCGTATGTTTACTATTCCAATTGTGTATCTTTACATCGTTTGCGTATCTTTACTATTCCAATTGTGTATCTTTACATCGTTTGCGTATCTTTACTAGTCCAATTGTGTATCTTTTCATTTCTCGTTTGAGTATCTTTCTGTAAGGCTTCTGATGCGAGTTTCTATTGTATTTGAGAGTTTTGCAAGTGTGGGAGTGTGTTTCTTTCAAACTGAGTATCTTTACATCGTTTGCGTATGTTTACTATTCCAATTGTGTATCTTTACATCGTTTGCGTATCTTTACTATTCCAATTGTGTATCTTTTCATTTCTCGTTTGAGTATCTTTATGTAAGGCTTTCTGATGCCAGTTTCTATTGAATTTGAGAGTTTTGCAAGTGTGGGAGTGTGTTTCTTTCAAACTGAGTATCTTTACATCGTTTGCGTATCTTTACTATTCCAATTGTGTATCTTTTCATTTCTCGTTTGAGTATCTTTCTGTAAGGCTTCTAATGCGAGTTTTTATTGTATTTCAGAGTTTTGCAAGTGTGGGAGTGTGTTTCTTTCAAACTGAGTATCTTTACATCGTTTGCGTATCTTTACTATTCCAATTGTGTATCTTTACATCGTTTGCGTATCTTTACTATTCCAATTGTGTATCTTTACATCGTTTGCGTATCTTTACTATTCCAATTGAGTATCTTTTCATTTCTCGTTTGAGTATCTTTCTGTAAGGCTTCTGATGCGAGTTTCTATTGAATTTGAGAGTTTTGCAAGTGTGGGAGTGTGTTTCTTTCAAACTGAGTATCTTTACATCGTTTGCGTATGTTTACTATTCCAATTGTGTATCTTTACATCGTTTGCGTATCTTTACTATTCCAATTGAGTATCCTTTCATTTCTCGTTTGAGTATCTTTCTGTAAGGCTTCTGATGCGAGTTTCTATTGAATTTGAGAGTTTTGCAAGTGTGGGAGTGTGTTTCTTTCAAACTGAGTATCTTTACATCGTTTGCGTATGTTTACTATTCCAATTGTGTATCTTTACATCGTTTGCGTATCTTTACTATTCCAATTGTGTATCTTTTCATTTCTCGTTTGAGTATCTTTCTGTAAGGCTTCTGATGCGAGTTTCTATTGAATTTGAGAGTTTTGCAAGTGTGGGAGTGTGATTCTTTCAAACTGAGTATCTTTACATCGTTTGCGTATGTTTACTATTCCAATTGTGTATCTTTACATCGTTTGCGTATCTTTACTAGTCCAATTGTGTATCTTTTCATTTGTCGTTTGAGTATCTTTCTGTAAGGCTTCTGATGCGAGTTTCTATTGTATTTGAGAGTTTTGCAAGTGTGGGAGTGTGTTTCTTTCAAACTGAGTATCTTTACATCGTTTGCGTATCTTTACTATTCCAATTGTGTATCTTTACATCGTTTGTGTATCTTTACAATTCAAATTGAGTAATTTGTTCATTTCTCGTTTGAGTATCTTTACTATTCCAATTGTGTATCTTTACATCGTTTGCGTATCTTTACTATTCCAATTGAGTATCTTTTCATTTCTCGTTTGAGTATCTTTCTGTAAGGCTTCTGATGCGAGTTTCTATTGAATTTGAGAGTTTTGCAAGTGTGGGAGTGTGTTTCTTTCAAACTTAGTATCTTTACATCGTTTGCGTATGTTTACTATTCCAATTGTGTATCTTTACATCGTTTGCGTATCTTTACTATTCCAATTGTGTATCTTTTCATTTCTCGTTTGAGTATCTTTCTGTAAGGCTTCTGATGCGAGTTTCTATTGTATTTGAGAGTTTTGCAAGTGTGGGAGTGTGTTTCTTTCAAACTGAGTATCTTTACATCGTTTGCGTATCTTTACTATTCCAATTGTGTATCTTTACATCGTTTGCGTATCTTTACTATTCCAATTGTGTATCTTTACATCGTTTAAGTATCTTTACTATTCCAATTGAGTATCTTTTCATTTCTCGTTTGAGTATCTTTCTGTAAGGCTTCTGATGCGAGTTGCTATTGAATTTGAGAGTTTTGCAAGTGTGGGAGTGTGTTTCTTTCAAACTGAGTATCTTTACATCGTTTGCGTATGTTTACTATTCCAATTGTGTATCTTTACATCGTTTGCGTATCTTTACTATTCCAATTGAGTATCTTTTCATTTCTCGTTTGAGTATCTTTCTGTAAGGCTTCTGATGCGAGTTTCTATTGAGTTTGAGAGTTTTGCAAGTGTGGGAGTGTGTTTCTTTCAAACTGAGTATCTTTACATCGTTTGCGTATGTTTACTATTCCAATTGTGTATCTTTACATCGTTTGCGTATCTTTACTATTCCAATTGTGTATCTTTTCATTTCTCGTTTGAGTATCTTTCTGTAAGGCTTCTGATGCGAGTTTCTATTGAATTTGAGAGTTTTGCAAGTGTGGGAGTGTGATTCTTTCAAACTGAGTATCTTTACATCGTTTGCGTATGTTTACTATTCCAATTGTGTATCTTTACATCGTTTGCGTATCTTTACTAGTCCAATTGTGTATCTTTTCATTTCTCGTTTGAGTATCTTTCTGTAAGGCTTCTGATGCGAGTTTCTATTGTATTTGAGAGTTTTGCAAGTGTGGGAGTGTGTTTCTTTCAAACTGAGTATCTTTACATCGTTTGCGTATCTTTACTATTCCAATTGTGTATCTTTACATCGTTTGTGTATCTTTACAATTCCAATTGAGTAATTTGTTCATTTCTCGTTTGAGTATGTTTACTATTCCAATTGTGTATCTTTACATCGTTTGCGTATCTTTACTATTCCAATTGAGTATCTTTTCATTTCTCGTTTGAGTATCTTTCTGTAAGGCTTCTGATGCGAGTTTCTATTGAATTTGAGAGTTTTGCAAGTGTGGGAGTGTGTTTCTTTCAAACTTAGTATCTTTACATCGTTTGCGTATGTTTACTATTCCAATTGTGTATCTTTACATCGTTTGCGTATCTTTACTAGTCTAATTGTGTATCTTTTCATTTCTCGTTTGAGTATCTTTCTGTAAGGCTTCTGATGCGAGTTTCTATTGTATTTGAGAGTTTTGCAAGTGTGGGAGTGTGTTTCTTTCAAACTGAGTATCTTTACATCGTTTGCGTATGTTTACTATTCCAATTGTGTATCTTTACATCGTTTGCGTATCTTTACTATTCCAATTGAGTATCTTTTCATTTCTCGTTTGAGTATCTTTCTGTAAGGCTTCTGATGCGAGTTTCTATTGAATTTGAGAGTTTTGCAAGTGTGGGAGTGTGTTTCTTTCAAACTGAGTATCTTTACATCGTTTGCGTATGTTTACTATTCCAATTGTGTATCTTTACATCGTTTGCGTATCTTTACTATTCCAATTGTGTATCTTTTCATTTCTCGTTTGAGTATCTTTCTGTAAGGCTTCTGATGCGAGTTTCTATTGAATTTGAGAGTTTTGCAAGTGTGGGAGTGTGATTCTTTCAAACTGAGTATCTTTACATCGTTTGCGTATGTTTACTATTCCAATTGTGTATCTTTACATCGTTTGCGTATCTTTACTATTCCAATTGAGTATCTTTTCATTTCTCGTTTGAGTATCTTTCTGTAAGGCTTCTGATGCGAGTTTCTATTGAATTTGAGAGTTTTGCAAGTGTGGGAGTGTGTTTCTTTCAAACTGAGTATCTTTACATCGTTTGCGTATCTTTACTATTCCAATTGTGTATCTTTACATCGTTTGCGTATCTTTACTATTCCAATTGTGTATCTTTACATCGTTTGCGTATCTTTACTATTCCAATTGAGTATCTTTTCATTTCTCGTTTGAGTATCTTTCTGTAAGGCTTCTGATGCGAGTTTCTATTGAATTTGAGAGTTTTGCAAGTGTGGGAGTGTGTTTCTTTCAAACTGAGTATCTTTACATCGTTTGCGTATGTTTACTATTCCAATTGTGTATCTTTACATCGTTTGCGTATCTTTACTAGTCTAATTGTGTATCTTTTCATTTCTCGTTTGAGTATCTTTCTGTAAGGCTTCTGATGCGAGTTTCTATTGTATTTGAGAGTTTTGCAAGTGTGGGAGTGTGTTTCTTTCAAACTGAGTATCTTTACATCGTTTGCGTATCTTTACTATTCCAATTGTGTATCTTTACATCGTTTGCGTATCTTTACTAGTCTAATTGTGTATCTTTTCATTTCTCGTTTGAGTATCTTTCTGTAAGGCTTCTGATGCGAGTTTCTATTGTATTTGAGAGTTTTGCAAGTGTGGGAGTGTGTTTCTTTCAAACTGAGTATCTTTACATCGTTTGCGTATCTTTACTATTCCAATTGTGTATCTTTACATCGTTTGCGTATCTTTACTATTCCAACTGTGTATCTTTTCATTTCTCGTTTGAGTATCTTTCTGTAAGGCTTTCTGATGCGAGTTTCTATTGAATTTGAGAGTTTTGCAAGTGTGGGAGTGTGTTTCTTTCAAACTGAGTATCTTTACATCGTTTGCGTATCTTTACTATTCCAATTGTGTATCTTTACATCGTTTGCGTATCTTTACTATTCCAATTGTGTATCTTTTCATTTCTCGTTTGAGTATCTTTTTGTAAGGCTTTCTGATGCGAGTTTCTATTGAATTTGAGAGTTTTGCAAGTGTGGGAGTGTGTTTCTTTCAAACTGAGTATCTTTACATCGTTTGCGTATCTTTACTATTCCAATTGTGTATCTTTACATCGTTTGCGTATCTTTACTAGTCTAATTGTGTATCTTTTCATTTCTCGTTTGAGTATCTTTCTGTAAGGCTTCTGATGCGAGTTTCTATTGTATTTGAGAGTTTTGCAAGTGTGGGAGTGTGTTTCTTTCAAACTGAGTATCTTTACATCGTTTGCGTATCTTTACTATTCCAATTGTGTATCTTTACATCGTTTGCGTATCTTTACTATTCCAACTGTGTATCTTTTCATTTCTCGTTTGAGTATCTTTCTGTAAGGCTTTCTGATGCGAGTTTCTATTGAATTTGAGAGTTTTGCAAGTGTGGGAGTGTGTTTCTTTCAAACTGAGTATCTTTACATCGTTTGCGTATGTTTACTATTCCAATTGTGTATCTTTACATCGTTTGCGTATCGTTACTATTCCAATTGTGTATCTTTTCATTTCTCGTTTGAGTATCTTTCTGTAAGGCTTCTGATGCGAGTTTCTATTGTATTTGAGAGTTTTGCAAGTGTGGGAGTGTGTTTCTTTCAAACTGAGTATCTTTACATCGTTTGCGTATCTTTACTATTCCAATTGTGTATCTTTACATCGTTTGCGTATCTTTACTATTCCAATTGTGTATCTTTTCATTTCTCGTTTGAGTATCTTTCTGTAAGGCTTCTGATGCGAGTTTCTATTGAATTTGAGAGTTTTGCAAGTGTGGGAGTGTGTTTCTTTCAAATTGAGTATCTTTACATCGTTTGCGTATGTTTACTATTCCAATTGTGTATCTTTACATCGTTTGCGTATCTTTACTAGTCCAATTGTGTATCTTTTCATTTCTCGTTTGAGTATCTTTCTGTAAGGCTTCTGAAGCGAGTTTCTATTGAATTTGAGAGTTTTGCAAGTGTGGGAGTGTGTTTCTTTCAAACTGAGTATCTTTACATCGTTTGCGTATGTTTACTATTCCAATTGTGTATCTTTACATCGTTTGCGTATCTTTACTAGTTCAATTGTGTATCTTTTCATTTCTCGTTTGAGTATCTTTCTGTAAGGCTTCTGATGCGAGTTTCTATTGTATTTGAGAGTTTTGCAAGTGTGGGAGTGTGTTTCTTTCAAACTGAGTATCTTTACATCGTTTGCGTATCTTTACTATTCCAATTGTGTATCTTTACATCGTTTGCGTATCTTTACTATTCCAATTGTGTATCTTTACATCGTTTGCGTATCTTTACTATTCCAATTGAGTATCTTTTCATTTCTCGTTTGAGTATCTTTCTGTAAGGCTTCTGATGCGAGTTTCTATTGAATTTGAGAGTTTTGCAAGTGTGGGAGTGTGTTTCTTTCAAACTGAGTATCTTTACATCGTTTGCGTATGTTTACTATTCCAATTGTGTATCTTTACATCGTTTGCGTATCTTTACTATTCCAATTGTGTATCTTTTCATTTCTCGTTTGAGTATCTTTCTGTAAGGCTTCTGATGCGAGTTTCTATTGTATTTGAGAGTTTTGCAAGTGTGGGAGTGTGTTTCTTTCAAACTGAGTATCTTTACATCGTTTGCGTATGTTTACTATTCCAATTGTGTATCTTTACATCGTTTGCGTATCTTTACTAGTCCAATTGTGTATCTTTTCATTTCTCGTTTGAGTATCTTTCTGTAAGGCTTCTGATGCGAGTTTCTATTGAATTTGAGAGTTTTGCAAGTGTGGGAGTGTGTTTCTTTCAAACTGAGTATCTTTACATCGTTTGCGTATGTTTACTATTCCAATTGTGTATCTTTACATCGTTTGCGTATCTTTACTAGTCTAATTGTGTATCTTTTCATTTCTCGTTTGAGTATCTTTCTGTAAGGCTTCTGATGCGAGTTTCTATTGTATTTGAGAGTTTTGCAAGTGTGGGAGTGTGTTTCTTTCAAACTGAGTATCTTTACATCGTTTGCGTATCTTTACTATTCCAATTGTGTATCTTTACATCGTTTGCGTATCTTTACTATTCCAACTGTGTATCTTTTCATTTCTCGTTTGAGTATCTTTCTGTAAGGCTTTCTGATGCGAGTTTCTATTGAATTTGAGAGTTTTGCAAGTGTGGGAGTGTGTTTCTTTCAAACTGAGTATCTTTACATCGTTTGCGTATGTTTACTATTCCAATTGTGTATCTTTACATCGTTTGCGTATCGTTACTATTCCAATTGTGTATCTTTTCATTTCTCGTTTGAGTATCTTTCTGTAAGGCTTCTGATGCGAGTTTCTATTGTATTTGAGAGTTTTGCAAGTGTGGGAGTGTGTTTCTTTCAAACTGAGTATCTTTACATCGTTTGCGTATCTTTACTATTCCAATTGTGTATCTTTACATCGTTTGCGTATCTTTACTATTCCAATTGTGTATTTTTTCATTTCTCGTTTGAGTATCTTTCTGTAAGGCTTCTGATGCGAGTTTCTATTGAATTTGAGAGTTTTGCAAGTGTGGGAGTGTGTTTCTTTCAAACTGAGTATCTTTACATCGTTTGCGTATGTTTACTATTCCAATTGTGTATCTTTACATCGTTTGCGTATCTTTACTATTCCAATTGTGTATCTTTACATCGTTTGCGTATCTTTACTAGTCCAATTGTGTATCTTTTCATTTCTCGTTTGAGTATCTTTCTGTAAGGCTTCTGATGCGAGTTTCTATTGTATTTGAGAGTTTTGCAAGTGTGGGAGTGTGTTTCTTTCAAACTGAGTATCTTTACATCGTTTGCGTATGTTTACTATTCCAATTGTGTATCTTTACATCGTTTGCGTATCTTTACTATTCCAATTGTGTATCTTTTCATTTCTCGTTTGAGTATCTTTATGTAAGGCTTTCTGATGCCAGTTTCTATTGAATTTGAGAGTTTTGCAAGTGTGGGAGTGTGTTTCTTTCAAACTGAGTATCTTTACATCGTTTGCGTATCTTTACTATTCCAATTGTGTATCTTTTCATTTCTCGTTTGAGTATCTTTCTGTAAGGCTTCTAATGCGAGTTTTTATTGTATTTCAGAGTTTTGCAAGTGTGGGAGTGTGTTTCTTTCAAACTGAGTATCTTTACATCGTTTGCGTATCTTTACTATTCCAATTGTGTATCTTTACATCGTTTGCGTATCTTTACTATTCCAATTGTGTATCTTTACATCGTTTGCGTATCTTTACTATTCCAATTGAGTATCTTTTCATTTCTCGTTTGAGTATCTTTCTGTAAGGCTTCTGATGCGAGTTTCTATTGAATTTGAGAGTTTTGCAAGTGTGGGAGTGTGTTTCTTTCAAACTGAGTATCTTTACATCGTTTGCGTATGTTTACTATTCCAATTGTGTATCTTTACATCGTTTGCGTATCTTTACTATTCCAATTGAGTATCCTTTCATTTCTCGTTTGAGTATCTTTCTGTAAGGCTTCTGATGCGAGTTTCTATTGAATTTGAGAGTTTTGCAAGTGTGGGAGTGTGTTTCTTTCAAACTGAGTATCTTTACATCGTTTGCGTATGTTTACTATTCCAATTGTGTATCTTTACATCGTTTGCGTATCTTTACTATTCCAATTGTGTATCTTTTCATTTCTCGTTTGAGTATCTTTCTGTAAGGCTTCTGATGCGAGTTTCTATTGAATTTGAGAGTTTTGCAAGTGTGGGAGTGTGATTCTTTCAAACTGAGTATCTTTACATCGTTTGCGTATGTTTACTATTCCAATTGTGTATCTTTACATCGTTTGCGTATCTTTACTAGTCCAATTGTGTATCTTTTCATTTGTCGTTTGAGTATCTTTCTGTAAGGCTTCTGATGCGAGTTTCTATTGTATTTGAGAGTTTTGCAAGTGTGGGAGTGTGTTTCTTTCAAACTGAGTATCTTTACATCGTTTGCGTATCTTTACTATTCCAATTGTGTATCTTTACATCGTTTGTGTATCTTTACAATTCCAATTGAGTAATTTGTTCATTTCTCGTTTGAGTATCTTTACTATTCCAATTGTGTATCTTTACATCGTTTGCGTATCTTTACTATTCCAATTGAGTATCTTTTCATTTCTCGTTTGAGTATCTTTCTGTAAGGCTTCTGATGCGAGTTTCTATTGAATTTGAGAGTTTTGCAAGTGTGGGAGTGTGTTTCTTTCAAACTTAGTATCTTTACATCGTTTGCGTATGTTTACTATTCCAATTGTGTATCTTTACATCGTTTGCGTATCTTTACTATTCCAATTGTGTATCTTTTCATTTCTCGTTTGAGTATCTTTCTGTAAGGCTTCTGATGCGAGTTTCTATTGTATTTGAGAGTTTTGCAAGTGTGGGAGTGTGTTTCTTTCAAACTGAGTATCTTTACATCGTTTGCGTATCTTTACTATTCCAATTGTGTATCTTTACATCGTTTGCGTATCTTTACTATTCCAATTGTGTATCTTTACATCGTTTAAGTATCTTTACTATTCCAATTGAGTATCTTTTCATTTCTCGTTTGAGTATCTTTCTGTAAGGCTTCTGATGCGAGTTGCTATTGAATTTGAGAGTTTTGCAAGTGTGGGAGTGTGTTTCTTTCAAACTGAGTATCTTTACATCGTTTGCGTATGTTTACTATTCCAATTGTGTATCTTTACATCGTTTGCGTATCTTTACTATTCCAATTGAGTATCTTTTCATTTCTCGTTTGAGTATCTTTCTGTAAGGCTTCTGATGCGAGTTTCTATTGAGTTTGAGAGTTTTGCAAGTGTGGGAGTGTGTTTCTTTCAAACTGAGTATCTTTACATCGTTAGCGTATGTTTACTATTCCAATTGTGTATCTTTACATCGTTTGCGTATCTTTACTATTCCAATTGTGTATCTTTTCATTTCTCGTTTGAGTATCTTTCTGTAAGGCTTCTGATGCGAGTTTCTATTGAATTTGAGAGTTTTGCAAGTGTGGGAGTGTGATTCTTTCAAACTGAGTATCTTTACATCGTTTGCGTATGTTTACTATTCCAATTGTGTATCTTTACATCGTTTGCGTATCTTTACTAGTCCAATTGTGTATCTTTTCATTTCTCGTTTGAGTATCTTTCTGTAAGGCTTCTGATGCGAGTTTCTATTGTATTTGAGAGTTTTGCAAGTGTGGGAGTGTGTTTCTTTCAAACTGAGTATCTTTACATCGTTTGCGTATCTTTACTATTCCAATTGTGTATCTTTACATCGTTTGTGTATCTTTACAATTCCAATTGAGTAATTTGTTCATTTCTCGTTTGAGTATCTTTACTATTCCAATTGTGTATCTTTACATCGTTTGCGTATCTTTACTATTCCAATTGAGTATCTTTTCATTTCTCGTTTGAGTATCTTTCTGTAAGGCTTCTGATGCGAGTTTCTATTGAATTTGAGAGTTTTGCAAGTGTGGGAGTGTGTTTCTTTCAAACTTAGTATCTTTACATCGTTTGCGTATGTTTACTATTCCAATTGTGTATCTTTACATCGTTTGCGTATCTTTACTAGTCTAATTGTGTATCTTTTCATTTCTCGTTTGAGTATCTTTCTGTAAGGCTTCTGATGCGAGTTTCTATTGTATTTGAGAGTTTTGCAAGTGTGGGAGTGTGTTTCTTTCAAACTGAGTATCTTTACATCGTTTGCGTATGTTTACTATTCCAATTGTGTATCTTTACATCGTTTGCGTATCTTTACTATTCCAATTGAGTATCTTTTCATTTCTCGTTTGAGTATCTTTCTGTAAGGCTTCTGATGCGAGTTTCTATTGAATTTGAGAGTTTTGCAAGTGTGGGAGTGTGTTTCTTTCAAACTGAGTATCTTTACATCGTTTGCGTATGTTTACTATTCCAATTGTGTATCTTTACATCGTTTGCGTATCTTTACTATTCCAATTGTGTATCTTTTCATTTCTCGTTTGAGTATCTTTCTGTAAGGCTTCTGATGCGAGTTTCTATTGAATTTGAGAGTTTTGCAAGTGTGGGAGTGTGATTCTTTCAAACTGAGTATCTTTACATCGTTTGCGTATGTTTACTATTCCAATTGTGTATCTTTACATCGTTTGCGTATCTTTACTATTCCAATTGAGTATCTTTTCATTTCTCGTTTGAGTATCTTTCTGTAAGGCTTCTGATGCGAGTTTCTATTGAATTTGAGAGTTTTGCAAGTGTGGGAGTGTGTTTCTTTCAAACTGAGTATCTTTACATCGTTTGCGTATCTTTACTATTCCAATTGTGTATCTTTACATCGTTTGCGTATATTTACTATTCCAATTGTGTATCTTTACATCGTTTGCGTATCTTTACTATTCCAATTGAGTATCTTTTCATTTCTCGTTTGAGTATCTTTCTGTAAGGCTTCTGATGCGAGTTTCTATTGAATTTGAGAGTTTTGCAAGTGTGGGAGTGTGTTTCTTTCAAACTGAGTATCTTTACATCGTTTGCGTATGTTTACTATTCCAATTGTGTATCTTTACATCGTTTGCGTATCTTTACTATTCCAATTGTGTATCTTTTCATTTCTCGTTTGAGTATCTTTCTGTAAGGCTTATGATGCGAGTTTCTATTGAATTTGAGAGTTTTGCAAGTGTGGGAGTGTGTTTCTTTCAAACTGAGTATCTTTACATCGTTTGCGTATGTTTACTATTCCAATTGTGTATCTTTACATCGTTTGCGTATCTTTACTATTCCAATTGTGTATCTTTTCATTTCTCGTTTGAGTATCTTTCTGTAAGGCTTCTGATGCGAGTTTCTATTGTATTTGAGAGTTTTGCAAGTGTGGGAGTGTGTTTCTTTCAAACTGAGTATCTTTACATCGTTTGCGTATCTTTACTATTCCAATTGTGTATCTTTACATCGTTTACGTATCTTTACTATTCCAATTGTGTATCTTTTCATTTCTCGTTTGAGTATCTTTCTGTAAGGCTTCTGATGCGAGTTTCTATTAAATTTGAGAGTTTTGCAAGTGTGGGAGTGTGATTCTTTCAAACTGAGTATCTTTACATCGTTTGCGTATGTTTACTATTCCAATTGTGTATCTTTACATCGTTTGCGTATCTTTACTAGTCCAATTGTGTATCTTTTCATTTCTCGTTTGAGTATCTTTCTGTAAGGCTTCTGATGCGAGTTTCTATTGAATTTGAGAGTTTTGCAAGTGTGGGAGTGTGTTTCTTTCAAACTGAGTATCTTTACATCGTTTGCGTATGTTTACTATTCCAATTGTGTATCTTTACATCGTTTGCGTATCTTTACTAGTCTAATTGTGTATCTTTTCATTTCTCGTTTGAGTATCTTTCTGTAAGGCTTCTGATGCGAGTTTCTATTGTATTTGAGAGTTTTGCAAGTGTGGGAGTGTGTTTCTTTCAAACTGAGTATCTTTACATCGTTTGCGTATCTTTACTATTCCAATTGTGTATCTTTACATCGTTTGCGTATCTTTACTATTCCAACTGTGTATCTTTTCATTTCTCGTTTGAGTATCTTTCTGTAAGGCTTTCTGATGCGAGTTTCTATTGAATTTGAGAGTTTTGCAAGTGTGGGAGTGTGTTTCTTTCAAACTGAGTATCTTTACATCGTTTGCGTATGTTTACTATTCCAATTGTGTATCTTTACATCGTTTGCCTATCGTTACTATTCCAATTGTGTATCTTTTCATTTCTCGTTTGAGTATCTTTCTGTAAGGCTTCTGATGCGAGTTTCTATTGTATTTGAGAGTTTTGCAAGTGTGGGAGTGTGTTTCTTTCAAACTGAGTATCTTTACATCGTTTGCGTATCTTTACTATTCCAATTGTGTATCTTTACATCGTTTGCGTATCTTTACTATTCCAATTGTGTATCTTTTCATTTCTCGTTTGAGTATCTTTCTGTAAGGCTTCTGATGCGAGTTTCTATTGAATTTGAGAGTTTTGCAAGTGTGGGAGTGTGTTTCTTTCAAACTGAGTATCTTTACATCGTTTGCGTATGTTTACTATTCCAATTGTGTATCTTTACATCGTTTGCGTATCTTTACTAGTCCAATTGTGTATCTTTTCATTTCTCGTTTGAGTATCTTTCTGTAAGGCTTCTGATGCGAGTTTCTATTGAATTTGAGAGTTTTGCAAGTGTGGGAGTGTGTTTCTTTCAAACTGAGTATCTTTACATCGTTTGCGTATGTTTACTATTCCAATTGTGTATCTTTACATCGTTTGCGTATCTTTACTAGTCCAATTGTGTATCTTTTCATTTCTCGTTTGAGTATCTTTCTGTAAGGCTTCTGATGCGAGTTTCTATTGTATTTGAGAATTTTGCAAGTGTGGGAGTGTGTTTCTTTCAAACTGAGTATCTTTACATCGTTTGCGTATCTTTACTATTCCAATTGTGTATCTTTACATCGTTTGCGTATCTTTACTATTCCAATTGTGTATCTTTACATCGTTTGCGTATCTTTACTATTCCAATTGAGTATCTTTTCATTTCTCGTTTGAGTATCTTTCTGTAAGGCTTCTGATGCGAGTTTCTATTGAATTTGAGAGTTTTGCAAGTGTGGGAGTGTGTTTCTTTCAAACTGAGTATCTTTACATCGTTTGCGTATCTTTACTATTCCAATTGTGTATCTTTACATCGTTTGCGTATCTTTACTATTCCAATTGTGTATCTTTACATCGTTTGCGTATCTTTACTATTCCAATTGAGTATCTTTTCATTTCTCGTTTGAGTATCTTTCTGTAAGGCTTCTGATGCGAGTTTCTATTGAATTTGAGAGTTTTGCAAGTGTGGGAGTGTGTTTCTTTCAAACTGAGTATCTTTCTATCGTTTGCGTATGTTTACTATTGCAATTGTGTATCTTTACATCGTTTGCGTATCTTTACTATTCCAATTGTGTATCTTTTCATTTCTCGTTTGAGTATCTTTCTGTAAGGCTTCTGATGCGAGTTTCTATTGTATTTGAGAGTTTTGCAAGTGTGGGAGTGTGTTTCTTTCAAACTGAGTATCTTTACATCGTTTGCGTATCTTTACTATTCCAATTGTGTATCTTTACATCGTTTGCGTATCTTTACTATTCCAATTGTGTATCTTTACATCGTTTGCGTATCTTTACTATTCCAATTGAGTATCTTTTCATTTCTCGTTTGAGTATCTTTCTGTAAGGCTTCTGATGCGAGTTTCTATTGAATTTGAGAGTTTTGCAAGTGTGGGAGTGTGTTTCTTTCAAACTGAGTATCTTTACATCGTTTGCGTATGTTTACTATTCCAATTGTGTATCTTTACATCGTTTGCGTATCTTTACTATTCCAATTGAGTATCTTTTCATTTCTCGTTTGAGTATCTTTCTGTAAGGCTTCTGATGCGAGTTTCTATTGAATTTGAGAGTTTTGCAAGTGTGGGAGTGTGTTTCTTTCAAACTGAGTATCTTTACATCGTTTGCGTATGTTTACTATTCCAATTGTGTATCTTTACATCGTTTGCGTATCTTTACTATCCCAATTGTGTATCTTTTCATTTCTCGTTTGAGTATCTTTCTGTAAGGCTTCTGATGCGAGTTTCTATTGAATTTGAGAGTTTTGCAAGTGTGGGAGTGTGATTCTTTCAAACTGAGTATCTTTACATCGTTTGCGTATGTTTACTATTCCAATTGTGTATCTTTACATCGTTTGCGTATCTTTACTAGTCCAATTGTGTATCTTTTCATTTCTCGTTTGAGTATCTTTCTGTAAGGCTTCTGATGCGAGTTTCTATTGTATTTGAGAGTTTTGCAAGTGTGGGAGTGTGTTTCTTTCAAACTGAGTATCTTTACATCGTTTGCGTATCTTTACTATTCCAATTGTGTATCTTTACATCGTTTGTGTATCTTTACAATTCCAATTGAGTAATTTGTTCATTTCTCGTTTGAGTATCTTTACTATTCCAATTGTGTATCTTTACATCGTTTGCGTATCTTTACTATTCCAATTGAGTATCTTTTCATTTCTCGTTTGAGTATCTTTCTGTAAGGCTTCTGATGCGAGTTTCTATTGAATTTGAGAGTTTTGCAAGTGTGGGAGTGTGTTTCTTTCAAACTGAGTATCTTTACATCGTTTGCGTATCTTTACTATTCCAATTGTGTATCTTTACATCGTTTGCGTATCTTTACAATTCCAATTGAGTAATTTGTTCATTTCTCGTTTGAGTATCTTTACTATTCCAATTGTGTATCTTTACATCGTTTGCGTATCTTTACTATTCCAATTGAGTATCTTTTCATTTCTCGTTTGAGTATCTTTCTGTAAGGCTTCTGATGCGAGTTTCTATTGAATTTGAGAGTTTTGCAAGTGTGGGAGTGTGTTTCTTTCAAACTTAGTATCTTTACATCGTTTGCGTATGTTTACTATTCCAATTGTGTATCTTTACATCGTTTGCGTATCTTTACTATTCCAATTGTGTATCTTTTCATTTCTCGTTTGAGTATCTTTCTGTAAGGCTTCTGATGCGAGTTTCTATTGTATTTGAGAGTTTTGCAAGTGTGGGAGTGTGTTTCTTTCAAACTGAGTATCTTTACATCGTTTGCGTATCTTTACTATTCCAATTGTGTATCTTTACATCGTTTGCGTATCTTTACTATTCCAATTGTGTATCTTTTCATTTCTCGTTTGAGTATCTTTCTGTAAGGCTTTCTGATGCGAGTTTCTATTTAATTTGAGAGTTTTGCAAGTGTGGGAGTGTGTTTCTTTCAAACTGAGTATCTTTACATCGTTTGCGTATCTTTACTATTCCAATTGTGTATCTTTACATCGTTTGCGTATCTTTACTATTCCAATTGTGTATCTTTACATCGTTTGCGTATCTTTACTATTCCAATTGTGTATCTTTTCATTTCTCGTTTGAGTATCTTTCTGTAAGGCTTCTGATGCGAGTTTCTATTGTATTTGAGAGTTTTGCAAGTGTGGGAGTGTGTTTCTTTCAAACTGAGTATCTTTACATCGTTTGCGTATCTTTACTATTCCAATTGTGTATCTTTACATCGTTTGCGTATCTTTACTATTCCAATTGTGTATCTTTTCATTTCTCGTTTGAGTATCTTTCTGTAAGGCTTCTGATGCGAGTTTCTATTGAATTTGAGAGTTTTGCAAGTGTGGGAGTGTGTTTCTTTCAAACTGAGTATCTTTACATCGTTTGCGTATGTTTACTATTCCAATTGTGTATCTTTACATCGTTTGCGTATCTTTACTAGTCCAATTGTGTATCTTTTCATTTCTCGTTTGAGTATCTTTCTGTAAGGCTTCTGATGCGAGTTTCTATTGAATTTGAGAGTTTTGCAAGTGTGGGAGTGTGTTTCTTTCAAACTGAGTATCTTTACATCGTTTGCGTATGTTTACTATTCCAATTGTGTATCTTTACATCGTTTGCGTATCTTTACTAGTCCAATTGTGTATCTTTTCATTTCTCGTTTGAGTATCTTTCTGTAAGGCTTCTGATGCGAGTTTCTATTGTATTTGAGAGTTTTGCAAGTGTGGGAGTGTGTTTCTTTCAAACTGAGTATCTTTACATCGTTTGCGTATCTTTACTATTCCAATTGTGTATCTTTACATCGTTTGCGTATCTTTACTATTCCAATTGTGTATCTTTACATCGTTTGCGTATCTTTACTATTCCAATTGAGTATCTTTTCATTTCTCGTTTGAGTATCTTTCTGTAAGGCTTCTGATGCGAGTTTCTATTGAATTTGAGAGTTTTGCAAGTGTGGGAGTGTGTTTCTTTCAAACTGAGTATCTTTACATCGTTTGCGTATCTTTACTATTCCAATTGTGTATCTTTACATCGTTTGCGTATCTTTACTATTCCAATTGTGTATCTTTACATCGTTTGCGTATCTTTACTATTCCAATTGAGTATCTTTTCATTTCTCGTTTGAGTATCTTTCTGTAAGGCTTCTGATGCGAGTTTCTATTGAATTTGAGAGTTTTGCAAGTGTGGGAGTGTGTTTCTTTCAAACTGAGTATCTTTACATCGTTTGCGTATGTTTACTATTGCAATTGTGTATCTTTACATCGTTTGCGTATCTTTACTATTCCAATTGTGTATCTTTTCATTTCTCGTTTGAGTATCTTTCTGTAAGGCTTCTGATGCGAGTTTCTATTGTATTTGAGAGTTTTGCAAGTGTGGGAGTGTGTTTCTTTCAAACTGAGTATCTTTACATCGTTTGCGTATCTTTACTATTCCAATTGTGTATCTTTACATCGTTTGCGTATCTTTACTATTCCAATTGTGTATCTTTACATCGTTTGCGTATCTTTACTATTCCAATTGAGTATCTTTTCATTTCTCGTTTGAGTATCTTTCTGTAAGGCTTCTGATGCGAGTTTCTATTGAATTTGAGAGTTTTGCAAGTGTGGGAGTGTGTTTCTTTCAAACTGAGTATCTTTACATCGTTTGCGTATGTTTACTATTCCAATTGTGTATCTTTACATCGTTTGCGTATCTTTACTATTCCAATTGAGTATCTTTTCATTTCTCGTTTGAGTATCTTTCTGTAAGGCTTCTGATGCGAGTTTCTATTGAATTTGAGAGTTTTGCAAGTGTGGGAGTGTGTTTCTTTCAAACTGAGTATCTTTACATCGTTTGCGTATGTTTACTATTCCAATTGTGTATCTTTACATCGTTTGCGTATCTTTACTATCCCAATTGTGTATCTTTTCATTTCTCGTTTGAGTATCTTTCTGTAAGGCTTCTGATGCGAGTTTCTATTGAATTTGAGAGTTTTGCAAGTGTGGGAGTGTGATTCTTTCAAACTGAGTATCTTTACATCGTTTACGTATGTTTACTATTCCAATTGTGTATCTTTACATCGTTTGCGTATCTTTACTAGTCCAATTGTGTATCTTTTCATTTCTCGTTTGAGTATCTTTCTGTAAGGCTTCTGATGCGAGTTTCTATTGTATTTGAGAGTTTTGCAAGTGTGGGAGTGTGTTTCTTTCAAACTGAGTATCTTTACATCGTTTGCGTATCTTTACTATTCCAATTGTGTATCTTTACATCGTTTGTGTATCTTTACAATTCCAATTGAGTAATTTGTTCATTTCTCGTTTGAGTATCTTTACTATTCCAATTGTGTATCTTTACATCGTTTGCGTATCTTTACTATTCCAATTGAGTATCTTTTCATTTCTCGTTTGAGTATCTTTCTGTAAGGCTTCTGATGCGAGTTTCTATTGAATTTGAGAGTTTTGCAAGTGTGGGAGTGTGTTTCTTTCAAACTGAGTATCTTTACATCGTTTGCGTATCTTTACTATTCCAATTGTGTATCTTTACATCGTTTGCGTATCTTTACTATTCCAATTGAGTAATTTGTTCATTTCTCGTTTGAGTATCTTTACTATTCCAATTGTGTATCTTTACATCGTTTGCGTATCTTTACTATTCCAATTGAGTATCTTTTCATTTCTCGTTTGAGTATCTTTCTGTAAGGCTTCTGATGCGAGTTTCTATTGAATTTGAGAGTTTTGCAAGTGTGGGAGTGTGTTTCTTTCAAACTTAGTATCTTTACATCGTTTGCGTATGTTTACTATTCCAATTGTGTATCTTTACATCGTTTGCGTATCTTTACTATTCCAATTGTGTATCTTTTCATTTCTCGTTTGAGTATCTTTCTGTAAGGCTTCTGATGCGAGTTTCTATTGTATTTGAGAGTTTTGCAAGTGTGGGAGTGTGTTTCTTTCAAACTGAGTATCTTTACATCGTTTGCGTATCTTTACTATTCCAATTGTGTATCTTTACATCGTTTGCGTATCTTTACTATTCCAATTGTGTATCTTTTCATTTCTCGTTTGAGTATCTTTCTGTAAGGCTTTCTGATGCGAGTTTCTATTTAATTTGAGAGTTTTGCAAGTGTGGGAGTGTGTTTCTTTCAAACTGAGTATCTTTACATCGTTTGCGTATCTTTACTATTCCAATTGTGTATCTTTACATCGTTTGCGTATCTTTACTATTCCAATTGAGTATCTTTTCATTTCTCGTTTGAGTATCTTTCTGTAAGGCTTCTGATGCGAGTTTCTATTGAATTTGAGAGTTTTGCAAGTGTGGGAGTGTGTTTCTTTCAAACTGAGTATCTTTACATCGTTTGCGTATCTTTACTATTCCAATTGTGTATCTTTACATCGTTTGCGTATCTTTACTATTCCAATTGTGTATCTTTACATCGTTTGCGTATCTTTACTATTCCAATTGAGTATCTTTTCATTTCTCGTTTGAGTATCTTTCTGTAAGGCTTCTGATGCGAGTTTCTATTGAATTTGAGAGTTTTGCAAGTGTGGGAGTGTGTTTCTTTCAAACTGAGTATCTTTACATCGTTTGCGTATGTTTACTATTGCAATTGTGTATCTTTACATCGTTTGCGTATCTTTACTATTCCAATTGTGTATCTTTTCATTTCTCGTTTGAGTATCTTTCTGTAAGGCTTCTGATGCGACTTTCTATTGTATTTGAGAGTTTTGCAAGTGTGGGAGTGTGTTTCTTTCAAACTGAGTATCTTTACATCGTTTGCGTATCTTTACTATTCCAATTGTGTATCTTTACATCGTTTGCGTATCTTTACTATTCCAATTGTGTATCTTTACATCGTTTGCGTATCTTTACTATTCCAATTGAGTATCTTTTCATTTCTCGTTTGAGTATCTTTCTGTAAGGCTTCTGATGCGAGTTTCTATTGAATTTGAGAGTTTTGCAAGTGTGGGAGTGTGTTTCTTTCAAACTGAGTATCTTTACATCGTTTGCGTATGTTTACTATTCCAATTGTGTATCTTTACATCGTTTGCGTATCTTTACTATTCCAATTGACTATCTTTTCATTTCTCGTTTGAGTATCTTTCTGTAAGGCTTCTGATGCGAGTTTCTATTGAATTTGAGAGTTTTGCAAGTGTGGGAGTGTGTTTCTTTCAAACTGAGTATCTTTACATCGTTTGCGTATGTTTACTATTCCAATTGTGTATCTTTACATCGTTTGCGTATCTTTACTATTCCAATTGTGTATCTTTTCATTTCTCGTTTGAGTATCTTTCTGTAAGGCTTCTGATGCGAGTTTCTATTGAATTTGAGAGTTTTGCAAGTGTGGGAGTGTGATTCTTTCAAACTGAGTATCTTTACATCGTTTGCGTATGTTTACTATTCCAATTGTGTATCTTTACATCGTTTGCGTATCTTTACTAGTCCAATTGTGTATCTTTTCATTTCTCGTTTGAGTATCTTTCTGTAAGGCTTCTGATGCGAGTTTCTATTGTATTTGAGAGTTTTGCAAGTGTGGGAGTGTGTTTCTTTCAAACTGAGTATCTTTACATCGTTTGCGTATCTTTACTATTCCAATTGTGTATCTTTACATCGTTTGTGTATCTTTACAATTCCAATTGAGTAATTTGTTCATTTCTCGTTTGAGTATCTTTACTATTCCAATTGTGTATCTTTACATCGTTTGCGTATCTTTACTATTCCAATTGAGTATCTTTTCATTTCTCGTTTGAGTATCTTTCTGTAAGGCTTCTGATGCGAGTTTCTATTGAATTTGAGAGTTTTGCAAGTGTGGGAGTGTGTTTCTTTCAAACTTAGTATCTTTACATCGTTTGCGTATGTTTACTATTCCAATTGTGTATCTTTACATCGTTTGCGTATCTTTACTATTCCAATTGTGTATCTTTTCATTTCTCGTTTGAGTATCTTTCTGTAAGGCTTCTGATGCGAGTTTCTATTGTATTTGAGAGTTTTGCAAGTGTGGGAGTGTGTTTCTTTCAAACTGAGTATCTTTCTGTAAGGCTTCTGATGCGAGTTTCTATTGTATTTGAGAGTTTTGCAAGTGTGGGAGTGTGTTTCTTTCAAACTGAGTATCTTTACATCGTTTGCGTATCTTTACTATTCCAATTGTGTATCTTTACATCGTTTGCGTATCTTTACTATTCCAATTGTGTATCTTTTCATTTCTCGTTTGAGTATCTTTCTGTAAGGCTTTCTGATGCGAGTTTCTATTTAATTTGAGAGTTTTGCAAGTGTGGGAGTGTGTTTCTTTCAAACTGAGTATCTTTACATCGTTTGCGTATCTTTACTATTCCAATTGTGTATCTTTACATCGTTTGCGTATCTTTACTAGTCCAATTGTGTATCTTTTCATTTCTCGTTTGAGTATCTTTCTGTAAGGCTTCTGATGCGAGTTTCTATTGTATTTGAGAGTTTTGCAAGTGTGGGAGTGTGTTTCTTTCAAACTGAGTATCTTTACATCGTTTGCGTATGTTTACTATTCCAATTGTGTATCTTTACATCGTTTGCGTATCTTTACTAGTCCAATTGTGTATCTTTTCATTTCTCGTTTGAGTATCTTTCTGTAAGGCTTCTGATGCGAGTTTCTATTGAATTTGAGAGTTTTGCAAGTGTGGGAGTGTGTTTCTTTCAAACTGAGTATCTTTACATCGTTTGCGTATCTTTACTATTCCAATTGTGTATCTTTACATCGTTTGCGTATCTTTACTAGTCCAATTGTGTATCTTTTCATTTCTCGTTTGAGTTGATAGAGCGTTTTGTTAGAACGTCTATAAAATACCCTGAAAAACATCATCGTTAGTATAGAATAAGCATGGATCGTTCAGTCCGGGGAATCAAAAGGGCCTCAACACTTATCATGTTATTGGGGGATTTGATTTGGATTCTAAAACTACAACTTAAAATAAATCCTAAATTACTTATATACAATTGATCAACCATTCATCACATAAACAAAACACGAATTTCACTCAAGAAAACATGTATGACACGCATAGAACAACATATAGGCAGCAAATTGTTTCGATTCTTTCTAAGTCCATTTCAATTCCAATTCTAATTAGAGTCCGAAGCGGTTCATCTAATCGTTAAGACTTCTTATTTATCTAGAATCAACGAAGCGTTCAATCCTAAACATATGCTAAAGAGAGTTCAACATAACGAAGCGTCTAGTTAAACAACAAAGTAGCACATAAGCACATTAAGTCGAATTGGAGACATGTTACACAAGCATGGCGTCACTCATCTTGATTAAACATGCAAATTCCTAGAACTATCACAGCCCTATATAAGTATCCATAATTGAAACACGAAGCGCATATTCAATCGAAGAACACTTTGGTGAATTAAATCGCAACCCTAGGAGAACCATGGCCTTGGCTTCCTCAAGCATTGATTTAGATGTACAAGTTCAAGGAACTAATTGAAATAAAACCTAAAATTATTTCGAAACCTACTGCCCCTATGTCATTATACACGGCAAACATACAAATCTCATGAATTCATACAATCAAAACATAAAACCAAAGAAGTCTGAATTTATGTTCTTCATATATAAAACCGAAAATCACATCCAAGAATTCATACAATGAAATCGAAAATTGCAGAAAACCAAAAGAAAAATTACAAGCCATGGATGAATCACACTTTAGAAACCTTCTAGGATTCGGCAAGAATGGATTCGATTTGGGAGAGGAGGAAGATGAGCACGGTTTGGTGATGATGGATGAAGGTTTTGTGGCTTGAATTTTCTGGTTGTGTTTGGGCAGCAATTCGGCTAGCTTTGTGAGAGAATGGAGATGGATTTTCTGAAGGGAGGCCGAGCTATATATAGAGGAAGCAAGGGAGAGGCTGCTAGGGTTTCGGGCTGCTTGGTCCATCAATACACGGCTGTGATCTCTCCTCAATGAATGCATCGAATGGCTCTCCTTGTTTTCCTTGTAGAACAAGCTCTTATCTCCTTGATTCTCTCATGGGCTGCACGGCATGGGCTCCTTTTTAGTTGCTGAATTGATAAGGCACGGCTAAATACCTCTTCCCCTTGTATAACTCTTCTATACACGGCATGACTCCTTATCCTTGGCTGATTTGAATAGGCACGGCTGATCTCTATTTTCTCTCAAGAGTCATGCACGGCATGGACTCCTATTTCCTCTCCAATTCGTGCCTTATCTTCATCTCCCACCTTGCACGGCTGAATCATTTAATTACCTTGCAATTATCTCTTAAATCTGAAAATAAGAAAAGAAAACATAAGTAAGAGATAATCCATTCGAAAATCATGTCCTAATCTAGACATTAGTTGTCTTAAAAAGACACATGTAATAGATGAGCTCAACTAGATTAGGAAAGTTTCTAATTTGCAAAAAGGAAACTTACTAGAATAAGTAAGTTACTAGAACAAGGAAGTTCATTTAGGAAAGTTTCGTAATAAGAGTTTGAGTTCAAGTAGGACTTTCCAAAATGGTACGTTTCCTAGTCTAACAAGGATTCCTAATGCAAACATGACTCTCAAGATATCGCCAATGCGACCAAAACGTAGAAAGATGAAGACTCCAAATTCAACTAGGTTTCCTAGTCCTATAAGGATTCCTACTCAAACTAGGACTCTAGACCAATTCTTCGTTTTTAACTCGTTTAAGCACAAAAACACATCCATAACCATCCAAGACTCCTATTGTGACTCAATGACTCGATATTACAACAATAAGGGTTAAGCAAAGTACAAATGGAGGTAAAAACATATTAAGAACGTAGCACAAAGTGCTCCTATCATGAGTATCTTTCTGTAAGGCTTCTGATGCGAGTTTCTATTGAATTTGAGAGTTTTGCAAGTGTGGGAGTGTGTTTCTTTCAAACTGAGTATCTTTACATCGTTTGCGTATGTTTACTATTCCAATTGTGTATCTTTACATCGTTTGTGTATCTTTACTATTCCAATTGTGTATCTTTTCATTTCTCGTTTGAGTATCTTTCTGTAAGGCTTCTGATGCGAGTTTCTATTGTATTTGAGAGTTTTGCAAGTGTGGGAGTGTGTTTCTTTCAAACTGAGTATCTTTACATCGTTTGCGTATGTTTACTATTCCAATTGTGTATCTTTACATCGTT
Organism: Argentina anserina; assembly: GCF_933775445.1. NCBI lineage: Eukaryota > Viridiplantae > Streptophyta > Magnoliopsida > Rosales > Rosaceae > Argentina > Argentina anserina. The sequence continues at coordinate 25,960 of NW_026089527.1, read as the reverse complement.
TGCGTATCTTTACTAGTCCAATTGTGTATCTTTTCATTTCTCGTTTGAGTATCTTTCTGTAAGGCTTCTGATGCGAGTTTCTATTGAATTTGAGAGTTTTGCAAGTGTGGGAGTGTGTTTCTTTCAAACTGAGTATCTTTACATCGTTTGCGTATCTTTACTATTCCAATTGTGTATCTTTACATCGTTTGCGTATCTTTACTATTCCAACTGTGTATCTTTTCATTTCTCGTTTGAGTATCTTTCTGTAAGGCTTCTGATGCGAGTTTCTATTAAATTTGAGAGTTTTGCAAGTGTGGGAGTGTGATTCTTTCAAACTGAGTATCTTTACATCGTTTGCGTATGTTTACTATTCCAATTGTGTATCTTTACATCGTTTGCGTATCTTTACTAGTCCAATTGTGTATCTTTTCATTTCTCGTTTGAGTATCATTCTGTAAGGCTTCTGATGCGAGTTTCTATTGTATTTGAGAGTTTTGCAAGTGTGGGAGTGTGTTTCTTTCAAACTGAGTATCTTTACATCGTTTGCGTATCTTTACTATTCCAATTGTGTATCTTTACATCGTTTGTGTATCTTTACAATTCCAATTGAGTAATTTGTTCATTTCTCGTTTGAGTATCTTTACTATTCCAATTGTGTATCTTTACATCGTTTGCGTATCTTTACTATTCCAATTGAGTATCTTTTCATTTCTCGTTTGAGTATCTTTCTGTAAGGCTTCTGATGCGAGTTTCTATTGTATTTGAGAGTTTTGCAAGTGTGGGAGTGTGTTTCTTTCAAACTGAGTATCTTTACATCGTTTGCGTATCTTTACTATTCCAATTGTGTATCTTTACATCGTTTGCGTATCTTTACTATTCCAATTGTGTATCTTTTCATTTCTTGTTTGAGTATCTTTCTGTAAGGCTTCCGATGCGAGTTTCTATTGAATTTGAGAGTTTTGCAAGTGTGGGAGTGTGATTCTTTCAAACTGAGTATCTTTACATCGTTTGCGTATGTTTACTATTCCAATTGTGTATCTTTACATCGTTTGCGTATCTTTACTAGTCCAATTGTGTATCTTTTCATTTCTCGTTTGAGTATCTTTCTGTAAGGCTTCTGATGCGAGTTTCTATTGTATTTGAGAGTTTTGCAAGTGTGGGAGTGTGTTTCTTTCAAACTGAGTATCTTTACATCGTTTGCGTATCTTTACTATTCCAATTGTGTATCTTTACAATTCCAATTGAGTAATTTGTTCATTTCTCGTTTGAGTATCTTTACTATTCCAATTGTGTATCTTTACATCGTTTGCGTATCTTTACTATTCCAATTGAGTATCTTTTCATTTCTCGTTTGAGTATCTTTCTGTAAGGCTTATGATGCGAGTTTCTATTGAATTTGAGAGTTTTGCAAGTGTGGGAGTGTGTTTCTTTCAAACTTAGTATCTTTACATCGTTTGCGTATGTTTACTATTCCAATTGTGTATCTTTACATCGTTTGCGTATCTTTACTATTCCAATTGTGTATCTTATCATTTCTCGTTTGAGTATCTTTCTGTAAGGCTTCTGATGCGAGTTTCTATTGTATTTGAGAGTTTTGCAAGTGTGGGAGTGTGTTTCTTTCAAACTGAGTATCTTTACATCGTTTGCGTATCTTTACTATTCCAATTGTGTATCTTTACATCGTTTGCGTATCTTTACTATTCCAATTGTGTATCTTTTCATTTCTCGTTTGAGTATCTTTCTGTAAGGCTTCTGATGCGAGTTTCTATTAAATTTGAGAGTTTTGCAAGTGTGGGAGTGTGATTCTTTCAAACTGAGTATCTTTACATCGTTTGCGTATGTTTATTATTCCAATTGTGTATCTTTACATCGTTTGCGTATCTTTACTAGTCCAATTGTGTATCTTTTCATTTCTCGTTTGAGTATCTTTCTGTAAGGCTTCTGATGCGAGTTTCTATTGTATTTGAGAGTTTTGCAAGTGTGGGAGTGTGTTTCTTTCAAACTGAGTATCTTTACATCGTTTGCGTATCTTTACTATTCCAATTGTGTATCTTTACATCGTTTGTGTATCTTTACAATTCCAATTGAGTAATTTGTTCATTTCTCGTTTGAGTATCTTTACTATTCCAATTGTGTATCTTTACATCGTTTGCGTATCTTTACTATTCCAATTGAGTATCTTTTCATTTCTCGTTTGAGTATCTTTCTGTAAGGCTTCTGATGCGAGTTTCTATTGTATTTGAGAGTTTTGCAAGTGTGGGAGTGTGTTTCTTTCAAACTGAGTATCTTTACATCGTTTGCGTATGTTTACTATTCCAATTGTGTATCTTTACATCGTTTGCGTATCTTTACTATTCCAATTGTGTATCTTTTCATTTCTCGTTTGAGTATCTTTCTGTAAGGCTTCTGATGCGAGTTTCTATTGTATTTGAGAGTTTTGCAAGTGTGGGAGTGTGTTTCTTTCAAACTGAGTATCTTTACATCGTTTGCGTATGTTTACTATTCCAATTGTGTATCTTTACATCGTTTGCGTATCTTTACTATTCCAATTGTGTATCTTTTCATTTCTCGTTTGAGTATCTTTCTGTAAGGCTTCTGATGCGAGTTTCTATTGTATTTGAGAGTTTTGCAAGTGTGGGAGTGTGTTTCTTTCAAACTGAGTATCTTTACATCGTTTGCGTATGTTTACTATTCCAATTGTGTATCTTTACATCGTTTGCGTATCTTTACTAGTCCAATTGTGTATCTTTTCATTTCTCGTTTGAGTATCTTTCTGTAAGGCTTCTGATGCGAGTTTCTATTGTATTTGAGAGTTTTGCAACTGTGGGAGTGTGTTTCATTCAAACTGAGTAACTTTACATCGTTTGCGTATCTTTACTATTCTAATTGTGTATCTTTTCATTTCTTGTTTGAGTATCTTTCTGTAAGACTTTCGGATGCGAGTTTCTTTTGAATTTTAGAGTTTTGCAAGTGTGGGAGTGTGTTTCTTTCAAACTGGGTGTCTTTACATCGTTTGCGTATCTTTACTATTCCAATTGTGTATCTTTACATCGTTTGCGTATCTTTACTATTCCAATTGTGTATCTTTTCATTTCTCGTTTGAGTATCTATCTGTAAGGCTTCTGATGCGAGTTTCTATTGTATTTGAGAGTTTTCCAAGTGCGGGAGTGTGTTTCTTTCAAACTGAGTATCTTTACATCGTTTGCGTATCTTTACTATTCTAATTGTGTATCTTTTCATTTCTCGTTTGAGTATCTTTCTGTAAGGCTTTCGGATGCGAGTTTCTTTTGAATTTGAGAGTTTTGCAAGTGTGGGAGTGTGTTTCATTCAAACTGAGTATCTTTACATCGTTTGCGTATCTTTCCTATTCCAATTGTGTATCTTTACATCGTTTGCGTATCTTTACTATTCCAATTGTGTATCTTTTCATTTCTCGTTTGAGTATCTTTCTGTAAGGCTTCTGATGCGAGTTTCTATTGTATTTGAGAGTTTTCCAAGTGCGGGAGTGTGTTTCTTTCAAACTGAGTATCTTTACATCGTTTGCGTATCTTTACTATTCCAATTGTGTATCTTTACATCGTTTGCGTATCTTTACTATTCCAATTGTGTATCTTTTCATTTCTCGTTTGAGTATCTTTCTATAAGGCTTTCTGATGCGAGTTTCTATTTAATTTGAGAGTTTTGCAAGTGTGGGAGTGTGTTTCTTTCAAACTGAGTATCTTTACATCGTTTGCGTATCTTTACTATTCCAATTGTGTATCTTTACATCGTTTGCGTATCTTTACTTGTCCAATTGTGTATCTTTTCATTTCTCGTTTGAGTATCTTTCTGTAAGGCTTTCTGATGCGAGTTTCTATTGTATTTGAGAGTTTTGCAAGTGTAGGAGTGTGTTTCTTTCAAACTGAGTATCTTTACATCGTTTGCGTATGTTTACTATTCCAATTGTGTATCTTTACATCGTTTGCGTATCTTTACTAGTCCAATTGTGTATCTTTTCATTTCTCGTTTGAGTATCTTTCTGTAAGGCTTCTGATGCGAGTTTCTATTGTATTTGAGAGTTTTGCAAGTGTGGGAGTGTGTTTCTTTCAAACTGAGTATCTTTACATCGTTTGCGTATCTTTACTATTCCAATTGTGTATCTTTACATCGTTTGCGTATCTTTACTATTCCAATTGAGTATCTTTTCATTTCTCGTTTGAGTATCTTTCTGTAAGGCTTCTGATGCGAGTTTCTATTGTATTTGAGAGTTTTGCAAGTGTGGGAGTGTGTTTCTTTCAAACTTAGTATCTTTACATCGTTTGCGTATGTTTACTATTCCAATTGTGTATCTTTACATCGTTTGCGTATCTTTACTATTCCAATTGTGTATCTTTTCATTTCTCGTTTGAGTATCTTTCTGTAAGGCTTCTGATGCGAGTTTCTATTGTATTTGAGAGTTTTGCAAGTGTGGGAGTGTGTTTCTTTCAAACTGAGTATCTTTACATCGTTTGCGTATGTTTACTATTCCAATTGTGTATCTTTACATCGTTTGCGTATCTTTACTAGTCCAATTGTGTATCTTTTCATTTCTCGTTTGAGTATCTTTCTGTAAGGCTTTCTGATGCGAGTTTCTATTTAATTTGAGAGTTTTGCAAGTGTGGGAGTGTGTTTCTTTCAAACTGAGTATCTTTACATCGTTTGCGTATCTTTACTATTCCAATTGTGTATCTTTACATCGTTTGCGTATCTTTACTAGTCCAATTGTGTATCTTTTCATTTCTCGTTTGAGTATCTTTCTGTAAGGCTTCTGATGCGAGTTTCTATTGTATTTGAGAGTTTTGCAAGTGTGGGAGTGTGTTTCTTTCAAACTGAGTATCTTTACATCGTTTGCGTATGTTTACTATTCCAATTGTGTATCTTTACATCGTTTGCGTATCTTTACTAGTCCAATTGTGTATCTTTTCATTTCTCGTTTGAGTATCTTTCTGTAAGGCTTCTGATGCGAGTTTCTATTGAATTTGAGAGTTTTGCAAGTGTGGGAGTGTGTTTCTTTCAAACTGAGTATCTTTACATCGTTTGCGTATGTTTACTATTCCAATTGTGTATCTTTACATCGTTTGCGTATCTTTACTAGTCCAATTGTGTATCTTTTCATTTCTCGTTTGAGTATCTTTCTGTAAGGCTTCTGATGCGAGTTTCTATTGTATTTGAGAGTTTTGCAAGTGTGGGACTGTGTTTCTTTCAAACTGAGTATCTTTACATCGTTTGCGTATCTTTACTATTCCAATTGTGTATCTTTACATCGTTTGCGTATCTTTACTATTCCAATTGTGTATCTTTTCATTTCTCGTTTGAGTATCTTTCTGTAAGGCTTTCTGATGCGAGTTTCTATTTAATTTGAGAGTTTTGCAAGTGTGGGAGTGTGTTTCTTTCAAACTGAGTATCTTTACATCGTTTGCGTATGTTTACTATTCCAATTGTGTATCTTTACATCGTTTGCGTATCTTTACTAGTCCAATTGTGTATCTTTTCATTTCTCGTTTGAGTATCTTTCTGTAAGGCTTTCTGATGCGAGTTTCTATTTAATTTGAGAGTTTTGCAAGTGTGGGAGTGTGTTTCTTTCAAACTGAGTATCTTTACATCGTTTGCGTATCTTTACTATTCCAATTGTGTATCTTTACATCGTTTGCGTATCTTTACTAGTCCAATTGTGTATCTTTTCATTTCTCGTTTGAGTATCTTTCTGTAAGGCTTCTGATGCGAGTTTCTATTGTATTTGAGAGTTTTGCAAGTGTGGGAGTGTGTTTCTTTCAAACTGAGTATCTTTACATCGTTTGCGTATGTTTACTATTCCAATTGTGTATCTTTACATCGTTTGCGTATCTTTACTAGTCCAATTGTGTATCTTTTCATTTCTCGTTTGAGTATCTTTCTGTAAGGCTTCTGATGCGAGTTTCTATTGAATTTGAGAGTTTTGCAAGTGTGGGAGTGTGTTTCTTTCAAACTGAGTATCTTTACATCGTTTGCGTATGTTTACTATTCCAATTGTGTATCTTTACATCGTTTGCGTATCTTTACTATTCCAATTGTGTATCTTTTCATTTCTCGTTTGAGTATCTTTCTGTAAGGCTTCTGATGCGAGTTTCTATTGTATTTGAGAGTTTTGCAAGTGTGGGAGTGTGTTTCTTTCAAACTGAGTATCTTTACATCGTTTGCGTATGTTTACTATTCCAATTGTGTATCTTTACATCGTTTGCGTATCTTTACTAGTCCAATTGTGTATCTTTTCATTTCTCGTTTGAGTATCTTTCTGTAAGGCTTTCTGATGCGAGTTTCTATTTAATTTGAGAGTTTTGCAAGTGTGGGAGTGTGTTTCTTTCAAACTGAGTATCTTTACATCGTTTGCGTATCTTTACTATTCCAATTGTGTATCTTTACATCGTTTGCGTATCTTTACTAGTCCAATTGTGTATCTTTTCATTTCTCGTTTGAGTATCTTTCTGTAAGGCTTCTGATGCGAGTTTCTATTGTATTTGAGAGTTTTGCAAGTGTGGGAGTGTGTTTCTTTCAAACTGAGTATCTTTACATCGTTTGCGTATGTTTACTATTCCAATTGTGTATCTTTACATCGTTTGCGTATCTTTACTAGTCCAATTGTGTATCTTTTCATTTCTCGTTTGAGTATCTTTCTGTAAGGCTTCTGATGCGAGTTTCTATTGAATTTGAGAGTTTTGCAAGTGTGGGAGTGTGTTTCTTTCAAACTGAGTATCTTTACATCGTTTGCGTATGTTTACTATTCCAATTGTGTATCTTTACATCGTTTGCGTATCTTTACTAGTCCAATTGAGTATCTTTTCATTTCTCGTTTGAGTATCTTTCTGTAAGGCTTCTGATGCGAGTTTCTATTGAATTTGAGAGTTTTGCAAGTGTGGGAGTGTGTTTCTTTCAAACTGAGTATCTTTACATCGTTTGCGTATGTTTACTATTCCAATTGTGTATCTTTACATCGTTTGCGTATCTTTACTATTCCAATTGTGTATCTTTTCATTTCTCGTTTGAGTATCTTTCTGTAAGGCTTCTGATGCGAGTTTCTATTGAATTTGAGAGTTTTGCAAGTGTGGGAGTGTGTTTCTTTCAAACTGAGTATCTTTACATCGTTTGCGTATGTTTACTATTCCAATTGTGTATCTTTACATCGTTTGCGTATCTTTACTAGTCCAATTGTGTATCTTTTCATTTCTCGTTTGAGTATCTTTCTGTAAGGCTTCTGATGCGAGTTTCTATTGTATTTGAGAGTTTTGCAAGTGTGGGAGTGTGTTTCTTTCAAACTGAGTATCTTTACATCGTTTGCGTATGTTTACTATTCCAATTGTGTATCTTTACATCGTTTGCGTATCTTTACTAGTCCAATTGTGTATCTTTTCATTTCTCGTTTGAGTATCTTTCTGTAAGGCTTCTGATGCGAGTTTCTATTGAATTTGAGAGTTTTGCAAGTGTGGGAGTGTGTTTCTTTCAAACTGAGTATCTTTACATCGTTTGCGTATGTTTACTATTCCAATTGTGTATCTTTACATCGTTTGCGTATCTTTACTATTCCAATTGTGTATCTTTTCATTTCTCGTTTGAGTATCTTTCTGTAAGGCTTCTGATGCGAGTTTCTATTGTATTTGAGAGTTTTGCAAGTGTGGGAGTGTGTTTCTTTCAAACTGAGTATCTTTACATCGTTTGCGTATCTTTACTATTCCAATTGTGTATCTTTACATCGTTTGCGTATCTTTACTATTCCAATTGTGTATCTTTTCATTTCTCGTTTGAGTATCTTTCTGTAAGGCTTCTGATGCGAGTTTCTATTGAATTTGAGAGTTTTGCAAGTGTGGGAGTGTGATTCTTTCAAACTGAGTATCTTTACATCGTTTGCGTATGTTTACTATTCCAATTGTGTATCTTTACATCGTTTGCGTATCTTTACTAGTCCAATTGTGTATCTTTTCATTTCACGTTTGAGTATCTTTCTGTAAGGCTTCTGATGCGAGTTTCTATTGTATTTGAGAGTTTTGTAAGTGTGGGAGTGTGTTTCTTTCAAACTGAGTATCTTTACATCGTTTGCGTATCTTTACTATTCCAATTGTGTATCTTTACATCGTTTGCGTATCTTTACTATTCCAATTGTGTATCTTTTCATTTCTCTTTTGAGTATCTTTCTGTAAGGCTTTCTGATGCGAGTTTCTATTTAATTTGAGAGTTTTGCAAGTGTGGGAGTGTGTTTCTTTCAAACTGAGTATCTTTACATCGTTTGCGTATCTTTACTATTCCAATTGTGTATCTTTTCATCGTTTACGTATCTTTACTATTCCAATTGTGTATCTTTTCATTTCTCGTTTGAGTATCTTTCTGTAAGGCTTCTGATGCGAGTTTCTATTGAATTTGAGAGTTTTGCAAGTGTGGGAGTGTGTTTCTTTCAAACTGAGTATCTTTACATCGTTTGCGTATGTTTACTATTCCAATTGTGTATCTTTACATCGTTTGCGTATCTTTACTATTCCAATTGTGTATCTTTTCATTTCTCGTTTGAGTATCTTTCTGTAAGGCTTCTGATGCGAGTTTCTATTGTATTTGAGAGTTTTGCAAGTGTGGGAGTGTGTTTCTTTCAAACTTAGTATCTTTACATCGTTTGCGTATGTTTACTATTCCAATTGTGTATCTTTACATCGTTTGCGTATCTTTACTATTCCAATTGTGTATCTTTTCATTTCTCGTTTGAGTATCTTTCTGTAAGGCTTCTGATGCGAGTTTCTATTGTATTTGAGAGTTTTGCAAGTGTGGGAGTGTGTTTCTTTCAAACTGAGTATCTTTACATCGTTTGCGTATGTTTACTATTCCAATTGTGTATCTTTACATCGTTTGCGTATCTTTACTAGTCCAATTGTGTATCTTTTCATTTCTCGTTTGAGTATCTTTCTGTAAGGCTTTCTGATGCGAGTTTCTATTTAATTTGAGAGTTTTGCAAGTGTGGGAGTGTGTTTCTTTCAAACTGAGTATCTTTACATCGTTTGCGTATCTTTACTATTCCAATTGTGTATCTTTACATCGTTTGCGTATCTTTACTAGTCCAATTGTGTATCTTTTCATTTCTCGTTTGAGTATCTTTCTGTAAGGCTTCTGATGCGAGTTTCTATTGTATTTGAGAGTTTTGCAAGTGTGGGAGTGTGTTTCTTTCAAACTGAGTATCTTTACATCGTTTGCGTATGTTTACTATTCCAATTGTGTATCTTTACATCGTTTGCGTATCTTTACTAGTCCAATTGTGTATCTTTTCATTTCTCGTTTGAGTATCTTTCTGTAAGGCTTCTGATGCGAGTTTCTATTGAATTTGAGAGTTTTGCAAGTGTGGGAGTGTGTTTCTTTCAAACTGAGTATCTTTACATCGTTTGCGTATGTTTACTATTCCAATTGTGTATCTTTACATCGTTTGCGTATCTTTACTATTCCAATTGTGTATTTTTTCATTTCTCGTTTGAGTATCTTTCTGTAAGGCTTCTGATGCGAGTTTCTATTGTATTTGAGAGTTTTGCAAGTGTGGGAGTGTGTTTCTTTCAAACTGAGTATCTTTACATCGTTTGCGTATGTTTACTATTCCAATTGTGTATCTTTACATCGTTTGCGTATCTTTACTAGTCCAATTGTGTATCTTTTCATTTCTCGTTTGAGTATCTTTCTGTAAGGCTTTCTGATGCGAGTTTCTATTTAATTTGAGAGTTTTGCAAGTGTGGGAGTGTGTTTCTTTCAAACTGAGTATCTTTACATCGTTTGCGTATCTTTACTATTCCAATTGTGTATCTTTACATCGTTTGCGTATCTTTACTAGTCCAATTGTGTATCTTTTCATTTCTCGTTTGAGTATCTTTCTGTAAGGCTTCTGATGCGAGTTTCTATTGTATTTGAGAGTTTTGCAAGTGTGGGAGTGTGTTTCTTTCAAACTGAGTATCTTTACATCGTTTGCGTATGTTTACTATTCCAATTGTGTATCTTTACATCGTTTGCGTATCTTTACTAGTCCAATTGTGTATCTTTTCATTTCTCGTTTGAGTATCTTTCTGTAAGGCTTCTGATGCGAGTTTCTATTGAATTTGAGAGTTTTGCAAGTGTGGGAGTGTGTTTCTTTCAAACTGAGTATCTTTACATCGTTTGCGTATGTTTACTATTCCAATTGTGTATCTTTACATCGTTTGCGTATCTTTACTAGTCCAATTGTGTATCTTTTCATTTCTCGTTTGAGTATCTTTCTGTAAGGCTTCTGATGCGAGTTTCTATTGTATTTGAGAGTTTTGCAAGTGTGGGACTGTGTTTCTTTCAAACTGAGTATCTTTACATCGTTTGCGTATCTTTACTATTCCAATTGTGTATCTTTACATCGTTTGCGTATCTTTACTATTCCAATTGTGTATCTTTTCATTTCTCGTTTGAGTATCTTTCTGTAAGGCTTTCTGATGCGAGTTTCTATTTAATTTGAGAGTTTTGCAAGTGTGGGAGTGTGTTTCTTTCAAACTGAGTATCTTTACATCGTTTGGGTATCTTTACTATTCCAATTGTGTATCTTTACATCGTTTGCGTATCTTTACTAGTCCAATTGTGTATCTTTTCATTTCTCGTTTGAGTATCTTTCTATAAGGCTTCTGATGCGAGTTTCTATTGTATTTGAGAGTTTTGCAAGTGTGGGAGTGTGTTTCTTTCAAACTGAGTATCTTTACATCGTTTGCGTATGTTTACTATTCCAATTGTGTATCTTTACATCCTTTGCGTATCTTTACTAGTCCAATTGTGTATCTTTTCATTTCTCGTTTGAGTATCTTTCTGTAAGGCTTCTGATGCGAGTTTCTATTGAATTTGAGAGTTTTGCAAGTGTGGGAGTGTGTTTCTTTCAAACTGAGTATCTTTACATCGTTTGCGTATGTTTACTATTCCAATTGTGTATCTTTACATCGTTTGCGTATCTTTACTAGTCCAATTGTGTATCTTTTCATTTCTCGTTTGAGTATCTTTCTGTAAGGCTTCTGATGCGAGTTTCTATTGTATTTGAGAGTTTTGCAAGTGTGGGAGTGTGTTTCTTTCAAACTGAGTATCTTTACATCGTTTGCGTATGTTTACTATTCCAATTGTGTATCTTTACATCGTTTGCGTATCTTTACTAGTCCAATTGTGTATCTTTTCATTTCTCGTTTGAGTATCTTTCTGTAAGGCTTCTGATGCGAGTTTCTATTGAATTTGAGAGTTTTGCAAGTGTGGGAGTGTGTTTCTTTCAAACTGAGTATCTTTACATCGTTTGCGTATGTTTACTATTCCAATTGTGTATCTTTACATCGTTTGCGTATCTTTACTATTCCAATTGTGTATTTTTTCATTTCTCGTTTGAGTATCTTTCTGTAAGGCTTCCGATGCGAGTTTCTATTGTATTTGAGAGTTTTGCAAGTGTGGGAGTGTGTTTCTTTCAAACTGAGTATCTTTACATCGTTTGCGTATGTTTACTATTCCAATTGTGTATCTTTACATCGTTTGCGTATCTTTACTAGTCCAATTGTGTATCTTTTCATTTCTCGTTTGAGTATCTTTCTGTAAGGCTTTCTGATGCGAGTTTCTATTTAATTTGAGAGTTTTGCAAGTGTGGGAGTGTGTTTCTTTCAAACTGAGTATCTTTACATCGTTTGCGTATCTTTACTATTCCAATTGTGTATCTTTACATCGTTTGCGTATCTTTACTAGTCCAATTGTGTATCTTTTCATTTCTCGTTTGAGTATCTTTCTGTAAGGCTTCTGATGCGAGTTTCTATTGTATTTGAGAGTTTTGCAAGTGTGGGAGTGTGTTTCTTTCAAACTGAGTATCTTTACATCGTTTGCGTATGTTTACTATTCCAATTGTGTATCTTTACATCGTTTGCGTATCTTTACTAGTCCAATTGTGTATCTTTTCATTTCTCGTTTGAGTATCTTTCTGTAAGGCTTCTGATGCGAGTTTCTATTGAATTTGAGAGTTTTGCAAGTGTGGGAGTGTGTTTCTTTCAAACTGAGTATCTTTACATCGTTTGCGTATGTTTACTATTCCAATTGTGTATCTTTACATCGTTTGCGTATCTTTACTAGTCCAATTGTGTATCTTTTCATTTCTCGTTTGAGTATCTTTCTGTAAGGCTTCTGATGCGAGTTTCTATTGTATTTGAGAGTTTTGCAAGTGTGGGACTGTGTTTCTTTCAAACTGAGTATCTTTACATCGTTTGCGTATCTTTACTATTCCAATTGTGTATCTTTACATCGTTTGCGTATCTTTACTATTCCAATTGTGTATCTTTTCATTTCTCGTTTGAGTATCTTTCTGTAAGGCTTTCTGGTGCGAGTTTCTATTTAATTTGAGAGTTTTGCAAGTGTGGGAGTGTGTTTCTTTCAAACTGAGTATCTTTACATCGTTTGGGTATCTTTACTATTCCAATTGTGTATCTTTACATCGTTTGCGTATCTTTACTAGTCCAATTGTGTATCTTTTCATTTCTCGTTTGAGTATCTTTCTATAAGGCTTCTGATGCGAGTTTCTATTGTATTTGAGAGTTTTGCAAGTGTGGGAGTGTGTTTCTTTCAAACTGAGTATCTTTACATCGTTTGCGTATGTTTACTATTCCAATTGTGTATCTTTACATCCTTTGCGTATCTTTACTAGTCCAATTGTGTATCTTTTCATTTCTCGTTTGAGTATCTTTCTGTAAGGCTTCTGATGCGAGTTTCTATTGAATTTGAGAGTTTTGCAAGTGTGGGAGTGTGTTTCTTTCAAACTGAGTATCTTTACATCGTTTGCGTATGTTTACTATTCCAATTGTGTATCTTTACATCGTTTGCGTATCTTTACTAGTCCAATTGTGTATCTTTTCATTTCTCGTTTGAGTATCTTTCTGTAAGGCTTCTGATGCGAGTTTCTATTGTATTTGAGAGTTTTGCAAGTGTGGGAGTGTGTTTCTTTCAAACTGAGTATCTTTACATCGTTTGCGTATCTTTACTATTCCAATTGTGTATCTTTACATCGTTTGCGTATCTTTACTATTCCAATTGAGTATCTTTTCATTTCTCGTTTGAGTATCTTTCTGTAAGGCTTCTGATGCGAGTTTCTATTGAATTTGAGAGTTTTGCAAGTGTGGGAGTGTGTTTCTTTCAAACTGAGTATCTTTACATCGTTTGCGTATGTTTACTATTCCAATTGTGTATCTTTACATCGTTTGCGTATCTTTACTATTCCAATTGTGTATCTTTTCACTTCTCGTTTGAGTATCTTTCTGTAAGGCTTCTGATGCGAGTTTCTATTGAATTTGAGAGTTTTGCAAGTGTGGGAGTGTGTTTCTTTCAAACTGAGTATCTTTACATCGTTTGCGTATGTTTACTATTCCAATTGTGTATCTTTACATCGTTTGCGTATCTTTACTATTCCAACTGTGTATCTTTTCATTTCTCGTTTGAGTATCTTTCTGTAAGGCTTTCTGATGCGAGTTTCTATTGAATTTGAGAGTTTTGCAAGTGTGGGAGTGTGTTTCTTTCAAACTGAGTATCTTTACATCGTTTGCGTATGTTTACTATTCCAATTGTGTATCTTTACATCGTTTGCGTATCGTTACTATTCCAATTGTGTATCTTTTCATTTCTCGTTTGAGTATCTTTCTGTAAGGCTTCTGATGCGAGTTTCTATTGTATTTGAGAGTTTTGCAAGTGTGGGAGTGTGTTTCTTTCAAACTGAGTATCTTTACATCGTTTGCGTATCTTTACTATTCCAATTGTGTATCTTTACATCGTTTGTGTATCTTTACAATTCCAATTGAGTAATTTGTTCATTTCTCGTTTGAGTATCTTTACTATTCCAATTGTGTATCTTTACATCGTTTGCGTATCTTTACTATTCCAATTGTGTATCTTTTCATTTCTCGTTTGAGTATCTTTCTGTAAGGCTTCTGATGCGAGTTTCTATTGAATTTGAGAGTTTTGCAAGTGTGGGAGTGTGTTTCTTTCAAACTTAGTATCTTTACATCGTTTGCGTATGTTTACTATTCCAATTGTGTATCTTTACATCGTTTGCGTATCTTTACTATTCCAATTGTGTATCTTTTCATTTCTCGTTTGAGTATCTTTCTGTAAGGCTTCTGATGCGAGTTTCTATTGTATTTGAGAGTTTTGCAAGTGTGGGAGTGTGTTTCTTTCAAACTGAGTATCTTTACATCGTTTGCGTATCTTTACTATTCCAATTGTGTATCTTTACATCGTTTGCGTATCTTTACTATTCCAATTGTGTATCTTTTCATTTCTCGTTTGAGTATCTTTCTGTAAGGCTTTCTGATGCGAGTTTCTATTTAATTTGAGAGTTTTGCAAGTGTGGGAGTGTGTTTCTTTCAAACTGAGTATCTTTACATCGTTTGCGTATCTTTACTATTCCAATTGTGTATCTTTTCATTTCTCGTTTGAGTATCTTTCTGTAAGGCTTTCTGATGCGAGTTTCTATTGTATTTGAGAGTTTTGCAAGTGTGGGAGTGTGTTTCTTTCAAACTGAGTATCTTTACATCGTTTGCGTATGTTTACTATTCCAATTGTGTATCTTTACATCGTTTGCGTATCTTTACTAGTCCAATTGTGTATCTTTTCATTTCTCGTTTGAGTATCTTTCTGTAAGGCTTTCTGATGCGAGTTTCTATTTAATTTGAGAGTTTTGCAAGTGTGGGAGTGTGTTTCTTTCAAACTGAGTATCTTTACATCGTTTGCGTATCTTTACTATTCCAATTGAGTATCTTTTCATTTCTCGTTTGAGTATCTTTCTGTAAGGCTTCTGATGCGAGTTTCTATTGTATTTGAGAGTTTTGCAAGTGTGGGAGTGTGTTTCTTTCAAACTGAGTATCTTTACATCGTTTGCGTATGTTTACTATTCCAATTGTGTATCTTTACATCGTTTGCGTATCTTTACTAGTCCAATTGTGTATCTTTTCATTTCTCGTTTGAGTATCTTTCTGTAAGGCTTCTGATGCGAGTTTCTATTGAATTTGAGAGTTTTGCAAGTGTGGGAGTGTGTTTCTTTCAAACTGAGTATCTTTACATCGTTTGCGTATGTTTACTATTCCAATTGTGTATCTTTACATCGTTTGCGTATCTTTACTAGTCCAATTGTGTATCTTTTCATTTCTCGTTTGAGTATCTTTCTGTAAGGCTTCTGATGCGAGTTTCTATTGTATTTGAGAGTTTTGCAAGTGTTGGAGTGTGTTTCTTTCAAACTGAGTATCTTTACATCGTTTGCGTATCTTTACTATTCCAATTGTGTATCTTTACATCGTTTGTGTATCTTTACAATTCCAATTGAGTAATTTGTTCATTTCTCGTTTGAGTATCTTTCTGTAAGGCTTCTGATGCGAGTTTCTATTGTATTTGAGAGTTTTGCAAGTGTGGGAGTGTGTTTCTTTCAAACTGAGTATCTTTACATCGTTTGCGTATCTTTACTATTCCAATTGTGTATCTTTACATCGTTTGCGTATCTTTACTAGTCCAATTGTGTATCTTTTCATTTCTCGTTTGAGTATCTTTCTGTAAGGCTTCTGATGCGAGTTTCTATTTAATTTGAGAGTTTTGCAAGTGTGGGAGTGTGTTTCTTTCAAACTGAGTATCTTTATATCGTTTGCGTATCTTTACTATTCCAATTGTGTATCTTTACATCGTTTGCGTATCTTTACTAGTCCAATTGTGTATCTTTTCATTTCTCGTTTGAGTATCTTTCTGTAAGGCTTCTGATGCGAGTTTCTATTGTATTTGAGAGTTTTGCAAGTGTGGGAGTGTGTTTCTTTCAAACTGAGTATCTTTACATCGTTTGCGTATGTTTACTATTCCAATTGTGTATCTTTACATCGTTTGCGTATCTTTACTAGTCCAATTGTGTATCTTTTCATTTCTCGTTTGAGTATCTTTCTGTAAGGCTTCTGATGCGAGTTTCTATTGTATTTGAGAGTTTTGCAAGTGTGGGAGTGTGTTTCTTTCAAACTGAGTATCTTTACATCGTTTGCGTATCTTTACTATTCCAATTGTGTATCTTTACATCGTTTGTGTATCTTTACAATTCCAATTGAGTAATTTGTTCATTTCTCGTTTGAGTATCTTTCTGTAAGGCTTCTGATGCGACTTTCTATTGTATTTGAGAGTTTTGCAAGTGTGGGAGTGTGTTTCTTTCAAACTGAGTATCTTTACATCGTTTGCGTATCTTTACTATTCCAATTGTGTATCTTTACATCGTTTACGTATCTTTACTATTCCAATTGTGTATCTTTTCATTTCTCGTTTGAGTATCTTTCTGTAAGGCTTCTGATGCGAGTTTCTATTGAATTTGAGAGTTTTGCAAGTGTGGGAGTGTGTTTCTTTCAAACTGAGTATCTTTACATCGTTTGCGTATGTTTACTATTCCAATTGTGTATCTTTACATCGTTTGCGTATCTTTACTATTCCAATTGTGTAGCTTTTCATTTCTCGTTTGAGTATCTTTCTGTAAGGCTTCTGATGCGAGTTTCTATTGTATTTGAGAGTTTTGCAAGTGTGGGAGTGTGTTTCTTTCAAACTGAGTATCTTTACATCGTTTGCGTATGTTTACTATTCCAATTGTGTATCTTTACATCGTTTGCGTATCTTTACTAGTCCAATTGTGTATCTTTTCATTTCTCGTTTGAGTATCTTTCTGTAAGGCTTCTGATGCGAGTTTCTATTGTATTTGAGAGTTTTGCAAGTGTGGGAGTGTGTTTCTTTCAAACTGAGTATCTTTACATCGTTTGCGTATCTTTACTATTCCAATTGTGTATCTTTACATCGTTTGCGTATCTTTACTAGTCCAATTGTGTATCTTTTCATTTCTCGTTTGAGTATCTTTCTGTAAGGCTTTCTGATGCGAGTTTCTATTTAATTTGAGAGTTTTGCAAGTGTGGGAGTGTGTTTCTTTCAAACTGAGTATCTTTACATCGTTTGCGTATCTTTACTATTCAAATTGTGTATCTTTACATCGTTTGCGTATCTTTACTAGTCCAATTGTGTATCTTTTCATTTCTCGTTTGAGTATCTTTCTGTAAGGCTTCTGATGCGAGTTTCTATTGTATTTGAGAGTTTTGCAAGTGTGGGAGTGTGTTTCTTTCAAACTGAGTATCTTTACATCGTTTGCGTATGTTTACTATTCCAATTGTGTATCTTTACATCGTTTGCGTATCTTTACTAGTCCAATTGTGTATCTTTTCATTTCTCGTTTGAGTATCTTTCTGTAAGGCTTCTGATGCGAGTTTCTATTGTATTTGAGAGTTTTGCAAGTGTGGGAGTGTGTTTCTTTCAAACTGAGTATCTTTACATCGTTTGCGTATCTTTACTATTCCAATTGTGTATCTTTACATCGTTTGCGTATCTTTACTATTCCAATTGTGTATCTTTTCATTTCTCGTTTGAGTATCTTTCTGTAAGGCTTCCTGATGCGAGTTTCTATTTAATTTGAGAGTTTTGCAAGTGTGGGAGTGTGTTTCTTTCAAACTGAGTATCTTTACATCGTTTGGGTATCTTTACTATTCCAATTGTGTATCTTTACATCGTTTGCGTATCTTTACTAGTCCAATTGTGTATCTTTTCATTTCTCGTTTGAGTATCTTTCTGTAAGGCTTCTGATGCGAGTTTATATTGTATTTGAGAGTTTTGCAAGTGTGGGAGTGTGTTTCTTTCAAACTGAGTATCTTTACATCGTTTGCGTATCTTTACTATTCCAATTGTGTATCTTTACATCGTTTGCGTATCTTTACTATTCCAATTGTGTATCTTTTCATTTCTCGTTTGAGTATCTTTCTGTAAGGCTTTCTGATGCGAGTTTCTATTTAATTTGAGAGTTTTGCAAGTGTGGGAGTGTGTTTCTTTCAAACTGAGTATCTTTACATCGTTTGCGTATCTTTACTATTCAAATTGTGTATCTTTACATCGTTTGCGTATCTTTACTAGTCCAATTGTGTATCTTTTCATTTCTCGTTTGAGTATCTTTCTGTAAGGCTTCTGATGCGAGTTTCTATTGTATTTGAGAGTTTTGCAAGTGTGGGAGTGTGTTTCTTTCAAACTGAGTATCTTTACATCGTTTGCGTATGTTTACTATTCCAATTGTGTATCTTTACATCGTTTGCGTATCTTTACTAGTCCAATTGTGTATCTTTTCATTTCTCGTTTGAGTATCTTTCTGTAAGGCTTCTGATGCGAGTTTCTATTGAATTTGAGAGTTT
Organism: Argentina anserina; assembly: GCF_933775445.1. Classification (NCBI taxonomy): domain Eukaryota; kingdom Viridiplantae; phylum Streptophyta; class Magnoliopsida; order Rosales; family Rosaceae; genus Argentina; species Argentina anserina. The sequence continues at coordinate 7,718 of NW_026089527.1, read as the reverse complement.
TGCAAGTGTGGGAGTGTGTTTCTTTCAAACTGAGTATCTTTACATCGTTTGCGTATGTTTACTATTCAAATTGTGTATCTTTACATCGTTTGCGTATCTTTACTAGTCCAATTGTGTATCTTTTCATTTCTCGTTTGAGTATCTTTCTGTAAGGCTTCTGATGCGAGTTTCTATTGTATTTGAGAGTTTTGCAAGTGTGGGAGTGTGTTTCTTTCAAACTGAGTATCTTTACATCGTTTGCGTATCTTTACTATTCCAATTGTGTATCTTTACATCGTTTGCGTATCTTTACTAGTCCAATTGTGTATCTTTTCATTTCTCGTTTGAGTATCTTTCTGTAAGGCTTCTGATGCGAGTTTCTATTGTATTTGATAGTTTTGCAAGTGTGGGAGTGTGTTTCTTTCAAACTGAGTATCTTTACATCGTTTGCGTATCTTTACTATTCCAATTGTGTATCTTTACATCGTTTGTGTATCTTTACAATTCCAATTGAGTAATTTGTTCATTTCTCGTTTGAGTATCTTTCTGTAAGGCTTCTGATGGGACTTTCTATTGTATTTGAGAGTTTTGCAAGTGTGGGAGTGTGTTTCTTTCAAACTGAGTATCTTTACATCGTTTGCGTATCTTTACTATTCCAATTGTGTATCTTTACATCGTTTGCGTATCTTTACTATTCCAATTGTGTATCTTTACATCGTTTGCGTATCTTTACTATTCCAACTGTGTATCTTTTCCTTTCTCGTTTGAGTATCTTTCTGTAAGGCTTTCTGATGCGAGTTTCTATTGAATTTGAGAGTTTTGCAAATGTGGGAGTGTGTTTCTTTTAAACTGAGTATCTTTTCATCGTTTGCGTATGTTTACTATTCCAATTGGGTATCTTTACATCGTTTGCGTATCGTTACTATTCCAATTGTGTATCTTTTCATTTCTCGTTTGAGTATCTTTCTGTAAGGCTTCTGATGCGAGTTTCTATTGTATTTGAGAGTTTTGCAAGTGTGGGAGTGTGTTTCTTTCAAACTGAGTATCTTTACATCGTTTGCGTATGTTTACTATTCCAATTGTGTATCTTTACATCGTTTGCGTATCTTTACTAGTCCAATTGTGTATCTTTTCATTTCTCGTTTGAGTATCTTTCTGTAAGGCTTCTGATGCGAGTTTCTATTGTATTTGAGAGTTTTGCAAGTGTGGGAGTGTGTTTCTTTCAAACTGAGTATCTTTACATCGTTTGCGTATCTTTACTATTCCAATTGTGTATCTTTACATCGTTTGCGTATCTTTACTATTCCAATTGTGTATCTTTTCATTTCTCGTTTGAGTATCTTTCTGTAAGGCTTCTGATGCGAGTTTCTATTGTATTTGAGAGTTTTGCAAGTGTGGGAGTGTGTTTCTTTCAAACTGAGTATCTTTACATCGTTTGCGTATCTTTACTATTCCAATTGTGTATCTTTACATCGTTTGCGTATCTTTACTAGTCCAATTGTGTATCTTTTCATTTCTCGTTTGAGTATCTTTCTGTAAGGCTTCTGATGCGAGTTTCTATTGTATTTGAGAGTTTTGCAAGTGTGGGAGTGTGTTTCTTTCAAACTGAGTATCTTTACATCGTTTGCGTATCTTTACTATTCCAATTGTGTATCTTTACATCGTTTGCGTATCTTTACTATTCCAATTGTGTATCTTTTCATTTCTCGTTTGAGTATCTTTCTGTAAGGCTTCCTGATGCGAGTTTCTATTTAATTTGAGAGTTTTGCAAGTGTGGGAGTGTGTTTCTTTCAAACTGAGTATCTTTACATCGTTTGGGTATCTTTACTATTCCAATTGTGTATCTTTACATCGTTTGCGTATCTTTACTAGTCCAATTGTGTATCTTTTCATTTCTCGTTTGAGTATCTTTCTGTAAGGCTTCTGATGCGAGTTTATATTGTATTTGAGAGTTTTGCAAGTGTGGGAGTGTGTTTCTTTCAAACTGAGTATCTTTACATCGTTTGCGTATCTTTACTATTCCAATTGTGTATCTTTACATCGTTTGCGTATCTTTACTATTCCAATTGTGTATCTTTTCATTTCTCGTTTGAGTATCTTTCTGTAAGGCTTTCTGATGCGAGTTTCTATTTAATTTGACAGTTTTGCAAGTGTGGGAGTGTGTTTCTTTCAAACTGAGTATCTTTACATCGTTTGCGTATCTTTACTATTCAAATTGTGTATCTTTACATCGTTTGCGTATCTTTACTAGTCCAATTGTGTATCTTTTCATTTCTCGTTTGAGTATCTTTCTGTAAGGCTTCTGATGCGAGTTTCTATTGTATTTGAGAGTTTTGCAAGTGTGGGAGTGTGTTTCTTTCAAACTGAGTATCTTTACATCGTTTGCGTATGTTTACTATTCCAATTGTGTATCTTTACATCGTTTGCGTATCTTTACTAGTCCAATTGTGTATCTTTTCATTTCTCGTTTGAGTATCTTTCTGTAAGGCTTCTGATGCGAGTTTCTATTGAATTTGAGAGTTTTGCAAGTGTGGGAGTGTGTTTCTTTCAAACTGAGTATCTTTACATCGTTTGCGTATGTTTACTATTCAAATTGTGTATCTTTACATCGTTTGCGTATCTTTACTAGTCCAATTGTGTATCTTTTCATTTCTCGTTTGAGTATCTTTCTGTAAGGCTTCTGATGCGAGTTTCTATTGTATTTGAGAGTTTTGCAAGTGTGGGAGTGTGTTTCTTTCAAACTGAGTATCTTTACATCGTTTGCGTATCTTTACTATTCCAATTGTGTATCTTTACATCGTTTGCGTATCTTTACTAGTCCAATTGTGTATCTTTTCATTTCTCGTTTGAGTATCTTTCTGTAAGGCTTCTGATGCGAGTTTCTATTGTATTTGAGAGTTTTGCAAGTGTGGGAGTGTGTTTCTTTCAAACTGAGTATCTTTACATCGTTTGCGTATCTTTACTATTCCAATTGTGTATCTTTACATCGTTTGTGTATCTTTACAATTCCAATTGAGTAATTTGTTCATTTCTCGTTTGAGTATCTTTCTGTAAGGCTTCTGATGGGACTTTCTATTGTATTTGAGAGTTTTGCAAGTGTGGGAGTGTGTTTCTTTCAAACTGAGTATCTTTACATCGTTTGCGTATCTTTACTATTCCAATTGTGTATCTTTACATCGTTTGCGTATCTTTACTATTCCAATTGTGTATCTTTACATCGTTTGCGTATCTTTACTATTCCAACTGTGTATCTTTTCCTTTCTCGTTTGAGTATCTTTCTGTAAGGCTTTCTGATGCGAGTTTCTATTGAATTTGAGAGTTTTGCAAATGTGGGAGTGTGTTTCTTTTAAACTGAGTATCTTTTCATCGTTTGCGTATGTTTACTATTCCAATTGGGTATCTTTACATCGTTTGCGTATCGTTACTATTCCAATTGTGTATCTTTTCATTTCTCGTTTGAGTATCTTTCTGTAAGGCTTCTGATGCGAGTTTCTATTGTATTTGAGAGTTTTGCAAGTGTGGGAGTGTGTTTCTTTCAAACTGAGTATCTTTACATCGTTTGCGTATGTTTACTATTCCAATTGTGTATCTTTACATCGTTTGCGTATCTTTACTAGTCCAATTGTGTATCTTTTCATTTCTCGTTTGAGTATCTTTCTGTAAGGCTTCTGATGCGAGTTTCTATTGTATTTGAGAGTTTTGCAAGTGTGGGAGTGTGTTTCTTTCAAACTGAGTATCTTTACATCGTTTGCGTATGTTTACTATTCCAATTGTGTATCTTTACATCGTTTGCGTATCTTTACTATTCCAATTGTGTATCTTTTCATTTCTCGTTTGAGTATCTTTCTGTAAGGCTTCTGATGCGAGTTTCTATTGTATTTGAGAGTTTTGCAAGTGTGGGAGTGTGTTTCTTTCAAACTGAGTATCTTTACATCGTTTGCGTATCTTTACTATTCCAATTGTGTATCTTTACATCGTTTGCGTATCTTTACTAGTCCAATTGTGTATCTTTTCATTTCTCGTTTGAGTATCTTTCTGTAAGGCTTCTGATGCGAGTTTCTATTGTATTTGAGAGTTTTGCAAGTGTGGAAGTGTGTTTCTTTCAAACTGAGTATCTTTACATCGTTTGCGTATCTTTACTATTCCAATTGTGTATCTTTACATCGTTTGTGTATCTTTACAATTCCAATTGAGTAATTTGTTCATTTCTCGTTTGAGTATCTTTCTGTAAGGCTTCTGATGCGACTTTCTATTGTAATTGAGAGTTTTGCAAGTGTGGGAGTGTGTTTCTTTCAAACTGAGTATCTTTACATCGTTTGCGTATCTTTACTATTCCAATTGTGTATCTTTACATCGTTTGCGTATGTTTACTATTCCAATTGTGTATCTTTACATCGTTTGCGTATCTTTACTATTCCAATTGTGTATCTTTTCATTTCTCGTTTGAGTATCTTTCCGTAAGGCTTCTGATGCGAGTTTCTATTGTATTTGAGAGTTTTGCAAGTGTGGGAGTGTGTTTCTTTCAAACTGAGTATCTTTACATCGTTTGCGTATCTTTACTATTCCAATTGTGTATCTTTTCATTTCTCGTTTGCGTATCTTTACTAGTCCAATTGTGTATCTTTTCATTTCTCGTTTGAGTATCTTTCTGTAAGGCTTCTGATGCGAGTTTCTATTGAATTTGAGAGTTTTGCAAGTGTGGGAGTGTGTTTCTTTCAAACTGAGTATCTTTACATCGTTTGCGTATGTTTACTATTCCAATTGTGTATCTTTACATCGTTTGCGTATCTTTACTAGTCCAATTGTGTATCTTTTCATTTCTCGTTTGAGTATCTTTCTGTAAGGCTTCTGATGCGAGTTTCTTTTGTATTTGAGAGTTTTGCAAGTGTGGGAGTGTGTTTCTTTCAAACTGAGTATCTTTACATCGTTTGCGTATCTTTACTATTCCATTTGTGTATCTTTACATCGTTTGCGTATCTTTACTAGTCCAATTGTGTATCTTTTCATTACTCGTTTGAGTATCTTTCTGTAAGGCTTCTGATGCGAGTTTCTATTGTATTTGAGAGTTTTGCAAGTGTGGGAGTGTGTTTCTTTCAAACTGAGTATCTTTACATCGTTTGCGTATCTTTACTATTCCAATTGTGTATCTTTACATCGTTTGCGTATCTTTACTCTTCCAATTGTGTATCTTTTCATTTCTCGTTTGAGTATCTTTCTGTAAGGCTTTCTGATGCGAGTTTCTATTTAATTTGAGAGTTTTGCAAGTGTGGGAGTGTGTTTCTTTCAAACTGAGTATCTTTACATCGTTTGCGTATCTTTACTATTCCAATTGTGTATCTTTACATCGTTTGCGTATCTTTACTAGTCCAATTGTGTATCTTTTCATTTCTCGTTTGAGTATCTTTCTGTAAGGCTTCTGATGCGAGTTTCTATTGTATTTGAGAGTTTTGCAAGTGTGGGAGTGTGTTTCTTTCAAACTGAGTATCTTTACATCGTTTGCGTATGTTTACTATTCCAATTGTGTATCTTTACATCGTTTGCGTATCTTTACTAATCCAATTGTGTATCTTTTCATTTCTCGTTTGAGTATCTTTCTGTAAGGCTTTCTGATGCGAGTTTCTATTTAATTTGAGAGTTTTGCAAGTGTGGGAGTGTGTTTCTTTCAAACTGAGTATCTTTACATCGTTTGCGTATCTTTACTATTCCAATTGTGTATCTTTACATCGTTTGCGTATCTTTACTAGTCCAATTGTGTATCTTTTCATTTCTCGTTTGAGTATCTTTCTGTAAGGCTTCTGATGCGAGTTTCTATTGTATTTGAGAGTTTTGCAAGTGTGGGAGTGTGTTTCTTTCAAACTGAGTATCTTTACATCGTTTGCGTATGTTTACTATTCCAATTGTGTATCTTTACATCGTTTGCGTATCTTTACTAGTCCAATTGTGTATCTTTTCATTTCTCGTTTGAGTATCTTTCTGTAAGGCTTCTGATGCGAGTTTCTATTGAATTTGAGAGTTTTGCAAGTGTGGGAGTGTGTTTCTTTCAAACTGAGTATCTTTACATCGTTTGCGTATGTTTACTATTCCAATTGTGTATCTTTACATCGTTTGCGTATCTTTACTAGTCCAATTGTGTATCTTTTCATTTCTCGTTTGAGTATCTTTCTGTAAGGCTTCTGATGCGAGTTTCTATTGAATTTGAGAGTTTTGCAAGTGTGGGAGTGTGTTTCTTTCAAACTGAGTATCTTTACATCGTTTGCGTATGTTTACTATTCCAATTGTGTATCTTTACATCGTTTGCGTATCTTTACTAGTCCAATTGTGTATCTTTTCATTTCTCGTTTGAGTATCTTTCTGTAAGGCTTCTGATGCGAGTTTCTATTGTATTTGAGAGTTTTGCAAGTGTGGGAGTGTGTTTCTTTCAAACTGAGTATCTTTACATCGTTTGCGTATCTTTACTATTCCAATTGTGTATCTTTACATCGTTTGCGTATCTTTACTATTCCAATTGTGTATCTTTACATCGTTTGCGTATGTTTACTATTCCAATTGTGTATCTTTACATCGTTTGCGTATCTTTACTAGTCCAATTGTGTATCTTTTCATTTCTCGTTTGAGTATCTTTCTGTAAGGCTTCTGATGCGAGTTTCTATTGAATTTGAGAGTTTTGCAAGTGTGGGAGTGTGTTTCTTTCAAACTGAGTATCTTTACATCGTTTGCGTATGTTTACTATTCAAATTGTGTATCTTTACATCGTTTGCGTATCTTTACTAGTCCAATTGTGTATCTTTTCATTTCTCGTTTGAGTATCTTTCTGTAAGGCTTCTGATGCGAGTTTCTATTGTATTTGAGAGTTTTGCAAGTGTGGGAGTGTGTTTCTTTCAAACTGAGTATCTTTACATCGTTTGCGTATCTTTACTATTCCAATTGTGTATCTTTACATCGTTTGCGTATCTTTACTATTCCAATTGTGTATCTTTTCATTTCTCGTTTGAGTATCTTTCTGTAAGGCTTTCTGATGCGAGTTTCTATTTAATTTGAGAGTTTTGCAAGTGTGGGAGTGTGTTTTTCTTTCAAACTGAGTATCTTTACATCGTTTGCGTATCTTTACTATTCCAATTGTGTATCTTTACATCGTTTGCGTATCTTTACTAGTCCAATTGTGTATCTTTTCATTTTTCGTTTGAGTATCTTTCTGTAAGGCTTCTGATGCGAGTTTCTATTGTATTTGAGAGTTTTGCAAGTGTGGGAGTGTGTTTCTTTCAAACTGAGTATCTTTACATTGTTTGCGTATGTTTACTATTCCAATTGTGTATCTTTACATCGTTTGCGTATCTTTACTAGTCCAATTGTGTATCTTTTCATTTCTCGTTTGAGTATCTTTCTGTAAGGCTTTCTGATGCGAGTTTCTATTTAATTTGAGAGTTTTGCAAGTGTGGGAGTGTGTTTCTTTCAAACTGAGTATCTTTACATCGTTTGCGTATCTTTACTATTCCAATTGTGTATCTTTACATCGTTTGTGTATCTTTACTAGTCCAATTGTGTATCTTTTCATTTCTCGTTTGAGTATCTTTCTGTAAGGCTTCTGATGCGAGTTTCTATTGTATTTGAGAGTTTTGCAAGTGTGGTAGTGTGTTTCTTTCAAACTGAGTATCTTTACATCGTTTGCGTATGTTTACTATTCCAATTGTGTATCTTTACATCGTTTGCGTATCTTTACTAGTCCAATTGTGTATCTTTTC